>NC_091338.1:28874826-29183334 GCF_038502225.1 Cherax quadricarinatus
GTTGGTAGAGGTGTTGCATTAAGTCAGATGTGAATTGTGTTCCACGGTCAGACAAAATTTCTCTAGGAATGCCAACTCTGGAGAAGATGGACAAAAGGGCTAAAGCCACCTCTGTAGTAGTTATGGTCTTTAAGGGTACGGCTTCAGGGAAACTCGAAGTATAATCAACTAATGTTAATGTATATCTATGGTCCCCAGATGAAAATGGTGATAAAGGACCAATGATGTCAATAGCTACTCTTTCAAACAGTACCGTAAAGATTGGCATTTTGACCTTAGGTACTCGCCTGGTACCTCGGGAGGATGACAGTTGGCAAACTTTACACGATCTACAATAGGTAGTGATATCTGAGGACATTTTGGGCCAAAAATAGGTTTCCCTAATTTTATTTAAGGTTTTACGATGCGAGAAATGTCTGGCCACTGGTAGGTCATGAGCCATTTTAAGAACAGTCTCTCTGCATTGACTTGGAACAACTAAGATGGAATAGTCTATCTCATCTGAATTTAATTTGAATACTGATTTATACAAGATACCTTTTATATATTCAGATTTATACGAAAAGTTTTTCTTTTGGATAACTTGATTTTGTCTAGCTGCATTATGGCAATTCTGAAGAGAAGGGCAATTAGGTTGTAAATTGGCAAAGGAGTCCTTCAATATATCTAAAGGTTTAACCCTTTGAGGGTTTTCGACGTACTAGTACGTTTTACGCGTAGGGGTTTTTGACGTACTAGTACTCATAAATTCTAGCGGCCTCAAATCTAGTGGGAGAAAGCTGGTAGGCCTTCATATGAAAGAATGGGTCTATGTGGTCAGTGTGCACAGTCTAAAAAAAATCCTGCAGCACACAGTGCATAATGAGAAAAAAAAAACTTTGACCATTTTTTTTGAATAAATCAGCGACTTTGCAGTGTATTTTCGTATGGTATTTATTATTGTATTCTAGTTTTCTTGGTCTCATTTTATAGAATGGAAGACATATTACAGAAATTGAGATGATTTTGACTGGTTTTACAAAGAAAGGTGCCTTGAAATTGAGCTCAAAGTAGCAGAAATGTTCGATTTTTACCAAACTTCAAAAGTAAACAAATCGTGCCAAGCGTGCAATACACGTCAACTGGTGAGTCTGATATTCTTTCACAAGTGCACCAATAATATTTATACCATTTTTTACACTAATGCAGTAGTCTGCATAACAGTAAATCTTATATTTTTTGTGAAAATAAAAATTCAAAGTGGAAAGCAAAAGAATATAAGAGGGGACTTGAGACATGACTAATGACTAGAGGAAATGTCATTTTAGTGCCAGGAATGTTTTTCTTGTTTATTCTGGACCCTATTCCGAAATTGGCATCTTTTGAAATTTGTGTGAAATTGGCAAAATTGCTAAATTCTGACCACTGTACTGGATAGTTGAATTTCATAAATGAGTGGTTTCTTGCATCCATTCGATAGAAAAAATGGAGTTCTAGCGAAATATTCATGTTTTTTGTCGACTAGTACAGTGAAATTGGCCGAAAATGGGGCTCAAAGTGGGCAAAATCGCCGATGCGTAAACATCGCCGAGACCGCTAACTTTGCGAGAGCATAATTCCGTAAGTTTTCTATCAAATTTCAAACTTTTGGTGTCTTTATGATCGGGAAAAGATTCTCTATCTTTTCATAAGAGAAAATAATTTTTTTTTTTTTAAATTTGGCCGACCCTGAGAACGAGTTTCGGAGAGAGCCTGTCGACCCTCAAAGGGTTAAAGTCAGGGAAAAATCAAAGGATGTACAATAGGAGAAGCCTGGGCTTTGGTCTGAGCCCTAGTCAAGACATTTATGGTATCGGAGGTGATATCCTTGCTTTCATCTAGCAAGTGAACTGGTGATCCTACTACCTCGCTTTCGAGAGTAGCATCACTGGTTTTTAATCCCACACGAATATCACGAGACATTGCCTCATCTGAACTTTCGAGGGGCTTCTCTGACTCTACAGGAAGAGGATCTGAAAAGTTTATGTCCATCTTTGGTGATGAAAGGTCAACCTCAGAAGGAAGAATGGCACCTTTTACATTACCTATTAGTAAGGAGCAAGAAGTAATGGGAGCTAGTACGGCTTCAGACCAACCTGTGAACCATTTAGACCTAATGTAACAATGGATGGTAGGAAAAGTGTCCGTACGGCCCAAGTAGTCTGAAAGTATAGCAGAGGAATGAGTTTCTTTAAGATTAGGGAACAGCTTATCAGAAATGACTATACATGTGCATCCAGTGTCTCGTAAAATGGTACATACATTAAGTCCATTAACTGTTCCTGAACAGAAGGGTGCTTGGTCATTACAGTCTTTAAAACATCTTCCAACTTTTTGGACCTTCTTAGAATGACAATCGGGACGTTTATGTCCCTTAACACTACATAAATGACAAACAGGAATAAAAGAAGTCAATTTACTTTCCACTAGAGGCTTTGATTTCTTAAGATCTGGTGAACCCTTGCCCTTAGGGTTCGATCCCTTTAGGTCTTTATAGGAATTGTGAGCCTCAGCATACAAGTCAGCGGCCTCAGCAACTTCATCAGCTTTAATCAGGTTACGTTCTCTAATGAATGTTCGTATCTGGTGAGGAAGAGCTGTCAGGAACTGGTCAGCAACCATGAAGTCTCTAAGAGATTCATAACTGTGATCAATTCCTGAACTCTCTATCCAAAAGTCGAACAAATGAAAGAGTGTTACCTGTAACTGCTGAAAGTTCTGGCCAGGCTGTAAGGTGGCATACCTGAAATCTTTCCTATAAGAATTTGTGGTTTTTTGATATGCTTTAAGGATTGCCTTCTTCAGTAGGTTATAATTACATATGATATCCTGTGACAAAGTTGCATAGATATTCAAAGCTGTACCAGAAAATAACATTCCTAACCTGGTAGCCCAGGTGTCAGCAGGCCATTCACAGAGGGTAGCAGTATTTTCTAACCTGATAACGTAAGAAGTTATGTCGTCACCCTCTGTGAAGGGAGGTAAATTAGGTGTTGGAATATGTGTACTAGCTGCATGTTGTTCCATTACTCCTTCCTCTAATTACTGTTGTGAGAAAGTTAACTTTTTATTCTCTAATTCAAGGTGAGCTTATTCGAGCTCACGATCTTTTTCTCTCTCTCTTAACTCATGTTCTCTAGCTCTTTCCTCACGTTCTCTAGCTCTTTCCTCAACTTCTCTATCCTTTGCTCTTTCGTCAAGTTCTCTTAATTTAACTTGTTCCTCACGTACTCTAGCTCTCTCCTCACGATCAAGTCTATCACGCTCCTTTTTGTCTTCTCTTTCGATTCTCTCTCTCTCTCTCTTTTCAATTCTTTCCTGGATTTTAGCACTAATGAAAGATTCTAAATTTTTCCCTGTTATTCCTAACTTCCAGCATTCATCCAAAACTAGTATTTCTCCATACTTGCAAGAATAACTTAAACTACCAGGGGAAAATGAAACTGGTATCAAAGAAAACGGAGGGTTCAATTCCTGCTCCGCTCAAACTAAATAAACCAGAGGGCTCAATCCCTGCTTCGATTAAACAGTATGTATTAATGAAAACAAAGGGTTCTATGCCAGCTCTGAGCAAACAGTAAGTAGAATGGGGTCCCTTGACCATCCAATCTTCTCACCAACAAATCAAGTGTGTCCTACGACAGTTCCCTTGATATAATAAAGAGCTTAATGAAACAAATTGTCACTGGAAAATCTCGGGTCCCTAGAGTCTGTTCCTCCAAATAGTTTCAAGCTCACAAATATAGGTGGCAGAATTAACTAGTATATCCTGCCTTGACTTACTATAAATTGAGACTATAGCAATCACCAAATCTTTTAAATACCTGTACTGTAGTCCTACCATAGAGAATGATTACTCATGGCTGGTGGTAACCGTCTGTGGTATGAGGCGTTGAAGTTCTAATGGTAGATTCAAGATAGAGTTGAATCTTGATTCAGTCGAGTCGAATCCTGGCAAGGTCGCCACTTGTGAAGGCTTACTCAGCCCTGTAACAACTTCAGTCAGTATTACCAAGGCTGGCTCCTCCTCAGGAAAATTAATGAATAGAAAAAGAATAAAAACTGAAAAACATAAACACTTTATTGTTTAGAAAATATAAAATATGAAATGCTTAAATATGAAATATTTATCCTACATTAAAGAAAATGAAAAATGAAAAATATAAATGATATCTGAATTCAACGCTAATATATACAAAACTTGGGTGTCTGGTTAATGTTGACACAGTCTTGTAGAGATTATAGCCGTTGTTGATGTGTGGGGGGGGGGCACAGGTGTTTGTGACAGCCCAACGGCCAGATTTTCACAATGTCTATAGCTTTGAATAGTCAGTCCAGATGACAGGAACTCAGGTTCTTTACCACTGCAAAGGTGAGGGGTAGTATCCTGTACAATTAATCAGGTAGGTAGAAAATGAATGACGTCTCTTGGGCTGTTTCAGCCCGTCTCCTTCAATACTTCTCGTTGGTTGGCAGGTGACCCAATCTGTCATTCCAAGCTGGAAAGAGAGACAGGTTACCCACTGCTTAAGAAATCACTCTCCATGATAAGTACAATACCTAAAAGACATGGTGATTATTAAAACATCTAATAGAGATCAAGGCTGAAAGGACTAAGTTAATTATTGGTCAAAAGTGAAGCTTTCAACCAATAAACCCACTAGAATAGGAGCAGGCTTGTACTTACAGTTGTGCTGGGAGCTGTGAGTCAAGTGATTACTGTTTGGTCTGACCCCCAGTAATCGGGGTGGGGGAAAAAAGGGGAAGGGGAGGGGAGGGGATAGCGGGAGCTATACTGACCCTACCTTAACAAGCAGCCGGCAATCAAACTATCATTACCATATACTCGCTCGCTACTCCTATCTGTTGAACTTTTCCCTCACACATAGTAACATGTACATTAACCACCAGAGTAACACAAAAAACTCAAAATGACTTAATTGTGCTCCTTGTAATATCTTATTATTTAAACCTTAAAACAACTAACTCAACTGTCTGAAAATCAGTTAAGATAAGATTTTGTATGGATTTTTATCCCTGGAGGGTTAGCCACCCAGGATAACCTAAGAAAGTCAGTGCATCATTTAGGGATGTCTGTCTTATTTTCATTGTAGTCCTCAATCTTGTCTCCCAGAATGCCACCCACACCAGTCTACTAACACCCAGGTACCTACTTACTAAGTGAACAAGACGACAGGTGTAAGGAAACACTTCAAAAGTTTCTACCCCGCCAGGAACTGAACCCGGGCCCTCAGCGTGTGAAGTGAGAGGTTTTCCAGCCATGCCACGAGAAGATATATTAGTAATAAGGTTGGCCTGTGGACTGGCAAGAGTAGAAACTTAAGGGGTGCTTCCTTACACCTGTTGTCCCGTTCACCTAGTAAGCAAGTAGTATGTATTTGGGTGTTAGTGGATTGGTGTAGGTGGCATCCTGGGGGGCAAGATTGAGGACCACAATAGAAATAAGACAGTCCCTTGATGATGTACTGCCTTCTTCAGTTATCCTTGGTGACTAACCATCTGGGTTTAAAAATCTCAACAAAATCTTACCCTAAAGTCAACCGAGTTATTTACATTAGCCCTATCAGGGTCAGTCTCTTATATACCTTGGCTAGGCCTATATACCTTGTGCAAGTACTTCTAGTAAATAAAGATTATTATTATTATTATTATTATTTATTATTATTATTATTCTTTATTCATTTGATTTTCTTTAGCTCTTTCTCAACTGGTTTATATAAAGAATGGCTTTAGCATGAGTAGACATCCCATTATTTTCCTTTAAGTCTATTCTTTAATTTCTCTTTACTTATGTTAATTCAAATTCAAATTCAAATTCAAAGTTTATTCTCTATAAAGATTACAATGTTGAATTTACAGAATTTGGTTGTTGTGGTTTACATGTAGTTAAATAATGATTACAGAGTGTACCACTAGAACGCCTAGCATGGCTAGGCATTTCGGGCAGACTTACTTTAATTCTTTATTTTAAAATATTACAAATTATGAGGTAAGTTGGTATTATGGCTAAGTGACTAAATACTAGTTTGTGAGTTTAGCAATGTGAATGCTTTTGTTTTGGCACAGTACATAGTTTCAGTATTGGAGTATCATAGGATTCATTATTTTAAGATTGAGATTAATATTTCTGTTTATGGTCAAATGGGTGAGTGAGTGTAAGTGTGAACCACCAGGTGGTATTCGTGTAGTTAGTTGATGGGGTTTATCAGGGAGATAAAATGTTTTCTAATGGTAATTTTGAAGGTGATGAATGTGTCTGCAGTTCTAGAGTTCTCAGGTAGGGTGTTCCAGATTTTAGGGCCTTTGACATACATTGAATTTTTGTAAAGGTTTAGTCGGACACGGGGAATGTCATAGAGATGTTTGTGTCTGGTGTTATGCCTGTGGGTTCTGTCACAACTATCAAGAAAGCATTTTAGGTCAAGGTTGATATTGGAGTTTAAGGTCCTGTAGATGTAGATTGCACAGTAGTAAGTGTGGATGTACTGAACAGGGAGTAAGTTTAGATCTATGAAGAGTGGGGGGGTGTGTTGCCAGGGATGGGATTTAGTGATTATTCTTACTGCAGCTTTTTGTTGGGTTATTATTGGCTTTAGGTGTGTTGCTGCAGTTGATCCCCACTGTTATGCACATAATCTGTGTGCATAACAGAATGAGTATTTCTTGTGCAAATTGTAATGTTGGAAATATTGTATTTGTAAAAATAGTACACCTACCATCCGACTTACAACCAAATTCGGTTCCGAGAGACCGGTCGTAAGTCGAAATGGTCGTAAGTCGAACTTTACTACTGAATATCAACAAAACATTTTTGTAATGACTTTATTTTATTGTTTTATTTTGGTATTTCATGTTTTACTTTTTATCTTGTTAGTACTGTATTTTATACTGTAAGGTTTAGGAAATACACTGTGTACAACACAAATAGTTGTTTATTTCCCAGAAATTTGGCATAAAAAACACTGTCGTAAGTCGAGTGGTCGTAAGTCGGATGGTAGGTGTACTTGATTTTTTTTTCTTTTTTTTTTTGGCACAGCAAATTTCAGCCAGTGAACACTTGGTATTGACTTATGTCACTCACTGACATTGTAAACAAATATGCACCAAGTTGATGGCAGAGGTTAGATTAACCTAGGCTGGTTTTGTTAGCTAAGGTAGCCTGTGACCTGGTTCGATTCCTGGCAAGAGTGGAAATATTAGGCGTGTTTCCATACACCTGTTGTCACTGTTCACCCATCAGTAAAATGGTTACCTGAGTGTTTGTCGACTGGTGTGGGTCACATCCTGGGACAAAATTGACATAATTTGTCTGAAATGCTCTGCATAACAAGAGGCTTTCTACATAGTACAGGTTGGCCATCACTAATCTAGCATTCAGTAATCTGGTTCCATCAGTAATCCGGCACTAATTTAGGCTAGCATAATTTCAAATTTCCAGGGTCGCCACACCAACCTACTGCTGCTGTTTGGTGCCGCTACTTGCTATATAAGTCATTTCAATTTCTTTTTCTCCATTTATTGTTATAACCTGCTGACTTTTAGCCCTAACCATGGCTCCAACAAATAAAAGAAATGCTTGTCATTTTGTAAAACACATTTACTGTACATTGTCCATGAAAGATAAGGTGGCTTTGAAGCCACTGTTGGTCACTATGAGCTCAGCTCACTCAGATAATCTGTGACTGGTAAATTTGGGCCTATATATGAGAGAATAGGTCTGTTTGGCAAGTGTGCACTATATAAAAAAAAATTCTGCAGCATGCAGTGCGTGAGAGAAAACAGTGAATTTGCGGCCTATTTTTGCATGGTTTGTATGGTTGTATTCTCATTTTTTGTCTCATCTGATAGAATGGAAAATATATTACAGAAATAGATGTAATTTTGATTGGTTTCATGCCAGAAAGTACCTGGTGGCCCGGTGGCCTGGTGGCTAAAGCTCCCGCTTCACACACGGAGGGCCCGGTTTCGATTCCCAGCGGGTGGAAACATTTTGACACGTTTCCTTACACCTGTTGTCCTGTTCACCTAGCAGCAAATAGGTACCTGGGTGTGGGTCGCATCCTGGGGGACAAGATTAAGGACCCCAATAGAAATAAGTTAGACAGTCCTCGATGATGCACTGACTTTCTTGGGTTATCCTGGGTGGCTAACCCTCCGGGGTTAAAAATCCGAACGAAATCTTATCTCTTAACTCTTAACCCTTAAATGGTCCAAACATATATATACGTTTTTTCAACATCAGAAAGTATGTAAAAAAATGTAGATCTTTTTTGTTTTACATTTGAAAACGTGTAAAAAAACTTTTATCTGCATTTTTTTTTGTTATATTTGAAAATATGTAAAAAAAAGTAGATCTACTTTTGTAGCACTACGAATTTGAACGTCAGTCTGTTTGGACCATTTAAGGGTTAAAATTGAGCTCAAAGTAGTGGAAATGTTCGATTTTTGCCAATGTTCAAGAGTAAACAAATGACGTCACCATGCAATATGTATCCAACTGGCTGGTCAAATATGCATGAATTGGTTAACATTATTTATACAATTATTACAATAATGCAGTAGTCTGCATAACAGTAAATCATCTATTTTTTGTGTTTACCTAGAGAGGATTTCAGGGGTCAATGCCTCCATGATTATCATGATCCAGTCTGAGACCAGACCTCATGGTGGATCAGGGTCTGATCAACCAGGCTGTTACTGCTGGCCTCACGCAAACTGACGTACGAACCACAGCTCGGTTGGTCAGGTACTGACTTTAGGTGCCTGTCCAGTGCCTTCTTGAAGAGAGCCAGGGGTCTATTGGCAATCTCCCTTATGTATGCTGGGAGGCAGTTGAACAGTCTTGGGCCCCTGACACTTATTTTGTTGTCTCTCAGTGTACTCGTGGCTCCCCTGCTTTTCATCGGGGGAATGTTGCATCTCCTGCCGAGTCTTTTGCTTTTGTGTGTAGGTTTGGTGCCAATCCCTCCAGGACCTTCCAAGTGTATATTATCATGTATCTCTCTTGCCTGCATTCCAGGGAATACAGATCAAGGACCTTCAACCATTCCCGGTAATTTAGGTGTCTTTTCGTACTTACGTGTGCCTTGAAAGTTCTTTGTACACTCCAGGTCTACAATGTCGCCAGCCTTGAAGGGGTTCATTAGTGTACAGCAGTATTCCAGCCTTGAGAGAACAAGCAATTTGAAGAGTATCACCATGGGCTTAGTGTCCCTAGTTTTGAAGGTTCTCATTATCCATTTTATCATTTTACAGTGGACCCTCGAGTTTCGGCAGCATCAACTTTCGTGAAATCCGACTTTCGGCAAGTTTTTTCGGCAAAATTTGGCCTCGCGGTTCGTGATTAGACTCGTGATTTGGCAACCGTCCGGTACCCATCCGCCCGTCACCGTGCACACAAAGCCAGTCTCCCACGCCATTCACGCTCAGTGTGCCATTGTTTACCAACACATGACCATCACCCCGCAGGTTCATACGTAATAATCCATTGTTTTTTGTGATTGCAACTGCTAAATAAGTCACCATGGGCGCAAGGAAAGCTAGTGCAAGCCTTTTGGTAAAGAAAGCGAGGAACATGATCGAATTCAAGAAGGAAATCGTTGAAAAACATGAGAGTGGAGTGCGTGTTGCAGAGCTTGCCAGGATGTATGGCAAACCCCATTCAACCATCACTTTGATTGTGGCGAAAGGAAAGGAAATAAAGTGTGCTGTTGTTGCAAAAGGGGTAGATATGCTGACAAAAAGGAGATCACAAATCCTCGAAGAAGTGGAGAGGTTATTGTTGGTGTGGATTACCAAAAAACAGTTATCAGGAGATAGTGTTACGCAGTCGATAATATGTGAAAAGGCAAGGCAGTTGCATGATGATCTTATAAAGAAAATGCCTGCAACAAGTGGTGATGCTTGTGATTTTAAGGCCAGCAAAGGTTGGTTTGAGAGATTTAAGAAGCGTAGTGGCATTCACAGTGTGATAAGGCATGGTGAGGCTGCCAGTTCTGACAAAATTGCAGCTGAGAAGTTTGTACAGGAGTTTAAGGAGTGCATAGTCACTGGAGAATTCAAACCCCAACAAGTGTTTAATTGTGAAGAAACAGGCCTCTTTTGGAAGAAAATGCCAAAGAGGACCTACATCACGCAGGAGGAAATGGCACTTCCAGGACATGTTTTGTAGTAATGCTAGTGGGGATTTTAAAGTGAAGTCTTTACTGGTGTATCACTCTGAAAATCCCAGAGTGTTCAAGAAAAACAGTGTCGCTAAGAGTAATTTGTGTGTGATGTGGAAGGCTAACAGTAAGGCATGGGTCACAAGGGATACTTTCCTAGACTGGTTTAACGAAGTGTTTGGCCCCAGTGTGAAGAAATACCTCCTGGAAAATAAACTGTCACTCAAGTGCCTCCTGGTAATGGACAATGCTCCTGCTCATCCTCCAGACTTGGAAGAGCAAATAGTGGAGGAGTTTAGTTTCATCACGGTGAAGTTCTTGCCTCCTAATACAACTCCTCTCCTCCAGCCCATGGACCAACAGGTCATTTCAAGCTTCAAAAAACTCTACACAAAAGCAGTGTTTCAAAAGTGCTTTGAAGTGACCTCAGACACAGAATTGACCCTAAGAGAGTTCTGGAAAGATCACTTTAATATCCTCCATTGCATAAACCTTATAGGTAAGTCTTGGGAGGGAGTGACTTCCAGGACTTTGAACTCTGCTTGGAGAAAATTGTGGCCAGAATGTGTAGAAGAGAGGGATTTTGAAGGGTTTGGGGCTGACCCTAAGGAGCCTATGCCAGTTGTAGAATCTATTGTGGCATTGGGGATGTTCCTGGGGTTGGAGGTGAGTGGCGAGGATGTGGAAGAGTTGGTGGAGGACCACAGGAAGAGCTAACCACTGAAGAGCTGCAAGAGCTTCATCTGCAACAGCAACAGATCACAGCTCAGGAAACTGCTGCAGAGGAGGAGGAGGAAGAGAGATGAAGGAAGGTGCCTTCTTCAAAGATTAACCCTTTGACTGTCGCAACCCCCAATTCTGAAGTGTCTCCTGGTGTCGCAAAATTTAAAAAAAAAAAAAAAAAAATTTTCTTATGAAATGATAGAGAATCTTTTCCTGATTGTAATGACACCAAAAAAAACGAAATTTGATGGAAAACTGACGAAATTATGCTCTCGCGAAGTTAGCGACCTCGGCGATATTTACAAATCGGCGATTTTGCCCACTTTGAGCCCTATTTTCGGCTAATTCCATTGTTCCCGTCGACCAAACTCATAGCTATTTCTTTAGAACTCCATTTTTTCTATCGATTGAGTGCAAGAAACTGCCCATTTACCGATTTCAACTACCCAATAACGTGGTCAGAAATTTGCAATTTGGCCAATTTCATGAAAATTAAAAAATATGACAATTTCAAAATAAGGTCCAGAATGAACAATGCAGACATTCCTGGCTCTAAAATAACATTTTCTTTGTTCATCAGTCATGTCTCCAGGCCCCTCTGATATTACTCTAGCTCTCTATTTCGAATTTTTAGTCAAACAAAAAATTGAAGACTTACTATTATGCAGACTACTGCAATACTGTAATAATTGTATAAATAACATCAACCCATTCATGACTACATATCAGAATGGCTAATTGGACATTTATTGGACAATGACATCATTTGTTTACTTTTGAACATTGGCAAAAATCAAACATTTCCCCTACTTTGAGCTCCATTTGCAGGTTCTTTTTATAGTAAAATCAGTCAAAATCACCCCTACTTCTATAATATGTTTTCCATTCTATCAAATGAGACCAAGAAAATGAGAATACAACCATAAATACTATACGAAAATAGACCACAAAGTCGGCATTTTAATTAAAAAAAATGGTCGGAGTTTTTTTTTTTCTCATTATGCACTGCGTGCTCCAGGATTTTTTTTATATGGTGCACACTGACCACACAGACCCGTTCTCTCACATGTGGGCCTACCAGCTTTCTCCTGCTTGATTTGAAGCCGCTAGAATTTATGAGTATATATACGTCAAACACGGTACCTCGTAAGACGTATATGTACGGCCGCGACAGTCAAAGGGTTAAGGACATTTGTGCTAAGTGGACTGAAGTGCAAACATTTATGGATGAACTTCACCCTAACAAAGCTGTTGCAGGCCGTATTGGCAAATGTACAATGACAGTGTTGTGTCCCACTTCAGACAAATCTTAAAGAAACGCTAGAAACAGAGCTCTCTGGACAGATATTTTGTGCGACAGGGTTCCAATGACTCTCAAGTTGTTCCCAGTGCCAGTGCCTTTTAAAAAGAAAGAAGAGAAGTAACCCCAGATAAGGACTTCATACCTGAAGTCCTAGTGGAAGGAGATTCTCCTTCCAAACAATAGTGTACACCTTCCTCCTATCCCCTCCTCCCGTCTTCCATCCACCCAGAAGTCTTCAGTAAAGGTAAATGTAATGTTATTATTTTTTATATGCATGTACTTGATTTTTCATTGTTTTCAGTATGTAAATCTTTATTTAATTTGAAAAAAAATATTTTATTTTAATATTTTTGGCCTCATGAATGGATTAATTTTATTTCCATTATTTCTTATGGGGAAAATGGTTTCGCCATTCGGCAATTTTGACTTTTGGCAGGCTCTCTGGAATGGATTAATCACAAAACTCAGGGGTCCACTGTACTAGCAAATGAGGTAGATACAGTGTTGTGGTCTTTGAAGGCAAGATTCTCTGACATTATCACTCCCAGGTCCTTCACATTACTTTTTTGTTCTTGTATGGTTAGAATTTGTCGTATACCCTGATACAGTTTTAATTTCCTAAAGTTTTCAAGATCTGAGTAGTTGAAATTTCTCTTTGTAGAACTTCATATTGTTTTGAGTGGCCTATTTGAAGATTTGGTTGATGTCCGCTTGGAGTCTTGCAGTGTCTTCAATGGAGGTCACTGCCAAGGCAATTCGGGTGTCTTCTGCAAATTAAGACATGGAACTATGGCTTACACCTCTGTCTATGTTTGAAATGAGAATGAGGAATAAAATGGGAGCTAGTACTGTGCCTTGTGGAACAGACCTTTTCACCTTGGCTGCCTGAGACTTTACTCTCTTTACTATTACTCTTTGTGTTCTATGGAAAGCAAGCGTAATATAAAAGAGGCCAGGAAACATGACTAATGAACAGAGAAAATGTTTAGTGCCTGGTATGTCTACATTGTTTATTTTGGACCCTATTTTGAAATTGGTCTCTTAAAATTTGTGTGAAATTGGCCAAATTACCAGTTTCTAACTACTTTATTGGGTAGTTGAAATAGGTAAATGAGCAGTTTCTTGTACTCAATTGACAGAATAGAAGGAATGCTAGTGAAATAGACCGGAACAATGGAATGAGCCTAAAATAGGGCATAAATTGGGTGAAATTGCTGATGCATAAATATCACTGTTGGGTTAAGTGTATTCTAACCTAACCACTCAGTAATCTGGCAAAATCACTAATCCAGCACCCTACAGGTCCCGATGATGCCGGATTATTGATGGTCAACCTGTAGTATGTCATTGATATCATCTAGGCCTGTATACCTTGAATATGTAGAAATAAAGATATTTTTATTATTATTGTTACTATTTTTCTTGTTTTACCATTTGCACAAAAATAGAGTTATTTTACTAACAACTTCTAAATGTAATATAGTCAATATTTTACACTTTTTAATTCATACAACCAATATACATCATGGAGCAAGTAATGATTTCCTGTACAAATTGTAATTTTGGATCTGTAAGGGAAATGAGCTCTTTATTTTCAGGTTAAGTTATGTAACATAACCAAATGTTACCTAACTTAACCTAGTCTAACCTAAAGTAAACGATGCCTATCCTAACATAACCATTCCAGACCAAACCTAGCCCAACATAACTGATTATTGCTCTTTGCTGATGACACTGTGCTTTTGGGAGACTCTGAAGAGAAGTTGCAGAGATTGGTGGATGAATTTGGTAGGGTGTGTAAAAGAAGAAAATTGAAAGTGAATATAGGAAAGAGTAAGGTTAGAGGATAACAAAAAGATTAGGTGACAAAAGACTGGATATCAGATTGGAGGGAGAGAGTTTGGAGGAGGTGAATGTATTCAGAGATTTAGGAGTGGATGTGTCAGCAGATGGGTCTGTGAAGGATGATGTGAATCACAGAAGTGATGAGGGGAAAAGGGTGAGTGGTGCACTTAGGAGTCTGTGGAGACAAAGAACTTTGTCCGTGGATGCAAAAAGGGGAGTATATGAGAGTATAGTTGTACCAACACACTTGTATGAGTGTGAAGCATGGGTGATGAATGTTGCAACGAGGAGAAGGCTGGAGGCAGTGGAGATGTCGCATTCGGAGGTAATCGTTATGTGGGGGTCCACTGTATTAAGAAAGAAATTGTAAACACAGATCCCTTCGTAATCATAAGTATGATCATCGCCAATAAAATCATTAGCGAGATTACCCTGGTCGAGATTAGACAGGTGTTCCTTAAGTCCATTAAAATCGGCAGAACGAAAATCAGGGATTTTTACCGTATTATAATTATTCTTGTATTTCCAGTTAATGCTAAAAGTGGTGGATTTGTGATCACTTGCACCAAGCTCTTCAGCAGTCTCCAGATTATTTACGAGTGTTTCCTTATTTGACAAGACTAGATCTTGCAAATTATAACCCCTGGTAGGGTCTGTTACACACTGCTTCAGAAAACAGTCCTGAACTGTTTCCATAAATTCACTGAACTCCAGATTACTGATCAAAGAAATCCAGTCAATTTGACTAAAGTTAAAATCCCCTACTATTACTACGTTACTGTGTCTAGAAGCCCTAACAATTTCGTCCCAAAGAAGTCTCCCTCTATCGTGATTCAAGCCTGGAGGTTGGTATATTACACCTAGAATTAGTTTTTCTTGACCTTCTACAAACTCTACCCAAACAGACTCTGTTACTATTCCATCTATTTTTATACCTGTTTTTATGCAACAATTAATATTTTCTCGAACATATAATGCAACTCCTCCGCCCTTCCCATTACATCTGTGCACATGGAACAGCTTAAACCCTTGAATATTACACTCAGCAATCATATCCCGTCTCTTTAAATCATACCACAATTCAGTTAATGCAATGACATCAAAGTTCCCAGCACATGCTACAAAACGTAGTTCATTAATCTTATTTCTTGCACTTCGACTGTTAGCATAAAATACCATCATGTTTTTTCTTCTGCACATTTTTCCTATTCACCTTTGCTTTTACACAATTTCTGAAATTATCATTACCCACCGTTATTCCATGACTGTTATTATTAACCCCTTCAGGGTCCAAGGCCAAAATCTGAAGTGGTGCTCCAGTGTCCAAGAAATTAAGACAAAAAAAAATTTCTGATCAGTACTTACCGAGATACAGTGCCAAGAAGTTTGTCCAAAATGATGTGGTGGCGGCAACATCAACGAATTCCACATACGTGCATTACATTATTTAGCTGTTTTTATAGTTTTTTCTTTTCTTTTCCAATTTTTTTCTTTTCCTACTAACATTTGGGGCCTGAGAGACCAATACTGTATATAATGTATATATATATAAACTCACTGTATTGAACACAATAACTGCACTAAAGTTATTATCATATTGTTTACCACTGTTGTTTATTACAATAAACATGCACAAATCATGTATAATACTAATGTTCTATCATATATTTACATATTTACAATCACTGGACATGGTTCTAGAACTGCTGGAGCTTGTGGAACTCCTTGAAACAAGGCACCATGCACAGAGGCACCTTACATTCCTCACACATAAACCGAGTGTCTTTGCGTCTTTGTTACCGTCGTTTTGTTTGTGCACAGACGATGCATCTCTTCTGAGCAAATTTCTTCTGAGTTGAAGGAAGCTGTATTATGAAATGATCACCTTCCCTCCTCAAACGCTTGGGTATATCCTGAATAATTCGTGGACCTTGTTGTATAGCAGGTGTTCTTACCTGGTACTTCATTATGAGTTGTCTGACAACAGACAAAAAAAATTCACCATACAGTGGTCTGTTGCCAGTCTTTATTTGGTACATATAATATGCATTGAGCATTGAAATGTCCATGAGATGGAAGAAAAGTTTCATGTACCACTTGTAACTCTTACGAACACAGTCAACAAAACCAATCTGCATGTCACATTTGTCAACCAATCGCATGTTTTGTGTATAATCAATCACTGTCACTGGTTTTTGAATACGTTCATTAGTCACTCAGTCAACTTTGCCACTGTCTTGCATTTCATTACGGTGAATGGTTGTCAACAATGTGACATCTCGTTTGTCATGCCACCGTAATGCCATGATGTCATTGGCAGTAAACACCTGCACGTCATCACCACGAGCACCTGCGTTCAGCCTGGGCATATGTTTACGATTAGAATGCACTGTGCCACACACATCTGTCTGGTTCACTCGCATGAAATCACTGAGTAATGGGCTTGTGTACCAGTTATCGGTATATAATGTATGCCCCTTACCAAGATAAGGTGCCATCATGTTTCTCACTATGTCTCCTGAGATACCCAATAACATCTTGGTATCTTTCAATGTTTTACTTCCCGTGTATACAACAATATCCAACACCAGGCCACTGTCACAGTCACAGAGTACAAACAGTTTTATACCAAAGCGTTTCCTCTTGCTCGGTATATACTGCTTGAATGACAGTCTACCTTTGAACAAAATCAAAGACTCGTCAATTACAACATTCTTGAATGGATAAAAGTATATACTGAACTTTTGTTTGAGATACATGAAAACATTTCTAATCTTATATAACCTGTCACTTCTGTCAGGCCTGGTTTTGTCAGAGAAGTGCAACATACGTAAGAATGAGATAAACCTGTTCACTGGGATGATTTCACTGAAGACTGGGGTAGAAATTAGCTGATCTGTGGACCAGTATGCTTTTATATTATGCTTATAGACATGAGGCATAAGCATTATTGTTGCAAAAAGCAAATACATTTCTGAAACAGTCGTCTCTTTCCACCTGTGTGGTCTTGACTGTGGTGATATGATCGTATTTGCCATGTTGTACTCAAAATACTTATTACTTTCCCTGACAATAGTTTCCATCAATGGCTGGTCAAAGAATAATTCAAAGAATTCCAGTTCAATGGCCGTGGTTGGAAGGGGACAAGTAGGTAGAATTCCACTTTGAGAGTCATCAAAGTGGTGAGGCTTGGGAACAAAATTGGGATTTTGCTGCCAATCCCACATACGGTTTGCTGGTGGATACTGGACATCATAGGCTGGTTGTGCGGGTGGTTGTGGTGGGCTGGTGGCTGACGCTCCGCTTTGTCCTTTAACTGACGAGTCAGCAGCGTGGGTCCCAGCCTGGGCTGGTGAGTCACGCATGGCAGTGCCACTACCATCACCACTACCACCATCCACTGATGCCTGTGGTCTATCCATGCCAAGTGTAGCCACATCATCCTCACTATCACTACCTAAAACTGGTGTAGGGCCACGGGATGTACTCCGGGATGTACTCCGGGATGTACTCCATCCCCTGGGCACAGCATAGGGTACACTACCCGAGCACATGCAGCGGCGAACATACCGACGCTTCACTGGTGAATATGATTCCTCACTATCACTACTCGAATGATCGTCGAGCGCAATAAAATCACAATCCACGTCACTATCATCATCATTACTGAAGTCAGAGGCCTGGCCACGCGAAAATATTAGTTTTCTCTTGCCTTGAGGCACAACCGACCGTGAGCCACGAGTGCCCACACCAGAGGTAGAAGGTTGAGGATCGTCAGGGTTTTCTGCACTATTGTCGATATCCTGGTCAATCCTTTTGGTCACTAACTGATCAAAGTCGTAGAATTCGTCTTCATTTCCACTTCCATCAATGTCAGAACTATCAGATAGGAAGAGGAGAGTCCCAATTTTCTGGGAGTGAGAGCTGACTTGCGACGAGGCATGGTGAACAAGGGTAACTGAGCCGGCGTTCCCACAACCCACAATGCTATGCAGACGCCTAGATTTTTTGTTTATGGCGCACACCCACCACGCAGACCCGTTCTCTCACATGTAGGCCTATGAGCGCTTTAGCGCTAAATTTGACGGCGCTAGAATTTTGGCATAGATCTATGGTTTGGACACTCAATGTGAAGCCGTAGATCTACGGGACGGACCCTGAAAGGGTTAAGATTCATAATATCAAAGCCTAAGTCAATACAGTGGAACCTCTGTTTACAAGTGCATCCACGTGCGAGTTTTTCCAGATACGAGCAGCTGCTCGGTCGATTTTTTGCTTCCAGGCACGAGCAAAATTTCCAGATGCGAGCAGGCCTCAAGGGAGGTTAATTGACACTGGCGAGGGGAGTTCTTGCTCTTGATCTAGGGAATTGCATCTCAGTTGTTTGTTGGACTATCTTATTGAAACTTGGGCAATGTATAATGAAAAGATGCTTCTTAACCCTTTCAGGGTTGGTGCCATACTAGTATGGCTTGCATGCCAGGGTTGGTGCCATACTAGTACCCATAAATTCTAGCGACTTCATATTAAGTGGGAAACAGCTGGTAGGCCTAGATGTGAGAGAATGGGTGTGCATGGCCAGTGTGCGAGGTAGAAAAAAATTCTGGGACCCAGTGGGAACATCATTTTAGTAGACCTCATTCACCATGCCTCGTGGTAAGAAGCTCCTCACTCCTCGGTGAATTGGGACACTTTTGTTCCCCAGTGACAGTTCTAATACAGATGGAAGTGCCAGTGAAGATGAGTTTCAAGGTTTTGATGAGGTGACTGAAACTAATGACCATAATACCAGTAATATTGAGGAAAACCCAGACGACCCTCAGCCTTATACTTCTGGTACTGGGCCGTCTTGTTCACGTTCAGTTGTACCAGAACGAAAGAGGAAACTCCTGTTTTCCCAAATCCCGGACTCAGATGTGAGCATTGGTGATGATAGTGATAGTGAATATGAACTACAAGCTCTTGAAAACAGTTCCAGTAGTGATAGTGAAGTGGAATATTCTCCAGTGAACCGTCAGTATGTACGAAGATATATGTGCTCGGGTAGTGTGCCATATGCTATTCTAAGGGGAAGGAGTACATCTCGGAGTACATCCCGTGGCTGTACAACAGGAACAGACTGTGAAAATGAAGATAATAGTGTTGCAGTTGGGATGGAAAATGTGCATGGTGGTGGTAGTGGTGGTGCGGGCCGTGAGGCACCAGCAGTGGGCCATGCTGCCACCCACGCCGCTGCCTCAGCTGATCTACAACAAAGGCCACCATCCCCCACCCACCCACCACACCAGCCTCCACAACCACAACCACCTGTCAATATCGAGTACCCACCAGCAGACCGCACTTGGGATTGGCAGGAAGCTGCCAATTTTGCTCCCAATCCTCATCACTTTGATGAAAGTCAAAGTGGAATACTGTACAGCCATCTTGTACACTTGGGAACAATGCCAGTGAACTGGAATGTTTTGAGTTATTCTTTGACGAACCCCTGATGGAAATTATTGTCAGGGAAACCAACAGATACTATGAGTACACCATGGCAAACACAACACTTTCACCAAAATCACGTCTACACCAGTGGAAGGAGACAACTGTGGCTGAGATGTATCTTTTCTTTGCCTCAATAATACTTATGCCACATGTGTATAACCACAAAGTGAAATCATACTGGTCAACAGACCGCCAGATTGCAACCCCAGGTTTCAGTGATATAATGCCAGTGATTCAATTTGTGCTAATGGTACATACCTGGAGTTTACCTGGAGAGAGTTCCGGGGGTCAACGCCCCCGCGGCCCGGTCTGTGACCAGGCCTTCACTTCTCAGACAAAACCAGTCCTGACAGAAACAACAGGTTATATAAGATTAGGCATTTGTTTGTGTATCTGAAAGAGAAATTCAGTATGTATTTTTATCCCTTCAGGAAACTTGTAATTGACGAGTCTTTGATTCTGTTCAAAGGAAGACTCTCATTCAAGCAATATGGTTAGTAATGTGATGTGGTTAGAACAATGATGGAACCATATCTTGGTAAGGGACATATATTATATACTGATAACTGGTACACAAGCCCCTTACTCAGTGATTTCTTGCAAGTTAACATGACAGATGTGTGTGGCGCAGTGTGTGGAAATCATAAACATATGCCCAGGCTCGATGCTGGCACTCGTAGAGGTGAGGTGCAGGTGTTTGCTGCCAATGACATCATGGCATTTCAGTGGCATGATGAATGAGATGTCACATTGTTGTCATCAGTTCACCCTAATGAAATGGCAGACACTGGCAGGCAGCATAGAGAAAAGCAATGAATCCATTCTAAAACCTGCAGCTGTCATTGACTACACACTTAATATGTGTTCAGTGGACAAATGTGACATGTAGATTGGGTTTGCAGATTGTGATTGCAAGAGTTATAAGTGGTACATAAAACTCTTTTTCCATATTCTGGACATTTCCATGCTCAATGCTTATAATATATGTAAGATTAGGACCAGAAACAAACCACCATATGGCAAATTTTGTTTGTCTGTCATCAGACAAATAATAATCAAGTACCAAGGAACAGCACCTGCAATAGAAAACCACCCACGTAATTATCAACAACTACCTTCTCGTCTGAAGCATGGTGATCACTTCCTGGTAAAACTGCCTGCTACTGCTTTCAAGAAAAAGGCTCAGAAGATGTGTTACATCTGTGCACATACGAAAAAATGCCTACAATAATACAGAGACACTCATTTTATGTGAGGAGTGTAAAACACCATTGTGCATGACACCATGTTTCAAAGACTTCCACAGGCTGCAGAACTTCTAAAAACATGTCCTGTGACTGTATATGTGTATATAAAATATAGAAAAATAGTAATAAACAACATTTTGTATTGTTCGTTTGTGCAAATAAGTTTTGTAAACAAAATAATGACAACAGTGTTTATGCAGTTATTGTGTTCTATAGAAAAAGAAATAACTTACAAAATAGTGCTCATATTGGTCTCACAGGCCATAAAAGTTACTTGGAAATTTTTTTTTTATAGAAAATAGTACCTAAAAAAGAAAATAAAGTAATACCGGGTGACCGGCAGTCGGCGATGTTACCATATGCCGGTCATTTTCTGTCAACTTCACGCCAACATATCTCGGTAAGTATTGATGGTAAATATTTTTTGTTTAGCCTAGAAAATTTTGAAAAAAAAAAAAAAACACTATCTCTTCATAAGAACTTTTTTTTTTTCGAATTTTTACTGACCCTGAGAACAAGTTTGGGAAAGGACCTGCCGACCCTGAAAGGGTTAACATACACCAAAATTGAAAGAAATTGGACCATAAATAACGGAGTTCACTTCTCAGCCATTAGCCTCCCTGTAGCGGTATATTTCCGTTTGGTTTTTATGGTTGTATTCTTGTGTTATTTGGTCTCATGTGATAGAATGGAAGATATACTACAAAAATCAATATGATTTTAATTGGTTTCACAATGAAAAGTATACCTTGAAATTGAGCTCAAAATAGCAGAAATGTTCGATTCTTTGGCGACATCAGTGGCAGACATCATGAGGTAGCAGTGATAGACAGCATGAAGTAGCAGTGGCAGACATGAGGTAGCAGTGGCAGACAACATGAAGTAGTAGTGGCAGACATCATGAGGCAGCACTGACAGACAACATGAAGCAGCAGTGGCAGACATCATGAGGCAGCAGTGGCAGACATCATGAGGCAGCACTGACAGACAACATGAAGTAGTAGTGGCAGACATCATGAGGCAGCAGTGGCAGACAACATGAAGTAGCAGTGGCAGACATCATGAGGCAGCACTGACAGACAACATGAAGCAGCAGTGGCAGACAACATGAAGTAGTAGTGGCAGACATCATGAGGCAGCACTGACAGACAACATGAAGTAGCAGTGGCAGACATCATGAGGCAGCACTGACAGACAACATGAAGCAGCAGTGGCAGACATCATGAGGCAGCACTGACAGACAACATGAAGCAGCAGTGGCAGACATCATGAGGCAGCAGTGACAGACAGCATGAAGTAGCAGTGGCAGACATCATGAGGTAGCAGTGACAGACAACATGAAGCAGCAGTGGCAGACAACATGAAGTAGCAGTGGCAGACATCATGAGGTAGCAGTGACAGACAACATGAAGCAGCAGTGGCAGACAACATGAAGCAGCAGTGGCAGACATCATGAGGTAGCAGTGACAGACAACATGAAGCAGCAGTGACAGACAACATGAAGCAGCAGTGACAGACATCATGAGGTAGCAGTGACAGACAGCATGGAGTAGCAGTGGCAGACAACATGACTCAGCAGTGGCAGACAACATGAAGCAGCAGTGGCAGACAACATGAAGCAGCAGTGGCAGACATCATGAGGCAGCAGTGACAGACAACATGAAGCAGCAGTGGCAGACATCATGAGGCAGCAGTGACAGACAGCATGAAGTAGCAGTGGCAGACATCATGAGGTAGCAGTGACAGACAGCATGGAGTAGCAGTGGCAGAGAACATGAGGCAGCAGTGGCAGACAACATGAAGCAGCAGTGGCAGACATCATGAGGCAGCAGTGACAGACAACATGAAGCAGCAGTGGCAGACATCATGAGGCAGCAGTGAGAGACAACATGAAGTAGCAGTGACAGACAACATGAAGCAGCAGTGGCAGACAACATGAAGCAGCAGTGGCAGACATCATGAGGCAGCAGTGACAGACAACATGAAGCAGCAGTGGCAGACATCATGAGGCAGCAGTGAGAGACAGCATGAAGCAGCAGTGGCAGACAACATGAAGCAGCAGTGGCAGACAACATGAGGCAGCAGTGGCAGACAACATGAAGCAGCAGTGGCAGACATCATGAGGCAGCAGTGACAGACAACATGAAGCAGCAGTGGCAGACATCATGAGGCAGCAGTGAGAGACACAATGAAGCAGCAGTGGCAGACAACATGAAGCAGCAGTGGCAGACAACATGAGGCAGCAGTGGCAGACAACATGAAGCAGCAGTGGCAGACATCATGAGGCAGCAGTGACAGACAACATGAAGCAGCAGTGGCAGACATCATGAGGCAGCAGTGAGAGACACAATGAAGCAGCAGTGGCAGACAACATGAAGCAGCAGTGGCAGACAACATGAGGCAGCAGTGGCAGACAACATGAAGCAGCAGTGGCAGACATCATGAGGCAGCAGTGACAGACAACATGAAGCAGCAGTGGCAGACATCATGAGGCAGCAGTGGCAGACAACATGAAGCAGCAGTGGCAGACATCATGAGGCAGCAGTGACAGACATCATGAAGCAGCAGTGGCAGACATCATGAGGCAGCAGTGGCAGACAACATGAAGCAGCAGTGGCAGACATCATGAGGCAGCAGTGGCAGACAACATGAAGCAGCAGTGGCAGACATCATGAGGCAGCAGTGACAGACAACATGAAGCAGCAGTGGCAGACATCATGAGGCAGCAGTGGCAGACAACATGAAGCAGCAGTGGCAGACATCATGAGGCAGCAGTGACAGACAACATGAAGCAGCAGTGGCAGACATCATGAGGCAGCAGTGGCAGACAACATGAAGCAGCAGTGGCAGACATCATGAGGTAGCAGTGACAGACAACATGAAGCAGCAGTGGCAGACAACATGAAGCAGCAGTGACAGACAACATGAAGCAGCAGTGGCAGACATCATGAGGCAGCAGTGACAGACAACATGAAGTAGCAGTAGCAGACATCATGAGGCAGCAGTGACAGACAACATGAAGCAGCAGTGACAGACAACATGAAGCAGCAGTGACAGACAACATGAAGCAGCAGTGACAGACAACATGAAGCAGCAGTGGCAGACATCATGAAGTAGCAGTGGCAGACAACATGAAGTAGCAGTGACAGACAACATGAAGCAGCAGTGACAGACAACATGAAGCAGCAGTGGCAGACAACATGAAGTAGCAGTGGCAGACAACATGAAGCAGCAGTGACAGACAACATGAAGCAGCAGTGACAGACAACATGGAGTAGCAGTAGCAGACAACATGAAGCAGCAGTGACAGACAACATGAAGTAGCAGTGGCAGACAACATGAAGCAGCAGTGGCAGACATCATGAGGCAGCAGTGACAGACATCATGAAGTAGCACTGACAGACAACATGAAGCAGCAGTGACAGACAACATGAAGTAGCAGTGACAGACAACATGAAGTAGCACTGACAGACAACATGAAGTAGCAGTGACAGACAACATGAAGCAGCAGTGGCAGACATCATGAGGCAGCACTGACAGACAACATGAAGTAGCACTGACAGACAACATGAAGCAGCAGTGACAGACAACATGAAGTAGCAGTGACAGACAACATGAAGTAGCAGTGGCAGACATCATGAGGCAGCACTGACAGACAACATGAAGTAGCACTGACAGACAACATGAAGCAGCAGTGACAGACAACATGAAGTAGCAGTGACAGACAACATGAAGTAGCAGTGGCAGACATCATGAGGCAGCAGTGGCAGACATCATGAGGCAGCACTGACAGACAACATGAAGTAGCAGTGGCAGACAACATGAAGCAGCAGTGGCAGACAACATGAAGCAGCAGTGGCAGACAACATGAAGCAGCAGTGGCAGACAACATGAAGCAGCAGTGACAGACAACATGAAGTAGCACTGACAGACAACATGAAGCAGCAGTGACAGACAACATGAAGTAGCAGTGACAGACAACATGAAGCAGCAGTGACAGACAACATGAAGTAGCAGTGGCAGAAATCATGAGGCAGCACTGACAGACAACATGAAGTAGCAGTGGCAGACAACATGAAGCAGCAGTGACAGACAACATGAAGCAGCACTGACAGACAACATGAAGCAGCAGTGGCAGACAACATGAAGTAGCAGTGGCAGACAACATGAAGCAGCAGTGACAGACAACATGAAGTAGCAGTGACAGACAACATGAAGCAGCAGTGACAGACAACATGAAGCAGCAGTGGCAGACAACATGAAGCAGCAGTGGCAGACAACATGAAGCAGCAGTGGCAGACAACATGAAGCAGCAGTGGCAGACAACATGAAGCAGCAGTGGCAGACAACATGAAGTAGCAGTGACAGACAACATGAAGTAGCAGTGGCAGACAACATGAAGTAGCAGTGACAGACAACATGAAGCAGCAGTGACAGACAACATGAAGCAGCAGTGACAGACAACATGAAGCAGCAGTGACAGACAACATGAAGCAGCAGTGACAGACAACATGAAGCAGCAGTGACAGACAACATGAAGCAGCAGTGACAGACAACATGAAGTAGCAGTGACAGACAACATGAAGCAGCAGTGACAGACAACATGAAGTAGCAGTGACAGACAACATGAAGCAGCAGTGACAGACAACATGAAGTAGCAGTGGCAGACAACATGAAGCAGCAGTGGCAGACAACATGAAGCAGCAGTGGCAGACAACATGAAGTAGCAGTGACAGACAACATGAAGCAGCAGTGGCAGACAACATGAAGTAGCAGTGGCAGACAACATGAAGTAGCACTGACAGACAACATGAAGTAGCAGTGACAGACAACATGAAGCAGCAGTGACAGACAACATGAAGTAGCAGTGACAGACAACATGAAGCAGCAGTGACAGACATCATGAGGCAGCAGTGACAGACAACATGAAGCAGCATTGGCAGACATCATGAGGCAGCAGTGACAGACAACATGAAGCAGCAGTGGCAGACAACATGAAGCAGCAGTGGCAGACAACATGAAGTAGCAGTGGCAGACAACATGAAGCAGCAGTGACAGACAACATGAAGCAGCAGTGGCAGACAACATGAAGCAGCAGTGGCAGACAACATGAAGCAGCAGTGGCAGACAACATGAAGTAGCACTGACAGACAACATGAAGCAGCAGTGGCAGACAACATGAAGCAGCAGTGACAGACAACATGAAGCAGCAGTGACAGACAACATGAAGCAGCAGTGACAGACAACATGAAGCAGCAGTGACAGACAACATGAAGCAGCAGTGGCAGACAACATGAAGCAGCAGTGGCAGACAACATGAAGCAGCAGTGGCAGACAACATGAAGCAGCAGTGACAGACAACATGAAGCAGCAGTGACAGACAACATGAAGCAGCAGTGACAGACAACATGAAGTAGCAGTGACAGACAACATGGAGTAGCAGTGGCAGACAACATGAAGCAGCAGTGACAGACAACATGAAGTAGCAGTGGCAGACAACATGAAGCAGCAGTGACAGACAACATGAAGTAGCAGTGGCAGACAACATGAAGCAGCAGTGACAGACAACATGAAGTAGCAGTGACAGACAACATGAAGTAGCAGTGGCAGACAACATGAAGCAGCAGTGACAGACAACATGAAGTAGCAGTGACAGACAACATGAAGTAGCAGTGGCAGACAACATGAAGCAGCAGTGGCAGACAACATGAAGTAGCAGTGACAGACAACATGAAGTAGCAGTGACAGACAACATGAAGCAGCAGTGACAGACAACATGGAGTAGCAGTGGCAGACAACATGAAGCAGCAGTGACAGACAACATGAAGTAGCAGTGACAGACAACATGAAGCAGCAGTGACAGACAACATGGAGTAGCAGTGGCAAACAACATGAAGCAGCAGTGGCAGACAACATGAAGTAGCAGTGACAGACAACATGAAGTAGCAGTGACAGACAACATGAAGTAGCAGTGGCAGACAACATGAAGTAGCAGTGACAGACAACATGAAGTAGCAGTGACAGACAACATGAAGCAGCAGTGGCAGACAACATGAAGTAGCAGTGACAGACAACATGAAGTAGCAGTGACAGACAACATGAAGTAGCAGTGACAGACAACATGGAGTAGCAGTGGCAGACAACATGAAGCAGCAGTGACAGACAACATGAAGTAGCAGTGACAGACAACATGAAGTAGCAGTGACAGACAACATGAAGTAGCAGTGACAGACAACATGAAGTAGCAGTGGCAGACAACATGAAGCAGCAGTGACAGACAACATGAAGCAACAGTGGCAGACAACATGAAGCAGCAGTGACAGACAACATGAAGTAGCAGTGGCAGACAACATGAAGCAGCAGTGACAGACAACATGAAGCAGCAGTGACAGACAACATGAAGCAGCAGTGACAGACAACATGGAGTAGCAGTGACAGACAACATGAAGTAGCAGTGGCAGACAACATGAAGCAGCAGTGACAGACAACATGAAGCAGCAGTGACAGACAACATGGAGTAGCAGTGGCAGACATCATGAGGCAGCACTGACAGACAACATGAAGCAGCAGTGACAGACAACATGAAGTAGCAGTGGCAGACATCATGAGGCAGCACTGACAGACAACATGAAGCAGCAGTGACAGACAACATGAAGCAGCACTGACAGACAACATGAAGCAGCAGTGACAGACAACATGAAGCAGCAGTGACAGACAACATGAAGTAGCAGTGACAGACAACATGAAGCAGCAGTGACAGACAACATGAAGCAGCAGTGACAGACAACATGAAGCAGCAGTGACAGACAACATGAAGTAGCAGTGACAGACAACATGAAGCAGCAGTGACAGACAACATGAAGCAGCAGTGGCAGACATCATGAGGCAGCAGTGACAGACAACATGAAGCAGCAGTGACAGACAACATGAAGTAGCAGTGATAGACATCATGAAGTAGCAGTGGCAGACATCATGAAGCAGCAGTGGCAGACAACATGAAGCAGCAGTGACAGACAACATGAAGTAGCAGTGGCAGACAACATGAAGTAGCAGTGGCAGACAACATGAAGCAGCAGTGGCAGACAACATGAAGCAGCAGTGGCAGACAACATGAAGCAGCAGTGGCAGACAACATGAAGTAGCAGTGGCAGACAACATGAAGCAGCAGTGGCAGACAACATGAAGCAGCAGTGGTAGACAACATGAAGCAGCAGTGACAGACAACATGAAGCAGCAGTGGCAAACAACATGAAGCAGCAGTGACAGACAACATGAAGCAGCAGTGGTAGACAACATGAAGCAGCAGTGACAGACAACATGAAGCAGCAGTGGCAGACAACATGAAGCAGCAGTGACAGACAACATGAAGCAGCAGTGACAGACAACATGAAGCAGCAGTGGCAGACAACATGAAGTAGCAGTGGCAGACAACATGAAGTAGCAGTGGCAGACAACATGAAGTAGCAGTGGCAGACAACATGAAGCAGCAGTGACAGACAACATGAAGTAGCAGTGGCAGACAACATGAAGCAGCAGTGGCAGACAACATGAAGCAGCAGTGGCAGACAACATGAAGCAGCAGTGGCAGACAACATGAAGCAGCAGTGGCAGACAACATGAAGCAGCAGTGGCAGACAACATGAAGCAGCAGTGACAGACAACATGAAGCAGCAGTGGCAGACAACATGAAGCAGCACTGACAGACAACATGAAGCAGCAGTGACAGACAACATGAAGCAGCAGTGGCAGACATCATGAGGCAGCAGTGACAGACAACATGAAGCAGCAGTGGCAGACATCATGAGGCAGCACTGACAGACATCATGAGGCAGCACTGACAGACATCATGAGGCAGCACTGACAGACAACATGAAGCAGCAGTGACAGACAACATGAAGCAGCAGTGACAGACAACATGAAGTAGCAGTAGCAGACATCATGAGGCAGCAGTGACAGACAACATGAAGCAGCAGTGACAGACAACATGAAGCAGCAGTGGCAGACATCATAAGGCAGCAGTGACAGACAACATGAAGTAGCAGTGGCAGACAACATGAAGCAGCAGTGACAGACATCATGAGGCAGCACTGACAGACAACATGAAGCAGCAGTGACAGACAACATGAAGCAGCAGTGGCAGACATCATGAGGCAGCAGTGACAGACAACATGAAGTAGCAGTGGCAGACAACATGAAGCAGCAGTGACAGACATCATGAGGCAGCACTGACAGACAACATGAAGCAGCAGTGACAGACAACATGAAGCAGCAGTGACAGACAACATGAAGTAGCAGTGGCAGACATCATGAGGCAGCAGTGACAGACATCATGAAGCAGCAGTGGCAGACAACATGAAGTAGCAGTGACAGACAACATGAAGCAGCAGTGACAGACATCATGAGGCAGCAGTGACAGACAACATGAAGCAGCAGTGGCAGACAACATGAAGCAGCAGTGACAGACAACATGAAGCAGCAGTGGCAGACAACATGAAGCAGCAGTGACAGACAACATGAAGTAGCAGTAGCAGACATCATGAGGCAGCACTGACAGACAACATGAAGCAGCAGTGACAGACAACATGAAGCAGCAGTGGCAGACATCATGAGGCAGCAGTGACAGACAACATGAAGCAGCACTGACAGACAACATGAAGTAGCAGTGGCAGACAACATGAAGCAGCAGTGACAGACATCATGAGGCAGCACTGACAGACAACATGAAGCAGCAGTGACAGACAACATGAAGCAGCAGTGACAGACAACATGAAGTAGCAGTAGCAGACATCATGAGGCAGCAGTGACAGACAACATGAAGCAGCAGTGACAGACAACATGAAGCAGCAGTGACAGACATCATGAGGCAGCACTGACAGACAACATGAAGCAGCAGTGACAGACAACATGAAGCAGCAGTGACAGACAACATGAAGCAGCAGTGGCAGACATCATGAGGCAGCAGTGACAGACAACATGAAGCAGCAGTGGCAGACAACATGAAGCAGCAGTGACAGACATCATGAGGCAGCACTGACAGACAACATGAAGCAGCAGTGACAGACAACATGAAGCAGCAGTGGCAGACATCATGAGGCAACAGTGACAGACAACATGAAGCAGCAGTGGCAGACATCATGAGGCAGCAGTGACAGACAACATGAAGCAGCAGTGGCAGACAACATGAAGCAGCAGTGGCAGACAACATGAAGCAGCAGTGACAGACAACATGAAGCAGCAGTGGCAGACAACATGAAGCAGCAGTGGCAGACAACATGAAGCAGCAGTGACAGACAACATGAAGCAGCAGTGGCAGACAACATGAAGCAGCAGTGGCAGACATCATGAGGCAGCAGTGACAGACAACATGAAGCAGCAGTGGCAGACAACATGAAGTAGCAGTGGCAGACATCATGAGGCAACAGTGACAGACAACATGAAGTAGCAGTGGAAGACATGAGACAGCAGTGACAGACAACATGAAGTAGCAGTGGCAGACATCATGACTCAGCAGTGACAGACAACATGAAGTAGCAGTGGCAGACAACATGAAGTAGCAGTGGCAGACATCATGACTCAGCAGTGACAGACAACATGAAGTAGCAATGGCAGACATCATGATGTAGCAGTGACAGACATCATGACTCAGCAGTGACAGACAACATGAAGTAGCAATGGCAGACATCATGATGTAGCACTGACAGACAACATGAAGTAGCAGTGGCAGACATCATGATGTAGCAGTGACAGACAACATAAAGTAGCAGTGACAGACATCATGACTCAGCAGTGACAGACAACATGAAGTAGCAATGGCAGACATCATGATGTAGCAGTGACAGACAACATGAAGTAGCAGTGACAGACATCATGACTCAGCAGTGACAGACAACATGAAGTAGCAATGGCAGACATCATGATGTAGCAGTGACAGACAACATGAAGTAGCAGTGGCAGACATCATGATGTAGCAGTGACAGACAACATGAAGTAGCAGTGACAGACAGCATGAAGTAGCAGTGGAAGACATCATGAGGCAGCAGTGACAGACAACATGAAGTAGCAGTGGCAGACATCATGATGTAGCAGTGACAGACAACATGAAGTAGCAGTGACAGACAGCATGAAGTAGCAGTGGCAGACATCATGATGTAGCAGTGACAGACAACATGAAGTAGCAGTGACAGACAGCATGAAGTAGCAGTGGCAGACATCATGAGGCAGCAGTGGCAGACAACATGAAGTAGCAGTGACAGACATCATGAGGTAGCAGTGACAGACATCATGAGGCAGCAGTGACAGGCAACATGAAGTAGCAGTGGCAGACATCATGAGGTAGCAGTGGCAGACATCATGAGGTAGCAGTGACAGACATCATGAGGCAGCAGTGACAGGCAACATGAAGTAGCAGTGGCAGACATCATGAGGCAGCAGTGACAGACATCATGAGGTAGCAGTGACAGACATCATGAGGTAGCAGTGACAGACATCATGAGGCAGCAGTGGCAGACAACATGAAGCAGCAGTGGCAGACATCATGAGGCAGCAGTGACAGACAACATGAAGCAGCAGTGGCAGACAACATGAAGCAGCAGTGACAGACATCATGAGGCAGCACTGACAGACAACATGAAGCAGCAGTGACAGACAACATGAAGCAGCAGTGGCAGACATCATGAGGCAACAGTGACAGACAACATGAAGCAGCAGTGGCAGACATCATGAGGCAGCAGTGACAGACAACATGAAGCAGCAGTGGCAGACAACATGAAGCAGCAGTGGCAGACAACATGAAGCAGCAGTGACAGACAACATGAAGCAGCAGTGGCAGACAACATGAAGCAGCAGTGGCAGACAACATGAAGCAGCAGTGACAGACAACATGAAGCAGCAGTGGCAGACAACATGAAGCAGCAGTGGCAGACATCATGAGGCAGCAGTGACAGACAACATGAAGCAGCAGTGGCAGACAACATGAAGTAGCAGTGGCAGACATCATGAGGCAACAGTGACAGACAACATGAAGTAGCAGTGGAAGACATGAGACAGCAGTGACAGACAACATGAAGTAGCAGTGGCAGACATCATGACTCAGCAGTGACAGACAACATGAAGTAGCAGTGGCAGACAACATGAAGTAGCAGTGGCAGACATCATGACTCAGCAGTGACAGACAACATGAAGTAGCAATGGCAGACATCATGATGTAGCAGTGACAGACATCATGACTCAGCAGTGACAGACAACATGAAGTAGCAATGGCAGACATCATGATGTAGCACTGACAGACAACATGAAGTAGCAGTGGCAGACATCATGATGTAGCAGTGACAGACAACATAAAGTAGCAGTGACAGACATCATGACTCAGCAGTGACAGACAACATGAAGTAGCAATGGCAGACATCATGATGTAGCAGTGACAGACAACATGAAGTAGCAGTGACAGACATCATGACTCAGCAGTGACAGACAACATGAAGTAGCAATGGCAGACATCATGATGTAGCAGTGACAGACAACATGAAGTAGCAGTGGCAGACATCATGATGTAGCAGTGACAGACAACATGAAGTAGCAGTGACAGACAGCATGAAGTAGCAGTGGAAGACATCATGAGGCAGCAGTGACAGACAACATGAAGTAGCAGTGGCAGACATCATGATGTAGCAGTGACAGACAACATGAAGTAGCAGTGACAGACAGCATGAAGTAGCAGTGGCAGACATCATGATGTAGCAGTGACAGACAACATGAAGTAGCAGTGACAGACAGCATGAAGTAGCAGTGGCAGACATCATGAGGCAGCAGTGGCAGACAACATGAAGTAGCAGTGACAGACATCATGAGGTAGCAGTGACAGACATCATGAGGCAGCAGTGACAGGCAACATGAAGTAGCAGTGGCAGACATCATGAGGTAGCAGTGGCAGACATCATGAGGTAGCAGTGACAGACATCATGAGGCAGCAGTGACAGGCAACATGAAGTAGCAGTGGCAGACATCATGAGGCAGCAGTGACAGACATCATGAGGTAGCAGTGACAGACATCATGAGGTAGCAGTGACAGACATCATGAGGCAGCAGTGGCAGACAACATGAAGCAGCAGTGGCAAAGTGTAGCATTAAGAGTGTAGCAATTAAGTGAAGCATTAAGAGTGTAACACTTATAAGTCACTCTGTCTGATTTTTCTGGGTTATCCTAGGTTCTCTACACATTTAGTCAGGAGCAGGAATGGCCGCTGTTGTGGCCCTATAAACCCCAACAACAACAATGGATGCTGTCACCACCACCAACCACTTATCTAATGGCATTTATCTTATTCATTCTAGTGTATTTATGTTTCTATATTATTAATATTGTTTATTATGTCATATTACATGAATTCTGATAGATAAATAAGCTGTAGAGATGATATTACAGAAATTATTAAAGTATTTTCTCGTGCCTGGAATTCCACTGGAATTTATTTATTTATTTATTATTTATTTACAAATTTTAGCATACAAACAGAGGTACAAAAAAAATACAGGTAAGAGCAGCATGCCAAAGCCATTTATATGCATAGCATTACGGGCTGGCTTAAAATTAACTTAAGATTAACTAAGCAATGATGAAATCAGTGATAAGACATTATTGTAAACAGATAACTATAAACCACAAATGAGTATTACAAAGACAGGTCATATGGTTGCATGCATTGCTGTTCATTCAGTAGAATGGAGTATTCTGTTAGGTAGTGTATTTAAAAAAATAACAAATTTAGATTGGGTCCTAGGTTTAACATTTGTGTGATATAATTGTGAGTAACATTTAGGATATACAATTTATATGGTTAAGTTGTTCAGTATTTATTTGGTTTTGAGTGAGTAAGTGAACTTTGAGAAGAGACTTGAATTTATAAACAGGTAGTGTTTCTTTTATATTTACAGGTAATGAATTCAAGATTTTAGGGCCTTTTATGTGCATTGAGTTTTTGCATAGCGTGAGATGGACACGAGGAACATCAAAGAGTGATCTGTGCCTTGTGTTATGGTCATGTGTTCTGTTGAGGTTGGCAAGGAGATGTTTGAGGGGAGGGTTAATATCAGAGTTAAGTGTTCTATGTATGTAATAGGTGCAATAATAAGTATGGATGTTTTGTATGGTGAGTAGGTTGAGTGTTTTGAATATTGGTGGAGTGTGCTGCCTGTAGTGAGAATTTGCTATCATTCTAACTGCAGCACAAATTCCATAGGTGAGATAGGGGTAAATAAGAGAGTGATAAAGGGCCAGGAGGGCTGACTGTGGAACATAGTACCGTATCTTCGATAGTATGCCTACAGTCTTGGAAATTTTCTTAGAAATTTGTTGTATATGTGTATGAAATTTGAGTCTATTATCGAGGTGGATTCCTAAGAATTTTCCCTCTGTTAGCTTTGTGATAGGTGATCCGTTTATCGTTATGTTAAGAGGTACATCTGTAGCTCTGTTACCAAACTGAATGAAGTAGGTTTTGTCAATGTTTAGTGTAAGTTTGTTAGTCCTCATCCAGGTAGATATTTTCTGTAATTCAGTGTTTACAGTATTGGCTAGCGTGACTGGGCTCGGGTGAGAGAAGACGTATGTAGTGTCATCTGCAAAAAGTGTGGGTTTGAGTAATTGCGAAGCATTTGGTAGGTCATTTATGTATAGGAGAAAGAGAAGAGGGCCAAGGACGCTTCCCTGTGGGACACCAACTGTAATTGGTTGTGCGGAAGAGCTTGCCCCATTTGCGTACACATATTGGCTTCTGTTGCTGAGGTAAGACTTGAGGTAGTTGAGGGAGTGCCCTCTAATACCATAGTGTGACAATTTTACGTGGAGCAAGTCATGGTCAACTGTATCAAAAGCTTTACATAAGTCAATGAAGATCCCCAGTGGGACTTCTTTTTTCTCTATTGCAGTGTATATATGTTCTAGCATGTGTATAATAGCATCATTAGTATTTTTATTAGGCCTGAATCCAAATTGGCAGGGGTTGAGAATGTTTTGGGAGATGAGGTAGGAGTAGATTCGTTTATGACTTAATTTTTCGAAGATTTTTGAGAGAGGGTGTAAATTGGATATTGGCCTATAGTTATTCAACTCTGTTTGGTCTCCTCCTTTATGAATCGGGGTGACCCTTGCTATTTTGAGAGCTGTAGGGAAGGTGGAGGATTCAATGCAATGATTGGTGATAGTACTCATGACGCTTTTTTGTATATAAAGGGTGGTAAGGTATTTAAATCTCCTGCCTTGTTTTTCAGTGCGTTGATAATAAGGGAGACTTCGTATGGGTTAGTCGGAGCTAGGAACAGTGTGTTCGGGTAGTTGCCAGTGAGGTAGTCATTTGGTGGGGTATCTGAGCTTGGGATTTCATTGGCAAGGTTTTGACCTATAGTGGAGAAGAAATCATTGAGTCTGTTTGCTGTTTCTGTTGGTGGGAGTTGGGGTTCATCTGATTTTGCTAATTTTATTTCGCTATGTCGTGATATCTTTTTTGTTCCCAGAATTTCTGATAGGGTCTTCCAGGTCTTTTATATCACCTCGTAAGTTGGATAATCTGTTTTCATAATACAATTTTTTTGCCCTTCTTATCAGGCTGGTTAGGATTGACGAGTAACGTTTTGTTTGGTCTCTGGTTATGTGACCCATTCTGTACTGTTTTTCATATCGGTGTTTTGTATTTATGGATTTGAGAATGCTGGGTGTTAGCCAGGGACTGTTCAGTCTCTTAGCTGTCATCTGTTTAGTTTTTTTAGGGCAGTGCTTGTTATAAAGGTATTGGGTCTTTTTTAGAAAATTATTAAAACATTCGTCAATATCTGTATAGATTTCTAGCTCAGTGTGCCAATCAATGTTTGTTACTGCTGTTGTGAAGTTATTAATGGCTGCCTCATTGTGAAGTCTGAAGGTGACTTAAGTAGTGTCTTGGGGTATTTTACCAAGAGTTGTTATGAGGAAAGTAGGGTAGTGGTCTGTGGTATTATCTGTAATTATGCCTGATTTTAAAGGGGATATGGTGTTGGTCCAGATGTGGTCAAGTAGGGAAACACTAGTCTCTGTAACTCTTGTAGGTTTTGTTACTGTTGGTAGCAACATGCAGTTACTCATTGTGTTTGTGAATTCAGTAACGTGTGGGTCCTGGTCTTGCAGGAGATTTATATTGAAGTCACCTGAGAGTAGTAAGTGATCTTTGTTCATGCGTGCATCAGTTATCATACTTCCTAGGTTTTGACTAAATTGGCTAATGTTTGATTGTGGAACTCTGTAGATGTTTATCACTGTGAGAGGTTTTTGTAGGTATTTGGATTTGAATTTAGCTATTATATATTCCCCATGTTCATCCCTTGTGCAAGTATTAGTGATACATTCTAGTTGGTCTGAGTAGTATATAGCTGTGCCACCCCCTTGTTGGTCTGGCCTACAGTTTTGTATGGCTGTGTAACCAGGAATGGCATAGACATCTGTAGTATCAGGCTTTAGCCAGGTTTCAGTTAGTGTAATGATGGACATATTGGCATGCAAGGAATTTAGTAATGCTAGGAGGTCATCATAATGCTTGCTTAAAGATCTGATATTGTAGTTAAAGACAGTTATGTTGTTGTTGGCTCTGAGAAGTGCCTTTGATTGTTCTGCTGTGTAGTAATTACAGTAACTGTTTGAATCATTTAAGTCATTAAATAAGAGGTTGGTATCAGGATCAATTCTTGTAATCATAAGATTTGTAGTGAATCTATAGTTAGAATTAAGTAAAAAATAAAGTAAATATTCTAAAGCTAAAAAAAATAGCACCTGAATTATTTAACAAATGTAAAAAATAATGAGCTAAGGTAGTTTTTTAAAGCTAAAATAAAGGAGACATTATAAAAGGGACTAAAATAATTTGTGGTGAACAAATAAAGTGATGATCAAATAATGGAGCTTGGGAATATGATAGTAGGTAGTACTTTAAAGGTAATTCTTTAAAGTTAGAATTATAATATAAAATTATAATATAAAAGGGACTAATATAAGTTGTGGTGAACAATAAAGTGGTAATCAAATAAATGAGCTTTGGAGTATAATGGCAAAATAGTGAACTTATTAACTTTAGCACCTGAGAATAGCACCTTGATTAGTTTAACAATTGCGAATATATGAGCTAAGGTAGTTATATAAAGTTAAAATAAAGGACAAAAAAATATATAAGGGACTACAATAAAGTAATGGTAAACAAGTTAAATGGACAGATAGTCACTATGAAATAATATTGGTTTAGGAGTAAGATCTGATTTGTAATATTAAATAAGTTGGGCAGTTTATTGCACAATAAAAAGTAAAAAAAATGAGGTAGTTGGTACTAGCTAGCAAAAGATAGTTTTGGTACTTGCAAAAAAGTAATTGGAATGTACACTAATTGCACACACAATAAAAAGTGACTAAAAAAACAAGTAGTGGTAAACAAAATTAAATGGACAGGTAAGAACAATGAATAATGGTAATGTCTTGGTTATAATATGATAGTAAGATGGTAGACAGGTACAAAGGATAATATAAAGGTTGGAGTTGAATATACAAACTTGAAAATTTGGCAACAAAATGTTATGGGAAGTATAAAATAATGTTTAATGTACAAAAGTAAAATTGACTGGTAGTAAATATGGTGTTTAATAAAATTTTAGTAAGTAATAATGATTACAAAAAAAGTGAAAAAGTAATGTTTATTTCATTCAATATTGCACTGGTAGTTATACTAGAGGTTATATGGCAGTACAAGGTAATTAAGAGTACTCTAAGATAGTAAATGTGGTATTAAAACAGGTAAAGGTAATTAGACAAGTAATGGTTATTAAATGTCAAAAATGTTAAGAGTAAATTGAAATTATAGTAAAAATGATAATTATTAATTTTAGTAAGTAATATCAATTGATAGTATTTAAAAAAATATGAGGTAGTAATATGGACAGAGAAAGTATCAATTCAGCTAATGTTTAAGCAAACAATAGTAAATAAGAAAATTACATAAGGTGACTTATGCTTACTAGTAAAATCACAAAATGAGGTAGTTGATTATTTAAATACTAAGAGATTGTACAATGAAATTTGAACAATAATGGAGCAAAACATACACTACACTACGTAGGCTTTTAAGTTGGACATTGTTTAGTTATTCTCTGTAAGATTAGTATCCCTGAGAAATCGTGACAGATCATTCTCGTTCGTGATTGTGTACAGTTGACCTACATTTGTTTTCCTAACAAGAATTTTCCCATCCCGTGTGAGGCATTGGTGTATTGTGTCATTATTCTCCCGCTTAAGTTTTCTGACTCTATACAGGAGGTTCTGACGTTTTTTGGTAAGACACTCGTTTATGTATACCTCTTTCTTTACTTTAATAGATGCAATAATTAAGTCTTTTTTCCTGTCATGTGAGTGGAATCTAAGCATAACACTTTTTCTACCATGGGATCCTAGTAACCTGGCTTCTTTTATTTCAGACTCTGGTACAATAACACTTGTTTGATCCTTTATGATCTGCAGAGTAATTTCTTTACTGTTTGTTTGGTTCATATCACTGGGAAAAAGTGGACTGTTAACTATTACTGCGTCCGATAGTTTATCTTGTTCAGTTTTATCTTCTTGGAGAGCAAAGTAGTCACTGAACTGATTATCTAAGTTGTTCTTCCATTCTTTTACTGCTTCTTCAACCTTTGTATTAAGAGATATTATTTGTTGGGTATGGCTATCTATGACTGTCTGGATGGTCTTGCCACAGTTAGTCATTCTTGGTGTTGATAACTTTTGTTCAAGACTGAGGATTTTGTTCTCGAGTTGTGTCATCCTGGTGTCTTGTTTTGTTAGCGTCTCTCGAAGATTAATATTTTCAATAACTAAGTTGGAGATGCATGTCTTTAGGGTATCTGGATCGTTGGTCATACCTGAGAGACTACTTGGTAGGTTGAATCCGGGGAAGAGAGGGGAGGATGGGCTGGTGGCAGCCATGTTTGTTGTTATTGTTGTGGTGTCGCCTTGAGTGGTGGTGAGTGGGGTGGTTGCTGGGCCGGCGTCCTCCTGACTACACTTGTTGAATAGTTGATTTTTCGGCATTTTCTTGCTGGCCTTGGTGCTGTTTCCTCTTAGATTGCGCCTCATAATACTACAGGAATTCTTGTAGTTAAGAAGTTGTAGTTATACAAAGTTTAGGGTTACGTTGTTCGGCTGGCAGCCGGGTGTTGCTTTCGGTTTGTGGGCAGTCTTCTTTTGATCTCTATTATGTTCGATTTGTAGGTTTCACTGTTGGTAATCTTTGGTCATTCTGGGTGCTACGTTGGGTAGTGCAGTTTTGTATGTAACTAGGTCATCATAGGAGCATTGGTAGCTCTGATAGTTGGAGAAAAGTACGGAGCTTGGAGGTCGCTGCTGCCGCTGCCACTACCAATTAATTCCATTTCAGTTAATTTAAATGAGGAAAATTGACTCTGCAAACGAGCAAATCCAGTTGTGAGCAAGGTCATTGAATGGATTAAACTCGTAAGTAGAGGTTCTACTGTATATCCATACTCATTATTTTTCATTTCCAAACCTATACCTCTAACTAAGGACTCACAAAATTGTAATGACACAATTACAAACAAACCATACCACGGGTGGGATTTGAACCCGCAGTCAGAGAGTCTCAAAACTTCAGAGAGTCTCAAAACTCCAGACCGGCATGTTAGTTTTGGAGTTTTGAGACTCTGACCATGGGTTCAAATCCCGCCCGTGGTATGGTCTGTAACTAATCCTAGTTTGAAGTTCTAATAACCCCCTCAACTGAGCTAACAAGAAAACCAACACCTGCCCTGGATAAGTGAACCCCATCCCTGGCAAACATGTCATTTCAGCCATAGAAGTGGTCCCAGTTGTCAATGAATGGTACTGCATTATCCTTACAGTGTTTGTCGAGTCAACAATTAATACCAATTGCTCTGGACAACCATTCATTTCCAACACCATTCTTGGCAAAATGCCACATATAACAGGGTGCCCCCTTCTTCCTAATTATATCTATTGCTGTCCTGAACCTTCTAACTAAATCCTCACTTCTATGCTTGCCTATATCACTGCCTCCAGCACTAAGGCAGATAATAGGATTGATCCCATTACTGTTCATGATGTCAAGCCGACTAACAATATCCTCCATCCCAGCCCTAGGAAAGCAAATCCTCTGTCTCTTACTCTTATCCTTCAAGAAGAAGGCCCTATCCATACACCTAACCTGGCTATCCTCAGCAGCAACATTTTTACCTTCCTTGGTGTCATTCATCGTGATGTTCCTAGTAGTCTACTCACATTCGTCGGGTAGCACAGAGAATACATTAGATGTTTCCACAACAGTTTCCACAGCAGTCTCTTTCTTCTTCATGTGTTCTACCTTTCCATTCGTCTTCTTGATTAACTTCATTCCATGCTGTCCAGTCACTGTCCAGGTTCCCATCTTGACCTGAGGACTCACAACAGGAGGACTACTATGAATCCTCTTGTTTTCCTCAGTCAATTGCCATATCTCTATCTTCGCCACCCTCAATTCCTCCTTAAGCTGCTGGTAAAGTTGCTCGATGGAGGGCATCTTGGTTCAGTCCACAGAGAGCACACAAGACACATCTTCACAGAATTAAGTACAGGTCCTCCTTCCTTCCTTCCGTCCTTCCTTCCTTCAGGTTTCCTGGGCATTGCTTTCGGTCACAAACTCCTCAAAACCATGAAATTCATCTTCACTGGCACTTCCATCTGTGTTTAAAGTGTCACTTGGGAACAAAAGAGCCCCAATTAGCTGAGGAGTGAGGAGTTTCTTAGCGCTAGACATGGTGAACAAGGTGTAATAAAATGGCTTTCCCACAATGCACCACTGGGTCCTTGTTTTTTTTTTTTTTGTACTGTGCACACCGACCATGGAGACCCATTCTCTCACATCTAGGCATAACAGCTGTTTGATAAATTAGACACATGTGCAACTCTTTGGTATCTTTATTGAGGAAATGTTTTGCCACACAGTGGCTTCATCAGTCCATACAAAGGAGAACCTTGAAGAACAGGAGGAGAATGAGGTAATCAGTCCCTCAACCTTGAGTCGATGTGGTCAGTCCATCAATCTTGAATAGAATACGGCATATGTGTGGATAAGGAGCTTATAAACCGTAGGCAGGAGAGGTGCGCAGTCGTAGGTGGTGCTGCACCTCTCCTGCCTACGGTTTATAAGCTCCTTCTCCGCACATATGCCGTATTCTATTCAAGATTGATGGACTGACCACATAGACTCAAGGTTGAGGGAATGATTACCTCATTCTCCTGTTCTTCAAGATTCTCCTTTGTATGGACTGATGAAGCCACTGTGTGGCAAAACGTTTCCTCAATTAAGATACCCAAGAGTTGCACATGTGTCTAATTTATCAACATGTTGGTTCTCTGAACCATTCATATACAAATAACAGCTGTTTCCCGCTTAATTTGAGGCCGCTAGAATTTACGCCTGCTAGTATGGCTCCAACCCTGGCACATAAGCTGTACTAGTACGGCACCAACTCTGGTGCATAAGCCATACTAGTATGGCACCAACCCTGAAAGGGTTAAAATTTGGTTTGTATAAACACATGAGTGAGAGTGGTTGGATTTGAGTGGGACTTGCACATGAGTAAATAGAATGATCAAAGCTTATTGCTTGAGTAACATTGAAAACTGAGTTGGGCAAATATTCTGTTAGTGTGATGGAATATGAAGGACCTGCCTAGTATGAGCCAACTGGCCTACTGCAGTGTTCCTCCTTTCTAATGTTCATATGTTCTTATAACCATACTAGGCAGGCTGTTCCAGTCATCAACAAAAGAAAGGAGGAACACTGCAGTAGGCCTGTTTGCCTATACTTGGCAGGTCCTCCACAAATCCAACCCACTATTAGAATAAACGACACCCAAGCAATAAGCATTGATAATTCTACCTACTCATGTGCAAGTCCCACTCAAATCCAACCCCTCTCACTCATGTATTTATCCAACCTAAATTTGAAACTACCCAAGGTTTTAGCTTCGATAGGACCTTGGTAGCTTTAAAATGAGATTGGACGAATATATGAGTGGGAGGAACATGTATGTATATAATACATGTTAGATAAGACACATATGCAACAGTTAGGTATTTTTATTTCGAAACGTTTCGCCTACACAGTATGCTTCTTCAGTCGAGTACAGAAAAATTGATAGAAGCAGAAGAGACGTGAAGACGATGTAATCAGTCCATCACCTTTGAAGTTTTGAGGTGGTCAGTCCCTCAGTCTGGAGAAGAATATTGTTCCATAGTCTAAAACAATATTGTTTCAGCATTGTTTCAGACTACGAAACAATACTCTTCTCCAGACTGAGGGACTGACCACCTCAAAACTTCAAGGGTGATGTACTGATTACATCGTCTTCACGTCTCTTCTGCTTCTATCAACTTTCCTGTACTCGACTGAAGAAGCCTACTGTGTAGGCAAAACATTTCGAAATAAAGATACCTAACTGTTGCATATGTGTCTTACCTAACAACCTGTTGGTATTTTATACCATTTTTATGTTTATATACATTACATACCTGGAGTTTTCCTGGAGTGGGTTTTAGGGGTCAGTGCCCCCGTGGCCCGGTCAGAGACCAGGCCTCATGGTGGATCAGGGTCTGATCAACCAGGCTGTTACTGTTGGCCGCACGCAAGCTGGCGTATGAACCACAGCCTGGTTGGTCAGGTACTGACTTTAGGTGCCTGTCCAGTGCCTTCTTGAAGACAGCCAGGGGTCTGTTGGTAATCCCCCTTATGTATGCTGGGAGGCAATTGAACAGTCTTGGGCCCTGGACACTTATTGTGTTGTCTCTCAATGTACTTGTCACACTCCTGCTTTTCATCGGGGGAATGTTGCACCTCCTGCCGAGTTTTTTGCTTTCATAGGGAATGATTTTCATGTGCTGGTTTGGTGCCAATCCCTCCAGGACCTTCCAAGTGTATATTATCATGTATCTCTCTCGCCTGTATTCGAGGGAATACAGATCAAGGACCTTCAACCATTCCCAGTAGTTTAGGTGCCTTATCATACTTACGTGTGTCATGAAAGTTCTTTGTACACTCTCCAGGCCTGCAATGTCACCAGCCTTGAAGGGGGCCATTAGTGTACAGCAGTATTCCAGCCTAGAAAGCACAAGCGATTTGAAGAGAAGCATCATGGTCTTGGCATCCCTAGTTTTGAAGGTTCTCATTACCCATCTTATCATTTTTCTAGCGGATGAGGTAGATACATTGTTGTGGTCTTTGAAGACGAGACATGTATGTATTTTACGATGTTTTCGTGTGTTTTATGATTGTTCATGGTTTAATAGGTTAAGGAAGCAGTATTTTATTATATTTCCCTACAGTATATTGTGGCACCAAACATTTGCGAAGCTCTTGATGTTGAGGGAGACCTGTACTCAAATACATTGGTACCTTGAGTTACAAATTTAATTAATTCCAGTAAGCTGTTCGAGCGCCAATACTGAACAATCTTGTTCCCATAATGAATAATGTAAATTAGATTAATCCATTTCAGACCCCCAAAAATACACTTACAAAAGCACTTACAAAAAATACACTGACATAATTGTTCAAGTTGGGAGCAGTTTATGTGCTGAGGTACCACTGTAGTCACAAACACAGTGACAGGTAAACATATTCACCTACCTTAGTCACATACTATTGTCTAGAAGTATATACAATACATAGCACAGTGGACCCTTGGTTATCGGCCGTAATCCACTCCAAAAGCTCGGCCAAAAATCAAAATAGTATTCCCCACAAGAATTAATGTAAATACAGTTAATCCGTTTCAGACACCCAAAAATATTCACCAAAAAAAAAAAATGAACAATTAAATCAGTATTACATTCCTTTATTGAAGACTGTTGTTGGCTTCTGGAAGATAGGGAGGAGGAGAGAGGGAGGATTTATTGTTTGGAAAGGGAATCCCTCTTCATAAGGACTTCAGGTAGCAAAGCCCTCTCTGGTGTTACTTCTCTTCTTCGTCTTTTAATGCCACTAGGACCAACTTGAGTCACTGGACCCCTGTTACACAAAATAACTGTTCAGAGAAGTCTGTTTCTGGCATCTCTTTAAGATTTCCCGAAGTGGGACAAGGTTTTGTCACTGATCATGTTGCAGATATGGCTTGTTTCAGCGTGGTCAGGATGGTATTTCTCGACTAAACTTTCCAACTCATTCCACTTTGCACACATGTCCTTAATCACTGAAGAAGGCACCTTCTCCCCCTCTCTCTTCCTCCTCCTCTGAAGCAATTTCCTCAGCTGTGGTCTGTTGCTCTTCCAGATGAAGCTTTTGTAGCTCTTCATTGGTTAGCTCTTGCCTGTGGTCCTCATCCAATTTTTCCACATCCTCACCGCTAACCTCCAACCCCATGGACTTTCCCAATGCCACAATAGATTCCACAACAGGCGTAGGGTCATCAGGGTCAGCCTCAAACCCTTGAAAATCCCTCTCTGGGACTCTATCTGGCCACAATTTTCTCTTAGCAGAGTTCACAGCCCTGGAAATTGCTCCCTCCTAAGCCTTACCTATAAGGCTTATGCAATGGAGGATGCTGAAGTGATTTCTCTAGAACTCATTGTATTGAGCACAATAACTGCACTAAAGTTTTTTATTATAATATTGTTTACAACAACAAATATGCACAAATGTTGTATATTAGTAATGTTCTCTTATATATTTACATGTGTACAGTCACTGGACATGTTTCTAGAACTGCTGCAGTGTGTTAAGTCTTTGAAACAAGGTATCATGCACACTGGTATCTTACATTCCTCGCACATAAACCGAGTGTCTGCGTCTTTGTTGCCATTGTTTTGTTTGTGTGCGCAGACAATACATCTCTTCTGAGCCCATTTCTTAGTTGTAGGATGTTGTATTAGGAAGTGATCACCTTCCTGCCTTAAACACTTGGGTAATTCCTGATCAGTTTGTGGGTGGTTTTCTATAGCAGGTGTTGTTACCTGGTACTTGATTATTAGTTGTCCGACGACAGATAAACTTCACTATATGGTAGTCTGTGGCCGGTCTTTATTTGGTACATATTATATGCATGGAGCATTGAAATGTCCATGAGATGGAAGAAAAGTTTCATGTACCACTTGTAACTCTTATGAACACAATTGACAAAGCCAATCTGCACGTCACAATTGTTAACCAAACACATGTTTTGTGTATAATCAATCACTGTTGGTGGTTTTAGAATATGTGCATTAATCACTATTCACCTTGCCACCATCTTTCATTTCATTATGGTGAATGGATGTCATGAATGTGACATCTCCTTTGTCATGCCACTTTAATGCCATGATGTCATTGGCAGCAAATACTTGCACCTCACCACTATGAGTGCCTATGGTGAATCTAGGCATATGTTTATGATCAGAATGCACTTCTGTCATGTTAACTCGCAAGAAATCACTGAGTAAGGGGCTTGTGTACCAGTTGTCAGTATATAATGTATGCCTCTTACCAAGATATGGTGCCGTCATTGTTCTCACTATGTCACCTGAGATACCCAATAACATCCTGGCATCTTTCAATGTTTTACTTCCCTTGTATATAGTTATGTCCAATACCAGGCCACTGTCACAGTCACAGAGTACAAACAGCTTTATGCCGAAGCGTTTCCTCTTGCTCGGTATATGCTGCTTGAACGACAATCTATCTGCCTTTTAAACAAAATTAAAGACTCGTCAATTACGAGATTTTTAAATGGAAAAAAGTACATGTTGAACTTTTGTTTCAGATGCATAAAACATTTCTAATCTTGTATAACCTGTCATTTCTGTCATGCCTTGTTGTGTCAGAGAAGTGCAACATACGTAACAGTAAAATAAATCTGTTCACTTGGATGATTTCACTGATGTCTGGGGTAGAAATTAGCTGATCTGTGGACAAGTATGATTTCATATTATGCTTTTAGACATGAGGCATAAGTATTATTGTTGCAAAAAACAAATACATTTCAGCCACAGTTGTCTCTTTCCACTGGTGTAGTCTTGACTGTGGTGATATGATTCTATTTGCCATGGTGTACCCAGAATACTGTCCCTGACAATATTTTCCATCAAGGGCTGGTCAAATAATAGTTCAAGGAATTCCAGTTCATTTGCAGTGTTTCCAGGGGAACAAGCTGGCAGAGTTCCACTTCGAGTGTCATCAAACTGATGGGGATTGCGAACAAAATTGGGATTTTGCTGTCAATCCCAGATGCAGATTGCCAGTGGATCTTGCACACCATAAGCTGGTTGTGGTTGTAGTTTTGGTTGTGGTGTGGGGGTGGATGATGCTCCGCTTTATCCTGGACCTTATGAGTCAGCCACGTGGGTCCCAACCTGGGCTGTTGTGTCATGCTGTGTGGCTGTGGCACCTCCACCACCACTGTCACCACCATTACCACCACCTACTGATGTCTGTGGTCTATCCATGCACAATTTGTGATTTATCTTGAAGATCTGTACAGATAAACATTTAAAAGGGACAATTTTATTTAGTGAAACATGTGACAGTAGATCAAAAATTATTTTAGTTCAATATGTTGTGTTGGTAATTGTGAAATACTATACTGACTCATGTTTCTATTGCAGAAATATTTTGTGGAAGACTACCAGGTTGTGTCTTGCCAGACACTATATCTTCAGTACTTCAAGAAGCACCAGTGTAAGTGTCTTGAACAACAACTGATATTGCAGAAATATTTTGTGGAAGACTACCAGGTTGTGTCTTGCCAGACACTATATCTTCAATACTTCAAGAAGCACCAGTGTAAGTGTCTTGAACAACAACTGATATTGCAGAAGTATTTTGTGGAAGACTACCAGGTTGTGTCTTGCCAGACACTATATCTTCAGTACTTCAAGAAGCACCAGTGTAAGTGTCTTGAACAACAACTGATATTGCAGAAGTATTTTGTGGAAGACTACCAGGTTGTGTCTTGCCAGACACTATATCTTCAGTACTTCAAGAAAGGCAACATCTGTTATTCTCGTGAATTTTTAACTAGCTAAGTATTACTAATTAAACTATTTTGCTTTTCTTTTTGGGAATTCTATATAAAAATGCATGGCAGTTAATTCTTTGAGGATCCATTTTGTAGTTCTACAGGTTTTAAGCCAGGGTCCAAGCTGTAGTATTACATCATGAGCTCAGCTCACTCAGATATTCTGTGAGCAGTAAATTTGGGCCTAAATATGAGAGAATGCATCAACATGGTAAGTGTGCACCATATAAAACAAATCCTGCAGCACAAAGTACATAATGATAAAAAAAACGACTTTATTTTTGGATTAAAACAGCAAATTTTCGGTGTATTTTCATATGGTTTTTATGGTAGCATTCACTGTTTCTTCGTCTCATGTGATAGAATTGAAGATGTATTACATAAATGATTTTGTTAGGTTTTAGCGCTAAGAATAGCCTGAAATTGAGCTCAGAATAACAAAAATGTTCTGTTTTTGCCGATGTTAGAGGGTAAACAAATCTCATCACGCGTCCAATACATGTCAGATGGTGGGTCAGATGTGCATTCCTGAATGCTCTGATATTATTCATACAATTATTACAATACTGAATAACAATAAATCTTTTTTTGTGTGTGTGTGTGTGCGAATAAAAATTATCTGTGATTAAAAAATCAAAATGAAATTCATCTGTAAAGACTGGAAATGTAACTAATAAATAGTGGAAATGTTAGTTTAGTGCCAAGAATGCCTGCATTGTTTCTTCTGGACCCTATTTTGAAATTAGAATATTTTGAACTCTGTGTGAAATTGGCCCAATTACCAATTTCTGATCTTATTGGGCAGTTGAAATAGTTGATTTGGGCAATTTCCTGTGCTTAATAGATGAAATTGAACACATACTAGCAAAATAGATAAGAATTTGGTCTAATGGATCAATGTAACTGGCCAAAAACAAGACCCAAAGTCGGCAAAATTGCCAATGCGTAAACATTGCTTACACAGGAAAATTCATGGGAGCATAACTTCATAAATTCTTGATCAAATTTAATACTTTTTGTTTTATTACCTTCAGAAAAAGATTCTCTACCATTTCATAAGAAAAAATTATATATTTTTTTTTTTAGAATCTTGGACTTTGTGGGGAATTTTCAAATTGGGGGTCTGAAACCTCAAAGGGTTAATGAAAAAAAAAAAAAGTTAGTAATTCCATAATTAAACATTTTCAGAAAAATTTGTTTAAACACAAGAGCAAATAATAATAAAAATGTCGTTGAATATATCTGCAGTGTTCTAATATATTTATTAATATTTTAACACAACAAAAATTATAATAGTGTTTTGACACACAATATAAACTTTATTAGCGCTCATAAGTAGGAAAAGTTTTGCCTAAATAAATCTTAACATAGGATTTTTTCATAAGGAAAACCATGTGTTCAGTGTCAAAAATAATTAAAAAATAAAATCATGAAATAAACATTTGAGTGCATAAGGAAGATTAACTGTACCACAGTTGTATGACTAAAATATTTTAAATGAAATACCTTCATTTAAAAAATATGGAAAAACATAAAGAACATAAACCATATCAATGTTCAGAGTGTCTGAAATGTTTTAGTGGAAAAAAAAATCTTTTGACACATATGAGAGTACATACAAGAGAGAAACCATATCAGTGTTCAGAGTGTCTGAAACGTTTTACTGAAAAAGACAATCTTATGACACATATGAAAGTACATACTGGAGAGAAACCATATCAATGTTCAGAGTGTCTGAAATGTTTTAGTCAAAAAGGTAGTCTTGTGAGACATATGAGAGTACATACAGGAGCAAAACCATATCAGTGTTCAGAGTGTCTGAAGTGTTTTACTGAAAAAGACAATCTTATGACACATATGAAAGTACATACTGGAGAGAAACCATATCAATGTTCAGAGTGTCTGAAATGTTTTAGTCAAAAAGGTAGTCTTGTGATACATATGAGAATACATACAGGAGAGAAACCATATCAATGCTCAGAGTGCCTGAAATGTTATAGTCAAAAAAGCAGTCTTGTGACACATATGAGAGTACATACAGGAGAGAAACCATATGAATGTTCAGAGTGCCTGAAATGTTATAGTCAAAAAAGCAGTCTTGTGACACATATGAGAGTACATACAGGAGAGAAACCATATGAATGTTCAGAGTGCCTGAAATGTTTTAGTGAAAAAAAAAGTCTTGCGACACATATGAGAGTACATACAGGAGAGAAACCATATGAATGTTCAGAGTGCCTGAAATGTTTTAGTGTAAAAAACAGTCTTGTGACACATATGAGAGTGCATATAGGAGAGAAACCATATGAATGTTCAGAGTGCCTGAAATGTTTTAGTAAAAAAAAAAGTCTTGTGACACATATGAGAGTACATACAGGAGAGAAACCATATGAATGTTCAGAGTGCCTGAAATGTTTTAGTGTAAAAAACAGTCTTGTGACACATATGAGAATACATACAGGAGAGAAACCATATGAATGTTCAGAGTGCCTGAAATGTTTTAGTGAAAAAAAAAGTCTTGTGACACATATGAGAGTACATACAGGAGATAAACCATATCAATGTTCAGTGTGTCTGAAATGTTTTAGTCATAAAAGCATTCTTGTGGCACATGTGAGAGTACATACAGGAGATAAACCATATCAATGTTCAGGGTGTCTGAAATGTTATAGTCAAAAAAGCAGTCTTGTGACACATATGAGAGTACATACAGGAGAGAAACCATATCAATGTTCAGAGTGTCTGAAATGTTTTATTGAAAAAAGCAAACTTGTGACACATATGAGAGTACATACAGGAGATAAACCATATCAATGTTCAGAGTGTCTGAAATGTTATCATCAAAAAAGCAGTCTTGTGACACATATGAGAGTACATACAGGAGATAAACCATATCAATGTTCAGGGTGTCTGAAATGTTATAGTAAAAAAAGCAGTCTTGTGACACATATGAGAGTACATACAGGAGAGAAACCATATCAATGTTCAGAGTGTCTGAAATGTTTTATTGAAAAAAGGAAACTTGTGAGACATACGAGAGGACATACAGGACTTGACCCCTGCAACCACAACTAGGTGAGTACAGGAGATAAACCATATCAATGTGCTGAGTGTCTCAGATGTTTTAGTGTAAAAGGTCATCTTGTGAGACATTCACAAGTACATTCAGGAGATAAAACATGTTAGTGTTAATTTTTCAGGAATATTTTAGTTATAAACTCACGAGAATACATAATAGGGATATACCATAACTGCATTGTAGGAGTGCCTTTTCGAAGTCATTTGGCATCAGCATAATATCAGATAGGTTTGAGGTTACAAAATTCTGTTATATAAAAAATTCATTTAGGTCTTCAACTCTCAGTCATACTGGGACTTAAGTAGCTTACTCATTTCCTTGCTATCATCTGTGTAGGACCCATCTCATTTAAGTAGGTGCTCAATACTGGATGTTCTCAACATTGATTTGGCATAACAAAAGAAATATTTTGGGTTTCTTTCAATTTCATTTATGGCTTTTAGTTCTTCCCACATATCTTGACTCCCATAAGATTCCTTTAGCTGAAATTCAGTGTTTGCTATTTCTCTGGCCAGTGTCTCCATACGTATTACAGATATGTTGGCCTCTTTTAACCGCTCTCTTATTCTTTGCCTTTGCCTGTATAGGGAGTGCCTTTCTCTTTCTAGTTTACATCTCCTTTTCCTTAAAGGAAATATAAAATGTAATAATTGGGAAGAACAAATGTAAATATTATGCTAAGAATACCTCTTCAAGGGGGGCTCCTTGGCGTGGTGAAGAGGCTTTTGGTCTGAGGAATTAGACCTGTCAGTCTCCTTCCTCAGACTGAACCTAATTACCCCCCAATCCCCCCTTCCCTATCCCATTCTCCCCATCCTCCCTTTTTTCCTTTCCTCCTCCTCCTCCCCACCCCCTCCCTTTTGCCCTTCCTCTTTTTGGCCTTTGGGATTTTTCCCACAGGTGCACTAGTTCCTAGGTAGGGGAAAGGGTACCGGGGTCCATCCCATTCCATTGAGGTTCTTGGTAGTGGCGTAGTTTGCCATGGAATCTGGATCGCCTGGGGATGTCCCGATCTCTCTCCGGTACCCCGGAGGGTGGCTTTGGGTGTCTTTCGGGCGACGGGTGGATCTCTGGAAGTCACCTTTCGGATTCCGATGGTGGTGGCCGAAGGAGGTATGCTTTGTGGCAGATATCCGGCCGCCCTCTCTTTTGTCCACTGAGGTAGCTCAGCAGATGTGAGGTTGCTATCCCGGATTGCTGGTTTACTGTCATGGAGGGTAGGGTATGGCACGGGTTCCATGCTGCATCTGCGCTACTTGTGGTGCTTAGGTCCTCTTGGGCATGGAGGGAGATTTCTGGCCCTTTCATTCCTCCTAGGAACTATCCCAAGTCCCCCCTTTTTTTTATTTTTTTTTTTTTATTTTCTTCTTTCTTTTTTTTTTCTTAAAAACAAAAAGAAAGAAGCAACCTAACCATGGAGTTCCCAATCCATGAACCCGCTAACCCCGGGCCCCTTCTTGTTACCGCACCCCGTTCTGACCTCGCCTCATCCTTTGACCACTCTTTGGACAATCCTAAGGCCCCTGCACCTCTTGCTGGTGCTGTTTCGTCACCCGCTTCAGGTGCCGGGGTTTCAACTGACTCCTTCGATTTGTCTGACCTCCACTCTCCTTTGACTATGCTTCCGGCCTCTCCCTATATGGTGCAGCAATTTTTGAATCGCCAGCCCATCCCACGTCGGACCAACTCTGGTCCCACTTCTAAACGCCAAGGACAATCTCCTGATAATGTTACTTCGTTACCCTCCCATTCTACTTGGAAAACACCGACATGTCATGCACTCCCTCTCCACACTCAGTTTCAGACCACATAATGGACTAAATTCTTTACTTTAAGACTGACTTCTTCTACTGCCTATCTTTCCGACCATAATATTGGCAAAGCGCTCCTATGCCATGTTGGTAGAGATATTTCCTTTCATGCTCTTAAGAGTAGTACATGCATCATCACAGTCCAGAATGCTACCCAAGCTCATGATCTTTCTCTTCTTTCACATTTTTTTTTTATTATCACACTGGCCGATTCCCACCAAGGCAGGGTGGCCCGAAAAAGAAAAACTTTCACCATCATTCACTCCATCACTGTCATGCCAGAAGGGTGCTTTACACTACAGTTTTTAAACTGCAACATTAACACCCCTCCTTCTTTCACATATCAATACTATTCCTATCACTATCGAAAAACATCATTCCCTCAATTCTTGTAGTGGTACTATTATTCTGCCCCATACCATAGCCCAACAGAATTTCCGGACATGTGGCAATGACATTCTCGAACAGCTGGAACTCCAAGATCTCCCAATTCTCAAGGTAGACACTTATGTTCTTCCTGCCCGTGGGCGGAGACAACACCCTGCAATGTGGCTCGTTTAAATTTTGACAGCTGTGAACTCCTATCCTCTGTTTATGTAGCAGGACATCGGTTACAAGTTCGAAAGGTGATCCCTACTCCGCAACAGTGTAGAAATTGCTGGCGATTTGGCCACCCAGCGAAATATTGCAGATCTATAGCTGAATGCCCAGTCTGTGGTGCTGATGACCATTCTAATATGTCTTGCAGTCGACCTCTCTCTTGCCTTAATTGTCATGAGGCTCACCCTTCATACTTTCGCCATTGCCAGGTATACTTAAATGAGCAGGAAATTCGTTGCCTCAGTGAGGCAGAAGGTCTCCCTAATGCTATGGCAGTTTCTCATCTCCACCTCCAATTGAGACTACCCCATGTTTCTTATTCTCGTGTTTCAAAATGTCCCCCCACTTCTGGGGTCATATTTTCTGCAGCCTCCTCTGTGGTTGCCAGTCCCATGGTCACTCCTATATCTAATTCTTTTGCTGTCCTGGGCTCAGACATCCCTACTTCAACACCTCAGTCTGTTCTCACTTCTTCGTGTTCTCCCTCACAAACCCCGGTATCGACAAGACCTCATACGACACCTCCTCCCAATTGTCCCTCTACTTCTCAAAGTCCAAAAAATCTCCTTTAACCCCTCCTTCCCTTCATCCACCTCCACATTTTACCTTCCTGGTCTCTGTACCTGGGTCTTCCCCTTTCACTGGCTCTGTTACAAGTGTGGAGGTTCATCCTCCTCCTCGTACTGTGCCTTCCTCCCCTGTCCCCTCCCAAGTTTCTTCCTCTTCTGCCACCTCCCAGGTTTCTGCCTCTTCTGTCCCCTCCCACACTTCTCCAGTTCCCTCCACCCTTTTGCCTCCCCCTACCTTGGTACAGTCCATTACAGTTCTGATCTGTACTCAAACTCCTCCTCCTTCCATCTCCAATATTGTCTTCCATGTGACATCTCTGAACTCCGAAACACTTGAAGCAATCTCTGAATATATTGCAAGGACCAAACCATCAATGGACACTGATCCACCCTCTGTTCCTTCTCTTTCCTCTTCTCCATCTGCACCTCTTCAAGGGGGGCTCCTTGGTGTGGTGAGGAGCCTCTTGGTCTGAGGAATTACACCTGTTGGTCTCCTTCCTCAGACCAAACCTAATTACCCCCCAATCCCCCCTCCCTTATCCCATCCTCCCTTTTTCTTTTCCTCCTCCTCCTCCCCACCCCTCCCTATTACCCTTCCTCTTTTTTTTTTCCCACAAGCATGCTAGTTCCTGGGTAGGGGAAAGGGTACTGGGGTCCATCCCATTCCGTTGAGGTTCTTGGCGGTGATGTAGTTTGCTGTGGAATCTGGATCGCCTGGGGATGTCCCAATCCCTTTCTGGTCTCCCAGGGAGTGGCTTTGGGTATCTTTTGGGTGACGGGTGTATCTCTGGAGGCTGCCTTTCAGAATCCGGGGGTGGTGCACAAAGGAGGTATGCTTTGTGGCAGATATCCGGCTGCCCTCTCTTTTGTCCACCGAGATAGCTCGGCAGATGTGAGGTTGCTATCCCAGATTGCTGGTTTACTGGCATAATGGGTAGGGTATGGCACGGGTTCCATGCTGCATCTGCACTACTTGCGGTGCTGAGGTCCTCTTGGGCGCAGAGGGAGAATTCTGGCCCTCTCATTCCTCCTAGGAGCTATCCCTCCCCAGTCCCCCCTTTTTTTATCCTTTTTTTTATTTTTATTTTCTTTTCTTTCTTTTTTCTTAAAAACAAAAAGAAAGAAGTAACCTAACCAAGGAAGCCCTAGTCCACGAACCCGCTACCCCCGGGCCCTTTCTTGATACTGCACCCTGTTCTGACCCTGCCTCGTCTTTGGACCACTCTTCGGACACTCCTAATGCCTCTGTACCTCTTGCTGGTGCTGTTTCCTCACCCGCTTCAGGTACTGAGGTCTTGACTGACTCCTTCAATTTATCTGACCTCCGCTCTTCTTTGACTATGCTTCTGGCCTCTCCCTCTACTGTGCAGCAATTTTCGAATTGCCGGCCCGTTCCACATGAGACCAACTCTGGTCCCATGCCTAAACGCCAACGACAGTTACCTGCTGATGATGCTTCTCCACCTTCTCATTCTTCTCAGAAAAGATCAACACGTCCTGTACTCCCTTTCCACGCTCAGTTTCAGAATGCACAATGGTCTAAATTCTTCACTTTACGACCGACTTCCTCTATTGCCTATCTTTCCGACCATAGTATTGGCAAGGCACTCCTACGCCATGTTGGTAAAGATATTTCTTTTCATGCTCTTAAGAGTGGTATGTGCATCATCACTATACAGAATGCTACCCAAGCTCATGATCTTTCTTTTCTTTCCCATATCGATACTGTCCCTGTCACTATTGAAAAATATCATTCCCTCAATTCTTGTAGTTGTACCGTCATTCTGCCCCATACCATAGTTCAACAAAATTTCCAGACATTTGGCAATGACATTCTTTAACAGCTGGAATAATGTGCTCTCGCCAGACTTTATCCAAGCTGAAGGTGTCCCCCAGGAATGTGTTCTGAGCACAACACTTTTTCTCCTTGCCATTAATGATTTGGCCTCTAGTCTTCCATCAAATATTTGGTCATCACTCTATGTTGATGACTTTGCTATTGCCTGTGCAGGCACTGATTGTCACTTCATTACAGTTTCTCTCCAGCATGTGGCCCACCGTGTTTCCAGTTGGGCCACCACACATGGGTTTAAATTTTCCAGTACCAAAACTCGCCAAATTACTTCCACTAGACGCTCTGTCATCTCTGATCATCCTTTGTACCTCTATGGCTCCCGTATCCCTGAACGTGATACAGTCAGGTTTCTGGGCCTCCTCTTTGACCGTAGGTTATCCTGGAAACCTCACATTACCTCTCTGAAGGCAACTTGTCACAGCCGGCTGAGCCTTCTTAAAACCCTTGCTCATCTTACATGGAGAGCTGATCGTCGAACTCTCCTTTCCCTACATTCCACCCTCATTTTATCGAGACTTGATTATGGTGACTGGATCTATTCAGCGGCCTCTCCTGCTACTCTCTCTAGCCTTAACCCCATTCATCACCAAGGATTATGTTTATGCCTTGGTGCTTTTCACTCTTCCCCTGTTGAGAGCCTCTATGCAGAAGCGAATGTTCCATCCTTATCCGATCGCCGTGATGCCCATTGCCTTCACTACTATGTACGCTCTCATGATCTCCGAAATCCTTCCATTTATAGAATGGTCACTGATATTAGTAGACATTCTTTATTTGTTCACCGCCCCTGTTTACTCTGTCTCTTCTCTCTTTGCCTACATTCGCTCTTGTCTTCTCTTCAATTAACACCTTTCTATGTTCATGTAGCATCTCACTTTTCCCTACCCCCTGGGAAGTTCCAGTTGTTCGAGTCTGTTCTTTCTCCTTTGTTCAAAAGCCCAACTGTCTACGGTCGCTTCCCGCTCTCTTTTTCTTGACCACTTCCACTCTCATTCTCATGCCATTGCAGTGTGCGCAGATGGCTCAAAGTCTTCTGACGGTGTAGGATTCGCAGCAATGTTTCCGGTGTTACGCGCCCCTACTTCACTCCATTATATACAAAAATAAAAGGCCTGGTTAAAATAAGTTCTGTAATATTATATCGCGAACCACTTTATTACTAGCTAGATAAAGCAGGTTCAACTATATATTATTATCGGGTACAGTATGAATCGTCAAAAGTACTCTCATTGTATTATATTGTATTATATTATATCTTTCCCCATGATTATTATAATTATATTGTATTATATTATATTATTATTAGGTTAGGTATTACGAATGTGTAACCACTACTGTAGTGACCAATTAGTGGTTCTAGAATTGACGCCACGCGTCGCCTTCTGGCAGAGCTGAAGTCATACTATGAAGTAGTTGAGTGAGTCAGTCAGCTCCTAGCTCTGACTCGGTACGGGTCTTCAACCTAAAGCTCCTAGCTTAAACTAAAACTTTATACCAAGTCTATTGTCTTGCCTTTGCCATTAGTTTCCTGAAGTCTGGTAATTCATGTCACTTATGAAAGATAACTTTTTCGTTTCCCTAGACCTTTCTAAAAGAGTTAAATGATGAGATTAGTAGATTATTAATTGAAATTATTGTATCATACTCTGTTAATGAGAATTTGAACGTAAGATTGGGTTTCTTGCTGTATAGTGTTTCATTTATAATTGCATGTGGTTATTTTAATTCACTAACCAAATACCAATGAAACTAAATGATTGGTAATAAAATAAAACTAACAAAAAAAAAAAATTGGAGTTATTTGTGCCCCTATTGTTACGGTGAAGATTAAGTCGTAACAAATGGGTTGTCTGTCCGGGATCTACTTACCCTGAAGTACATATTTGTTTTGCATTAAAATTAAGCTCCCTTGCGAGAATTAAGAAAATGGATCCAGAAATTAAGTCATTATTAGATGAATTAACAGAGGCTACTCTTGACACTTTAAAATTACAGACGTGTTGGCAAATAGCTAGACAGTTAGATATACCTTATAATAGATACCATAGCGCAGAGACTCTTAGGTCCCTAATTAAGGATAGATTATTTCCGAAATCCCAAGCAGTGCCAGAACTAGATTTGGAAGATAGTTTTATTTCTCAGTTCGAGGAAGTAGAAATCCCACGGACGGGAACTGCCTTAAATAATGAAGTTGAACCAGGGTTTACAAGGCCTTACTACTCAGTCCAGTCTCAAAGCTCTCCCCCGTTCATTTCCCCGGAGTATGTATCGGTGGTTGGAACGAACCCTCAGTTAAATGACGGGGATAATTTTAGGACTGGTGCTCGTCCCAAAATACTTCCGGAGAAGACGCCCAAATTCCCCTCGGTGTCATTACCTCTTGGGAATTTCACGTCCGAACAACTAGAGAGAATAGAATGCATATTACTATTACAAAACTCTCAAATCGAAGCTAGAAGATGTCTAAACGAGGAAGAATTTAGGCGTGAAAGGTTTCTTTTTGAAACAAAGCAGAAGGGAGTTCCGGAAGAAAGAGACGTGAAGAGCACTGTAGCCGGGTTTGACTTACATAAAGCAGCTCTGATGGTACCTAAGTTTAACGAAACAGACTTAGATGAATTCTTTGAAATTTTTGAGAATCAGGCACGTTCAATGGGCTGGCCCAAAGACAAATGGGCCATATTGCTGCACACGTCTCTATATGGAAAGGCGCAGTCTTGTGTCGCCTCCTTACCATATGAGTTTTATGTCCAGTACGACGTAGTAAAGAGAACTATTTTAGAAGCATATGACATGCTCCCTATTAGTTACCAAATAGCTTTTCGTTCCATGAAACGGCAAACAGGACAAACTTATTTAGATTTTGCCCGAGGGAAAGCAGTGGCATTTGAACGTTGGTGTTGAGCTTCTCGGGTCACGACTTTAAAAGATCTATCACAATTAATGTTACTAGAAGATTTGTTAGTTTAATATGTTTATTATGCACCCCATACCCATCCTGTGGGCGGTAGTCAAAAGATTACAGAGGTACATAATTGGTCCAGGGACTGGACTCCAAAGTTTTGATAGCTGAGCAAGTTACAGAGGTAATGAACTCACAATTTACAAAGGTAATGAACTCACAATTTACAAAGGTAATGAACTCACAATTTACAAAGGTAATAAACTCCAGGTAAGTCTGGTCACAATCATGACAAGTTACAAAGGTATTTACAGATTACAGAGGTACGTAATGGGTCCAGGGACTGGGCCCCCAAAGTTTTGATAGTTGAACTAGGTACAAAGGTAATGAGCTCACAAGTTACAAAGGTAATGAATTCTGTAGAATGGTTACTTACGTTTATACTTTGGCTACAATCATAAAGATTTGTATGCAAATTTTCCAGAGGGAGTTCGCCAGTATCTGGTTGGCCATCCGCAAACGACGTTGTTAGAGACTGCCGCGCTGGCAGACAACTTTGAGATTTCCCAGAGGTTGGTACAATCTGAAAGCAGCCAGGTTATCAAACCAGCAACGAGACCCGAACCTGCGAAGCCTTTCGGTAAGCGACCTACCCAACCCGTTCACTCCCGTGTAACAAGTAAACCCGAAGTAAAACGTCAAATTCAATCGAACCCATCCTATAGACCAGATAGGTCATGGGAAAAAATTAAATGTTCGTACTGTTCGAAGCTGGGACATTTCAAATCACAATGCTTTAAGCGTGATAGGGACCAGGGAAGGAGTCCATCCTATAGATTGCCCACACAAATAATATCCTCTACAACTCATCCAAGGAAGTCCGAGCCAAGAGTAGATGCTCTGTCCCAAGGAAAACTAACAGATCCTCCTAGTTGACTAAGCAGAATATGGGTATCATCGTCATACTTGTCAAGGGCTATGAGTCCTTACTTTTCCAAAAGCAAAGTAGGAATTACCGATAGCCAGTTATTGCAAGTAAATTCCTTTAGGGATACGGGGTCCTACTTAACATTAAGAGAAGGACTGTTATCATTCCCCACCAGATCATATACGGGTTTCGACGCTCTGTTGGAAGCTTATGGTGGCTCCACTACGCGAGTACCCCTGTACAAGTTATATGTTGAAACTCCTATTTTTACAGGCTGGACGTCAATCGGAGTGTCTCCAACTAACTTCCCCATAAAAGACGTAGGCCTATTGATTGGGAACGACTTAGCGGAAGAAGGAATATGGAAAGAGCCCATAGTTATGGAAAATCCAACCGAGGAAAATTACGTCATCGAAGCCCGACGAACGGAACCTACCCTCTTTCCTCTGAGCGTAGTAACCCGGGCAATGACCAAACAGTCGCGTTCTCCATTGGTATCGGAGGAAGTCATGGACGACGTCGACGTAGGAGTAGGAGACATATTCAACGAAAGCTCAAGTTTTGAGCTAACAGTTCACCCGGAACCGATACCAGTTCCTAAGTCGGTGGTTTCCGAAATAGATTTATTCTCGAGGAAGGATCTAGTAAGAGAACTCCAAATAGACCCCTCCTTAAGTGACCTCAGGAAGCTTGCTGTGTTGGGAGAAGAAGCCCTTAAAAGTGACAGCTCTTACTATTGGGAGAAGGACTTACTGAAAAAGAAACTAGGATCTCTTAAAAGTGATCATCTACTGGTCTTGCCTACCCCGTTTAGAAATTTAGCATGTAAGTTTGCTCATGACAGTCCTCAAGGTGGACATCTGGGACAAAAGAAGACTTTTAGAAAAATTGCTAAGCACGTCACATGGCCTAAAATGAAGGAAGAAGTGGAATGGTATGTAAGAAGCTGTTCCATGTGTCAACTAGTAGGCAAACCTGCACATAATCCACCACCTGCGCCGTTGAATCCTATACAAGTAACAGGCGAACCCTTTTCACGTCTGGTGATCGATTGTGTCGGCCCGCTACCCAAGACTCGGCAGGGCAACCAGTTCCTGTTCACTATCATGGACACAGTCACCAGGTACCCGGAAGCAGTTCCTCTCAGGAGGATTAATGCTCGCCTAATAGTGAGAGCACTGATTAAGTTCTTCTCTCACTTTGGATTTCCAAGAGAAGTTCAATCGGATGAAGGGTCGAATTTTACTTCAAAATTTTTCCGTGAAGCCTTGGCTCAGTTAGGAGTCAAGACGGTTTACGCGACGGCTTATCGACCCCAGTCACAAGGCGTGGTGGAAAGGTTCCATCAAACTTTGAAGATTATGATGAGGTCCTATTGTTTACAGTATTCCAAAGATTGGGATGAAGGTATTCCACTTCTCTTGTTTGCCCTAAGAGAAAGCGAACAAGACAACTTGAAGTTTTTGCCATTTGAGTTAATATATGGGCATCAAATTAGAGGACCAGTACAGGTTCTCAAAGAAGCTTGGACCGGGGAAGAAACGCCGACTTTTAGGAGCTCTCCTACCTTAATGAAAGAACGCCTGAGCCTAGCTAGAGAATTGGCCGCCGAAAACTTACGACAAGCACAGAGTAAGATGAAGGAGGAATACGATCGTCGAACTAAACTTCGTTCATTTGAACCAAAAGGTCAAGTTCTGGTTCAACGATTTCATCGGGGACATGCTCTACAGCCCAAATTTGAAGGTCCTTTAGAAATCGTGAAGCACCTAAGTGACGTGAACTACTTGGTAAGGACGCCAAAGAAGAGGAACTCACAACGGACGTATCACGTTAACCAACTTAAACCCTATTCAGGAATCGTTTCACCAGTTTCTACTATAACTCCTCTGAACCAAGAACGGGTTCCAGTAAGTTCGGATGAAATGATAGGAATACCAGTTCTTCTGAACAATTCGACAGCCTTAAAGAATTTAAATTCTCTACTGATAAATCTGGAAGTGGACAAAGGACACGAAATAAAATCCCTGATTAAGGCAAATCTCCACCTATTCAACGACGTCCCAAAACCGTGTACGTTGGGTGTGCACGATGTTACTCTCGGAGAACCTACTCCAATCAAGCAATCTCCCTACAGAGTGAGTCCCAAGAAACAAGGTGAAGTCGCTCCTTTGAACGCCAAAGTAAAGGCCCTCTTAGAATTTCCTACCCCTAAGGATAGGAAAAGCGTATCAAGATTTATAGGAGTTGCCGGTTACTACCGTCGGTTCTGTCCGAATTTTGCACAGGTAGCTTTTCCCCTAACTGAATTAACAAGTCCAAAAACGAAGTTTTCATGGACCCAGGACTGTGAAATTGCTTTTAATCGTTTAAAAAGATTACTATCCTCTTCCCCAGTATTGCTAAGTCCTGATTTTAATAAACCATTCCACTTACAAATAGATGCCAGTGCGTATGCTTTGGGAGCCGCATTGTTACAGAAGGCTCCAAATTCTGACCTATTACAACCTGTTTCTTATTTTTCTTCTAAGTTAAAGAAACACCAAATTAATTATTCAACTATAGAAAAAGAAGCCTTAGCTCTCGTTGTATGCCTAGAGAATTTTGATGTATATTTAGGATCCTCTACCCATCAGATATCGGTGTACTCCGATCATAATCCTTTGACCTTCATAAATTCTATGAAATCGAAGAACGCCAGAATACTTCGTTGGGCTTTGAGAATTCAACCCTTTTCTATTACCATTTCCCATATAAAAGGAAAACATAATCTCATTGGTGATGCCCTCTCTAGGCCTTGAAATTTTATTAATATACCTTTATTTTAACAGCATGAGTCGGTACTTTTATGACCATCTATGTTGTGGAGAAAGCTGGAGATGATGTAGGACTGCTGTCTACGTTACAACCTCTGCTACTATGACAGATGCTACCCACCACAGAGAGTAAAAGTCAATGGCGACCATCAGTCGTGAGGGGGGAGGTGTTACGCGGGGGGCCCCTACTTCACTCCATTATATACAAAAATAAAAGGCCTGGTTAAAATAAGTTCTGTAATAATATATCGCGAACCACTTTATTACTAGCTAGATAAAGCAGGTTCGACTATATATTATTATTGGGTACAGTATGAATCATCAAAAGTACTCTCATTGTATTATATTGTATTATATTATATCTTTCCCCATGATTATTATAATTATATTGTATTATATTATATTATTATTAGGTTAGGTATTACGAATGTGTAACCACTACTGTAGTGACCAATTGGTGGTTCTAGAATTGACGCCACGCGTCGCCTTCTGGCAGAGCTGAAGTCATACTATGAAGTAGTTGAGTGAGTCAGTCAGCTCCTAGCTCTGACTCGGTACGGGTCTTCAACCCAAAGCTCCTAGCTTAAACTAAAACTTTATACCAAGTCTATTGTCTTGCCTTTGCCATTAGTTTCCTGAAGTCTGGTAATTCATGTCACTTATGAAAGATAACTATTTCGTTACCCTAGACCTTTCTAAAAGAGTTAAATGGTGAGATTAGTAGATTATTAATTGAATTTATTGTATCATACTCTGTTAATGAGAATTTGAATGTAAGATTGGGTTTCTTGCTGTATAGTATTTCATTTATAATTGCTTGTGGTTATTTTAATTCACTAACCAAATACCAATGAAACTAAATGATTGGTAATAAAATAAAACTAACAAAAAAAAAATGGGAGTTATTTGTGCCCCTATTGTTACGGTGAAGATTAAGTCGTAACATCCGGACAGTGTCGTACGAGGGCATTTACTATCTTCGGCTAGTATTTTTACTGCTGAATTGTGTGCCATTCTTGCAGCATCTATGCCTTTGTCATCATTTGTGGTTTCAGACACCTTTAGTGCTTTACAGGCTATACAGAAATTTTATACACCTCACACCTTAGTCCTCCATATCCAACTTTGGCTACGCTGCATCTTTACCAAGCATAAAGATATTGTTTTTTGTTGGGTCCCTGGTCATGTTGATGTACAGGGCAATGAACAGGCAGACACTGCTGCACGGTCAGCAGTACATGACCTACCAGTTTCATATAGAGGTATTCCATTTACGGACTATTTTGCTGCAAGAGCTACCCACCTTCACACCCGTTGGCAACAACGTTGGTCTACTCTGCTCGGTAACAAACTTCAGTCTATTAAACCGAATATAGGTTACTGGCCGTCTTCTTGTCACCAGTGTCGAGGTTGGGAGACTACTCTCCAGTCTTAGCATTGGCCATACTCATCTTACTCATGGATATCTCTCTGAGAGGTGCCCTGCTCCTCTCTGTGAGATCTGTCAGGTTCCATTATCAGTCAGCCACATTCTGTTAGACCGCCCACTTTATCAACGAGCACGCAGAATTTACCTCCGTCGTCTTCGCTCCGCTGCTCTCTCTTTACCTTCCCTTCTCGCTTATGGACCCACCTTTCATCCGGACTCTCTCATTGACTTTTTGACAACAACTGACTTACTTCACAAACTCTGATGCCTTCAGCCCTTTCTACCTCAATCTCTTGCTACCTTCTACCCCTGCACTATCCCCTGCCCCGCTGTTTTCTGTAACCTACTGATCATCCCTCCCCCCTTCCACTGCCCAATACCCTTCCTTCCTTCCCTACCCTGCAGCGCTGTATAGCTCTTGTGGCTTAGCGCTTATTTTTTATTATAATGATAATAATGATTCTCCATCTGCACAACTCCTTTCTTCACAGTGCACCGTTCCTTCGCTGCTTAAACATTTTCCGCTGCCACCTCATATGAACTTTTCTAACCCCTCTAGTCCATAAGTACCCTTACCTGCGGATTTCTAGTATCTTTATCGTTGCCAGTCATGGCCTATTTACAGTGGAATATACGCAGCCTCAAGGGTAATTGGGGTGAGCTTCAGATGTTGCTCTCCCAATTTTTCCTTGTTGGTGTTTGCTTACAAGAACCAAAATTACACTCTGGTGTCATGTATCCCATCTCAGGCTATAATTTATTGTATTCTTCGGATTCTTTTCCTGATGGGACCTTTAATGAAAGTGCCCTTCTTCTACGCACTGATATTCCGTACCATCAGCTATTTGTTCGTATTTCGCTGCATTACACAGCAGCCCGTATCCACCTGCATAGGTGGTATACACTCTCTACTTTGTATCTCTCTCCTTCTTGAGCATTATCTATTCTGGATACTGCCTTTCTTGTTTCGTCATTACCGCCACCACTTCTGTTACTTGGCGATTTTAATGTCCATCATTTCCTCTGGGGGGTCTCACTGTGATTCCCGTGGCATTCAGTAAGAGGCTTTTCTTGCTTCCCACCCCGTCCATGTTTTAAATACGAGTACTCACACCCATTTTGATCCTTGTACTCATTCTCTCTCTTCCATCGATCTCTCAGTCTGCTCTTCCTCCGCTGCACTAGATTTCACCTGGTCTGTTCTCCCGGATTTACAGGACAGCTATCATTTTCCAATCATTCTTACTTCCCCTTCATATTCACCACCTCTTCGTAACCCACGCTGGCAATTTGATGAGGCAAATTGGGACCTTTACTCACAACTAACTATTTTTAGTGAGGTTCCTTCTTCGTCCTCCATTGATGAGCTTTTATACCTCTTCTCTTCCTCAGTTTTAACTGCAGCTTCTCATTCTATTCCCCAAACCTCAGGCAGGCATTCTCAGAAATGCGTGCCTTGGTGGTCTCATGCTTGTGCTCATGCAGTACATTATAAATGCGCTATGTGGGGCAGGTACCAGTACAATACAACCACTGAGAGACTTGTTGATTTTAAGCAGAAGCATGCAATCACTCGCCATGTCATCCGTGATGCTAAACGCACTTGCTGGTGAGATTATGTCTCCTCTATCACCTCTGCTTCCTCTATGAGTGCAGTCTGGAAAAAAGTACTGAAACTGTGTGGTAAATATTCTCCTGACCTGGCTCCTGTTCTGCGGGTTGCCAGTGTTGATATAGCAAACCCTCTAGATGTTGCCATTGAAATTGGCAATCATCTGGTCCGTATTTCTCAGGGACTCCATCTATGCCCCTCATTTCTTTTCTCAAAGTCTGCCAGAGAGTTAGCACCCTTGGACTTTTCTTCTCTCAGAGAAGAACAGTATAACGTGCCTTTTACACTTCAAGAACTGGAGGCAACACTCTCAGCTTGCCGATCATCGACAGCTGGGCCTGACAACATTCATATTCGTATGTTACAACATTTACATCAGTCAGCCCTTGCAGTCTTCTTACGCCTTTTCAATCTTATTTGGTCACAAGGAGTTCTTCCACAGCTGTGTAAATCTGCCATTGTTCTCCCTTTCTGCAAACCAGGTGCTATGGGACATGAAGCCTCCCACTATCAACCCATCGCTTTTACCAATGCAGTTTGCAAAGTGATGGAATGTCTGGTAAATAGACGTTTAATGTTGTATTTAGAGACACACAACAGTCTCTCCACTCATCATTATGGCTCATTATGGGTTTCGTAAAGGCCGTTCTACCATAGACCCTTTACTACTCTTGGATACACTTGTTTGTAATGCCTTTGGGAATAACCACTCAGTTATTGCCATATTTTTTGACCTTGAGAAGGCATATGACACAATTTGGAGGTATAATATTTTGGCCCAAGCCCACTCCTTAGGCCTCCGAGGCAATCTTGATGTTGGTGAGGGGCTCTTCAATTAGGGAATTGGATCTGTGCTCCAGTTCCCCGAATTAAGCCTGAATGCCTTCCACCTCCCCCCCCCCCAAGGCGCTGTATAATCCTCCGGGTTTAGCGCTTCCCCCTTGATTCTAATAATAATAATCCGAGGCAATCTACCATCTTTCCTTAAGAACTTTTTAACTGACAGACATTTCCGTGTTCGAGTCAATAATGTGCTCTCCCTGGACTTTGTCCAATCTGAAGGTGTCCCTCAGGGATGTGTTCTGAGCACAACACTTTTTCTCCTTGCTATAAATGATTTTGCCTCTGTCCTTCAATCCAATATTTGGTCATCACTCTATGTAGATGACTTCGCTATTGCTTGTGCAGGCACTGACTGTCACCTCATTTCAGTTTCTCTCCAGCATGTGGTCGACCGTGTTTCCAATTGGGCCACCATGCATGGGTTTAAATTTTCCAGTACCAAAACTCACCAGATTACTTTCACTAGATGCTCTGTCATCTCCGATCATCCTTTGTACCTCTATTGCTCCCGTATCCCTGAACGTGATACAGTCAGGTTTCTAGGCCTTCTCTTTGACCGTAAGTTATCCTGGAAACCCCACATTACCTCTCTAAAGGCAACTTGTCACACCCAGCTGAACCTTCTTAAAACCCTTGCTCATCTTTCATGGGGAGCTGATCGTCTAACTCTCCTTCGCCTACATTCAGCCCTCATTTTATCGAAACTTGATTATGGTGACCAGATCTATTCAGCGGCCTCTCCTGCTACTCTCTCTAGCCTTAACCCCATTCATCACCAAGGATTACGTTTATGCCTTGGTGCTTTTCTCTCTTACCCTGTTGAGAGCCTCTATGCAGAAGCGAACGTTCCATCCTTATCCGATCGCCGTGATGCCCATTGCCTTCACTACTATATACGCTCATGATATCTGCAATCCTTCCATTTATATAATGGTCACTGATATTGGTAGACATTCTTTATTTGTTCGCTGCCCCTGTTTACTCCGTCCCTTCTCTCTTCGCCTTCATTCGCTCTTGTCTTCTCTTCAATTACCAACTTTCTATGTTCATGTAGCATCTCACTTTTCCCTACCCCCCTGGGAAGTTCCAGCTGTACGAGTCTGTTCTTTCTCTCTCCCTTGCTCGAAGGCCCAACTGTCTACGGTCGCTTCCCGTTCTCTTTTTCTTGACCACTTCCACTCTTATTGTCATGCCATTGCTGTGTACATAGATGGCTCTAAGTATTCTGACGGCATAGGATTCGCAGCAGTATTTCCGGACAGTGTCGTACGAGGGCATTTAGTATCTTCGGCTAGTATTTTTACTGCTGAATTTTATGCCATTCTTGCAGCACTTATCCGTATTGCATCTATGCCTGTGTCATCATTTGTGGTTGTCTCAGACTCCCGTAGTGCTTTACAGGCTATACAGAAATTTGATACACCTCACCCCTTAGTCCTCCATATCCAACTTTGGCTACGCCGCATCTTTACCAAGCATAAAAGTATTGTTTTTTGTTGGGTCCCTGGTCATGTTGACGTACAGGGCAATGAACAGGCAGACACTGCTGCACGGTCAGCAGTACATGACCTACCAGTTTCATATAGAGGTATTCCATTTACGGACTATTTTGCTGCAAGAGCTACCCACCTTCACACCCGTTGGCATCAACGTTGGTCTACTATGCTCGGTAACAAACTTCAATCTATTAAACCGAGTATAGGTTACTGGCCGTCTTCTTATCACCAGTGTCGAGGTTGGGAGACTACTCTCTCCTGTCTTCGCATTGGCCATACTCGTCTTACTCATGGATATCTCGTGGAGAGGCGACTTTCTCCTCTCTGTGAGAATTGCCAAGCTCCATTATCAGTCAGTCACATTGTGTTGGACTGCCCACTTTATCAACGAGCACGCATAATTTACCTCTGTCGTCATCTTCGCTCCGCTGCTCTCTCTTTACCTTCCCTTCTCGCTGATGGACCCGCCATTCATCCGGACTCATTGACTTTTTGACAACAACTGACTTGCTTCACAAACTCTGATGCCTTCAGCCCTTTCTACCTCAATCTCTTGCTACCCTCTACCCCCGCACTATCCCCTGCCCCGCTGTTTTCTGTAACCTACTGATCATCCCTTCCCCCTTCTGCCACCCAATACCCTCGCTTCCTTCCCTACCCTGCAGCGCTGTATAGCCCTTGTGGCTTTGCGCTTCTTTTTGATTATAATAATAATCAAATAATAATCAAATAAGCAGGAAATAAGTATTCCTAAAAAAAACTGGATAAGATTTTGACCTCTCAACCAATTGCTGAACTCAAGTCATCTATTGAAACTCAAAATACTTGGGCTTCTGTTGACAGCATTACCAAAATCCCGAATGCATCCTCTATGCTCAAGGTCACCTTTACCGACGTGAACATGGCTGCCACTGCTCTGAACGAAGGTCTTGCTGTTTACTACTACTATATCAGTCCCACCTACATAGATGCAGAGAGATACCACTACATCCAACATTGCTGGAACTGCTATTCTTATCTTCACACCACCAAGGCATGTCCAGTAAAAGACAAGTTCTGCACTACTTGTGGTAGTTCCTGTACCGCCACTGCTCCAACACAACCAACGTGTTTAAACTGCAAAAGTAATGATCACCATACACTGGCAGCAAAATGTCCTACAAGAAAGGATATTATGAAGAAAACACAAGATGCAGCAAAGAAAAAATCAACAACACACCAACGTATGCCGCAATTCCAAAGTTGCAAGCAGACTCTACAAAATTACTTCAAGCCTCTTCTCTACAAGCCAATCAACAGTCATCGCCACCTCCACAGCACCACCACCACCAGTGGATATCTCTACCAAATTCTATTACTGCATGATGTTTGCTCACATGCAAAATGCTGCAAAACCTGGCTCTTTCAACACAACTATTAATGAACTTAACAACATGCCATCATTTAACTTCCCTGCAAGTCCACCATCAGCTGAGATTTTGAAAATAATCCTGATGATCGTCAGTTTTGAAGCGCCAGGTGACGTGAAGGAATTAATAATTGATAATGACGACGCCTCCTCTTCTGAATCCTCCAATCAACATTCACCTGACAACACCCAAGACAATACCACGCCTGCTATTCATCGATTGGCTCGTCATGGCAGCATCAATAGCATTTCCTCTCTTCCACTCACCACTACATAAATGGACCAATCAGAAGCCACGATTCCACCAGTCTTCTATACACTGTAGCGTAGACACCAACACTGAATGAAGCTTTCATGCTGCAACCACCAACAAAAATCTCACCGGTCATCACTTGACATATTGATACAGAAGACTAACACCGAGATCAATACCTCCACTGGAAAGATATAACTTTTTATACGACTCCTGATAAAGAACCCACCATGAATGTCGACACTTTGTACGAGAATTTAGTCGGCAGAACAGTCAAGTTTACAAGTCGTAAAGGAACCCATTGCTCCTTTGCAGCACTCAAGCTGACCTTTGACCAGTTACAAGTCGACCCAGCCTTTCGATCCAAGATTACAAGACTACTCATTGTTTCCTCCCAAAAATTGCACAACATAAAGAATGCCTCCACCTCTGAAGAAATGAAGTAACTCCTGACTCACACTTCAACGACACCTGACCAATCAAGAGGATTGCCTCCCTTGACCATGCCTCTAGCTTCTTCCAGCCGCCAATCAACATCAAGAATGCAAGATGCAGATCGCTTGCCAGCCAGACGACTGAGTGTTCTCCTGCTTTTTGTGTTGCTGTTCCTGTCTGCTTTCAAGGCTTAGCTGTTGGGTCTAGTCCAGACTCTTTATCTTCGACTCAAGACATTCCTTTCACCGACTATTCTTCCCCCTGTCCCCACTTGCCCCTCGCCCCTAGTGGGTCCTTACCTGTGAGTCCTCATTCATTCATTCATTTCTTATTCCACTGGTATACCGTACCATCACCTCTTTGCATTACACTGCAGCACACATCTACTTGAATAAGTGATGTACAGTCTGTTCTTTGTATCTCTCCTCGGGCATTATATATCTAAGATGTCGTATTTCTGGGTTCTTCATTGCTGCCTCCACTTCTGTTACTCGGCAATTTCAATGTTCACCATTTCCTCGGGGGTTTCACTGTGACTCTTGTGGCACTCAGAGGCTCTTCTCTCTCCTTTCCCTCTCCATGTTAAAATACAGGAGTTCTCACCCATTTCGACCCTCATACTCAATCTCTTGCATCGATCTCTCAGTTTGCTCTTCAAATCAAATCAAAGTTTATTCTCTATAAGGATTACAATGCGGGGTTTACAGATTTTGGTTATTGTGTGGTTTATATGTAATAAAATACTAATTACAGAGGGGGCCACTAGAACACCTAGCAAGGCTAGGCATTTTGGGCAAACTTAGATTAATTCTTAACCCTAAATTATTACAAATTGTGGAGTAAGTTGACTAAATACTAAGTGACTAAATACTAGTTTGTGAGTTTAGCAATGAGAATGCTTTGTTTTGGCACATTACATAGTTTATATATTGAAGTATCACAGGCAAACTTGTGACTAGTTATGAATCATTATTTTAAGATTAAGATACGTATTTCTGTGCTTATAGTTAAATGTGTGTGTAAGTGTGACCACCAGGTGGTTTTTATGTAGTTAGTTGATGGGGTGTATCAGGGAGATAAGATGTTTTCTAACGGTAGTTTTGAAGGTGATGAATGCGTCTGCAGTTCTAGAGATTTCAGGTAGAGTGTTCCAGATTTTAGGGCCTTTGACATACATTGAATTTTTGTATAGATTTAGTCGGACATGGGGAATGTCATAGAGATGTTTGTGTCTGGTGTTATGCTTGTGGGTCCTGTCACAACTATCAAGAAAGCATTTTAGGTCAGGGTTAATATTGGAATTTAAGGTCCTATATATGTAGATTGCACAGTAGTAAGTGTGGATGTTCTGAACAGGGAGTAAGTTTAGATCTTTGAAGAGTGGGGGGAAGTGTTGCCAGGGATGGGATTTAGTGATTATCCTTACTGCAGCTTTTTGTTGAGTTATTATTGGCTTTAGGTGTATTGCTGCAGTTGATCCCCAAGCACAAATAGCATAGGTGAGGTATGGATAAATGAGTGAATGGTATAGTGTGAGAAGGGCATTTTTTGGCACGTAGTATCGTATCTTGGAGAGGATCCCAACTGTTTTGGATACTTTTTTTGATATGTGTTGGATATGGGTGCTGAAATTCAGGTTGTTGTCAAGGTATAGGCTTAGGAATTTGCCCTCATTATGTCTGGGAATTAGAGTGCTGTCAATCTTAATGTTTAGTTGTGCAGCACCTGCTCTGCTACCAAACATAATATAGTAGGTTTTGTCAGTGTTAAGTGTAAGTTTATTGGCTGTCATCCAAGTTGATATTTTGAGCAGCTCCTCATTAACAATGGTGTTGAGGGTGGCATGATTAGGGTGAGAGATGACATAAGTCATGTATTCAGCAAAGAGAATGGGTTTCAGGTGTTGGGATACGTTTGGAAGATCATTTATGTAAATGAGGAAGAGCAGGGGTCCAAGGACACTTCCCTGTGGAACTCCAGTATCAAATGGCCATGTTGATGATGCTGTGTCTTCAATGGTGTCATACTGATACCTATTAGTAAGGTAGGATTTGAAATATGCAAGCGCATGGCCTCTTATACCATAATGGTCAAGTTTGTGGAGTAGGATGCCATGGTCTACTGTGTCAAAAGTTTTTCTTGGTCAATAAAAATTCCTAGTGGATATTCCTTATTTTCCAATGCTGCGTAAAGCAGATCTAGCATTTTTACAATTGCATCATTAGTGCTTTTATTTTTCCTGAAACCAAATTAGCAGAGGCTGAGTATGTTTTGTCCCGTTATAAATGAATACAGTCTCCTGTGCACAAGTTTCTCGAAGATTTTAGATAGCAATGGTTAGTTTGATATTGGCCTATAGTTGTTTACATCTGTAGGGTCACTACCTTTATGTATTGGTGTAACTCTTGCTGTCTTGAGTAGTTTCGGCCTCTTCAAGGGGGGCTCCTTGGCGTGGTGAAGAGGCTCTTGGTCTGAGGAATTAGACCTGTCTGTCTTCTTCTGCAGACTGAACCTAATTACCCCCCAATCTCCCCTCCCCTATCCCATCCTCCCCATCCTCCCCTTTTTCCTTTCCTCCTCCTCCTCCCCACCCCTCCCTTTTGCCCTTCCTCTTTTTGGCCTTTGGGATTTCTCCCACAGGCGCGCTAGTTCCTAGGTAGGGGAAAGGATACCGGGGTCCATCCCATTCCGTTGAGGTTCTTGGCGGTGGCATAGTTTGCTGTGGAATCTGGATCGCCTGGGGATGTCGCTATCCCTCTCCGGTATCCCGGAGTAGCTTTGGGTGTCTTTCGGGCGACGGGTGTATCTCTGGAAACCACCTTTCGGATTCCGGGTGTGGTGGCCGTAGGAGGTATGCTTTGTGGCAGATATCCGGCCGCCCTATCTTTTGTCCACTGAGGTAGCTCAGCAGATGTGCGGTTGCTATCCCGGATTACTGGTTTACTGGCATGAAGGGTAGGGTATCGCACGGGTTCCATGCTGCATCTGCACTACTAGCGGTGCTGAGGTTCTCTTGGGCGTGGAGGGAGATTTCCGGCCCTTTCATTCCTCCTGGGAACTATTCCTCCCCGCTCCCCCCTTTTTTTATTCTTTTTTTTATTTTTATTTTATTTTCTTCTTTCTTTTTTTTTTCTTAAAAACAAAAAGCAGAGGAGTAACCTAACCATGGAGAACCCAATCCATGAACCCACTACCCCCGGACCCCTTCTTGATACCGCACCCCATTCTGACCCTGCCTTGTTTTTAGACCACTCTTTGGACACTCCTGATGCCCCTGTACCTCTTGCTGGTGCTGTTTCCTCACCCGCTTCAGGTACCGGGGCTTCGACTGACTCCTTCGATTTGTCTGAATTCCGCTCTCCTTTGACTATGCTTCCGGCTTCTCCCTCTACGGTACGACAATTTTCGAATCGCCCGCCCATTTCACGCCGGACCAACTCTGGTCCTACTCCTAAACACCAACGTCAATCTCCTGATGATGCTCCTTCATTACCTTCCCATTCTACTCGGAAAAGACCGACACGTCATGCACTCCCTCTCCATGCTCAGTTTCAGACCACACAATGGACTAAATTCTTTACTTTAAGACCGACTTCTTCTTCTGCCTACCTTTCTGACCATAGTATTGGCAAAGCGCTCCTGCGTCATGTTGGTAGAGATATTTCATTTCATGCTCCCAAGAGTGGTATGCACATTGTCACTGTCCAGAATGCTACCCAAGCTCATGATCTTTCTCTCCTTTTGCATATAGATAGTACTCCTATCACAATTGAAAAACATCTTTCTCTCAATTCTTGTAGTGGTACTGTCATTCTGCCCCATACCATAGTCCAACAGAATTTCCAGTCATGTGGCAATGACATTCTTGAACAGCTGGAACTCCACGATCTCCCAATCCTCAAAGTAGACACTTATGTCCTTCCTGCCCGTGGGCAGAGACATTACCCTTGAAATGTAGCTTGTTTAACTTTTGACAGCCGAGAACTCCCGTCCTCTGTATATTTCGCGGGACATCGGTTACAAGTTCGAAAGGTGATACCTACACTGCAACAGTGTAGAAATTGCTGGCGTTTTGGTCACCCAGCAAAATATTGTGGATCTATGGCCGAATGCCCAGTCTGTGGTGCCGATGACCATTCTAATACATCTTGCAGTCAACCTCCATCTTGCCTTAATTGTGATGAAGCTCATCCTTTGTACACCTGCCGTTGCCAGGTCTACTTAAATTAATGTGAAATCCGTTGCCTCAAAGAGGTAGAAGGTCTCCCTTATGCTATGGCAGTTACTCATCTCCGCCTCCAAGGGAGACTACCCTGTGTTTCTTATTCTCATGTTTCAAAACATCCCCCCACTTCTGGGGTCCCATCTTCTGCAGCCTCCTCTGTTGTTACCCCTCCCATAGCCACTCCAGCATCTAATCCTTTTGCTGTCCTTGGCTCTGATGTCCCGACTACAACTCAGTCTGTTCTCACATCTTCGCGTCCTTCCTCACAAGCCCCAGTATCGACAAGACCTCGTACGGCACCTAATACCAATCGCCCCTCTACTTCTCAGAAGTCCAAAAAATCCACATTGCTCAAATCTTCTTTGCCCCTTCCCTTCTTCTGCCTCCACACTTTACCTTTCCAGTCTCTGTACCTAGTTCTTCCCCTCACTCTGGCTCTATTACAAGTGTGGAGATTCACCCTCCTCCTCGTACTATGCCTTCCACCCCCGTCCCCTCCCAAGTTTCTCCCTCTTATGCCACCTCCCAGGTTTCTGCCTCTTCTGTCCCCCCCACACTTCATCTCCAGTCCCTTACACTCTTACCTCCCCCTCTACTTTGGTACAGTCCATTACTGTCCCAATCTTTACTCACCCTCCTCCTATCTCCAATATGGTCTCCCATACATCTTTGAATTCAGAAACACTTGAAGCCATTTCAGAATATATTACAGAGACTAAACCTTCAATGGACACTGATTCACTTCCTGTTCCTTCTCTTCCCTCTCCTCCATCTTCACAACCCCATTCTTCACAACGCTCCGTTCCTTCGCTGCTTGAACATCTTCCAATGCCACCACACGTTGACTTTTCTAACCCCTCTAGTCCGTAGGTGCCTTTCCCTACGGATTCCTGGTATTTTCTTCATCGCCAATCATGGCCTATTTACAGTGGAATATCCGTGGCCTCAGGGGTAATCGGGGTGAGCTTCAGATGTTGCTTTCCAGGTTTTCCCCTGTTGGTGCTTGCTTACAAGAACCAAAATTACACTCGTCTGTTTTCCAACCTATCTCAGGCTATAATTTATTGTATTCTTCGGATCCTTTCTCAGATAGGACCTTTAATGAAAGTGCCCTTCTTCTACGCAATGATATTCCGTACTGTCAACTATTTGTCCATACCTCGCTGCATTACACTGCAGCCCGTATCCACTTGAATAAGTGGTTTACAATATGTTCTTTATATCTCTCTCCTTCTCGAGCATTTTCTATCCCAGACTTTACCTTTCTTGTTTCATCCTTACCACCACCAATTCTGTTACTTGGTGATTTTAACGCCCACCATTTCCTCTGGGGGGTTCTCATTGTGACTCACGTGGCATCCAGTTGGAGGCTTTTCTCGCCTCTCACCCCCTCCATGTTTTAAATACGAGTACTCCCACCCATTTTGATCCTCGTACTCATACTCTCTCTTGCATCGATCTATCAGTCTGCTCTTCCTCCACTGCACTAGACTTCACCTGGTCTGTTCTACCGGACTTACATGACAGCGATCATTTTCCAATCATTCTTACTTCTCCTTCCTATTCACCACCTTCCCGTAGCCCTCGCTGGCAATTTGATCGGGCAAATTGGGATCTTTACTCGCACCTCACTGCTTTTAGTGAGGTTCCCTCTTCATCCCCCGTTGATGAGCTCCTACACCTCTTCTCGACGTCAGTTTATACAGCAGCTTCTCATTCTATACCCCAAACCTCAGGCAGGCATTCTCAGAAGTGCGTGCCTTAGTGGTTTCCTGCTTGTGCTCGTGCAGTACATTTGAAACGCACTGCATGGGGCAGGTACCGGTGCAATAGAACCGCTGAGAGACTACTTGATTTTAAGCAGAAGCGTGCGATTGCTCGTCGTGTCATCCGTGAAGCTAAATGCACTTGTTGGTGAGACTGTGTTTCCACCATCACCTCTGCTTCTTCTATGAGTGCAGTCTGGAAAAAAGTGAGGAAATTGAGTGGTAAATACTCTCCTGACCCGGCTCCTGTTCTACGGGTCGCTGGTGTTGATGTAGCAAACCCTCTCGAGGTACCCATTGAACTTGGCACACATCTGGTCCGTATTTGCCGGGGGCTCCATCTATGCCCCTCGTTTCTTTCCTCAAAGTCTGCCAGAGAGTTAGTACCCTTGGACTTTTCTTCTCTCAGAGAAGAACAGTATAATGTGCCTTTTACACTTCAAGAACTGGAGGCAACGCTCTCAGCTTGCCGATCATCGGCAGCTGCACCTGACGACATTCATATTTGTATGTTACAACATTTACATCAGTCAGCCCTTGTAGTCCTCTTACACCTCTTCAATCTTATTTGGGCACAAGGAGTTCTTCCCCAGCTGTGGAAATCTGCCATTGTTCTCCCTTTCCACAAACCAGGTACTACAGGACTTGATGCCTCCCACTATCGTCCCATCGCTCTTACTAGTGCAGTTTGCAAAGTGATGGAACGTCTCGTAAATCGACGTTTAATGTGGTATTTAGAGACACACAACAGTCTCTCCGCTATTCAATATGGCTTTCATAAGGGCCGTTCTACCATAGACCCCTTACTATGCTTGGATACGTATGTTCGTAATGCCTTTGCGAATAATCACTCAGTTATTGCCATATTTTTTGACCTTGAGAATGCATATGACACAACTTGGAGGTATAATATTTTGGCCCAGACCCACTCCTTAGACCTCCGAGGCAATCTACCATCCTTCCTTAAGAACTTTTTAACTGACAGACATTTCCGTGTTCGAGTCAATAATGTTCTTTCCCCGGACTTCGTCCTAGCTGAAGGTGTCCCTCAGGAATGTGTTCTAAGCACAACACTTTTTCTCCTTGCTATAAATGATTTGGCCTCTTTTCTTCCACCCAATATTTGGTCATCACTATGTTGATGACTTCGCTATTGCTTGTGCAGGCGCTGACTGTCGTCTCATTGCAGTTTCTCTCCAGCATGCGGTCGACCGTGTTTCCACTTGGGCCACCACGCATGGGTTTAAATTTTCCAGTACCAAAACTCACAAAATTACTTTCACTAGACGCTCTGTCATCTCCGATCATCCTTTGTATCTCTATGGCTCCCGTATCCCCGAACGTGATACAGTCAGGTTTCTAGGCCTTCTCCTTGACCGTAGATTATCCTGGAAACCTCACATTACCTCTCTGAAGGTAACTTGTCACAGCCGGCTAAACCTTCTTAAAACCCTTGCTCATCTTTCCTGGGGAGCTGATCGTCGAACTCTGCTTCGCCTACATTCAGCCCTCGTTTTATCGAAACTCGATTATGGTGACCAGATTTATTCCACGGCCTCTACTGCTACTTTCTCTAGCCTTCACCCTATTCATCACCAAGGATTACGTTTGTGCCTTGGTGCTTTTTGCTCCCCCCCTGTTGAGAGCCTCTATGCTGAAGCGAATGTTCCATCCTTGTCTGATCGCCGTGATGCCCATTGCTTTTGCTACTATGTACGCTCTCACGGTCTCCCCAATCCTTCCATATATAGAATGGTCACCGATATTAGTAGACATTCTTTATTCGTTCGCCGCCCCTTTTTGCTCTGTCCCTTTTCTCTTTGCCTACATTCACTCTTGTTTTCCCTTCAGTTACCACCTTTATATGTTCATATAGCATCTCACTTTTCCCTACCCCCCTGGGAAGTTCCAGCTGTTCAGGTCTCTTCTTTCTCACTCCCTTGCTCAAAAGCTCAACTGCCTACGGTGGCTTCCCACTCTCTTTTTCTTGATCACTTCCACTCCCATTTTCATGCCACCACTGTGTACACAGATGGCTCTAAGTCTTCAGACGGCATCGGATTCGCAGCAGTGTTTCCAGACAGCGTCGTGCGGGGGCATTTACTATCTTCAGCTAGCATTTTTACTGCTGAATTGAATGCCATTCTTGCAGCACTTATTCGTATTGCATCTATGCCTGTGTTATCATTTGTGGTAGTCTCAGCCTCCCTTAGTGCTCTACAAGCTATGCGAAAATTTGATACATCTCACCCCCTAGTTCTCCGTATCCAACTTTGGCTATGCCGTATCTCTATGAAGCATAAAGATATTATTTTTTGTTGGGTCCCTGGTCATGTCGACAGGGCAATGAACAGGCAGACACTGCTGCGCAGTCAGCAGTACATGACCTACCAATTTCCTATAGAGGTGTTCCATTTCTGGACTATTTTGCTACAATAGCTGCCCACCTTTGTGCCCGTTGGCAACAACGTTGGTCAACTCTGCTTGGTAACAAATTTCATTCTCTTAAACCGAGCATGGGTTACTGGCCGTCTTCTTGTCATCAGTGCCGTGGTTGGGAGACCACTCTCTCCCGTCTTCGCTTTGGCCACACTCATCTTACTCACAGGTATCTCATGGAGAGGCACCCTGTACCTCTCTGTGAGCAGTGTCAAGTTCCAGTATCGATTAGCCACATTCTGTTAGACTGCCCTCTCTATCAACGAGCACGCAGAATTTACCTCCAACGCCATCTTCGTTCTACTACTCTCTCTTTACCTTCCCTTCTTGCTGATGGACCCTCCTTTAATCCTGACTCTCTCATTGACTTCTTGACAACGACTGATTTACTCCACAAACTCTGATGATGATACCTTACGCACTCCCCTTAGCCCTTTCTAGCTCAGTCTCTTGGTGCCCTTTACCCTTTCACCATCCACTGCTCCGCTGTTATCCATAACCTATTACTCATCCACCTCCCTTTTACCACCTGATGCCCTCGCTTCCTTCCCGCCCTGCAGCGCTGTATAGCCCTTGTGGCTTAGCGCTTCTTTTTGATTATAATAATAATACCCGCCTTCACGCCCATTGGCAACAACGTTGGTCAACTCTGCTTGGTAACAAACTTCATTCTATTAAACCGAGCATAGGTTACTGGCCGTCTTCTTGTCATCAGTGCCGTGGTTGGGGGGCCACTCTCTCCTGTCTTCGCATTGGCCACACTCGTCTTACTCACAGGTATCTCATGGAGAGGCACCCTGTACCTCTCTGTGAGCAGTGTCAAGTTCCAGTATCGATTAGCCACATTCTGTTAGACTGCACTCTCTATCAACGAGCACGCAGAATTTACCTCCAACGCTGTCTTCGTTCTACTACTCTCTCTTTACCTTCCCTTCTTGCTGATGGACCCTTCTTTAATCCTGACTCTCTCATTGACTTCTTGACAATGACTGATTTACTCCACAAACTCTGATGATGATACCTTACGCACTCCCCTCAGTCTCTTGCTGCCCTTTACCCTTTCACCATCCACTGCTCCGCTGTTATCCGTAACCTATTACTCATTCACCTCCCTTTTACCACCTGATGCCCTCGCTTCCTTCCTGCCCTGCAGCGCTGTATAGCCCTTGTGGCTTAGCGCTTCTTTTTGATTATAATAATAATAATTGAGTATTTTCGGGAAGGTGCTAGTTTATAGTGACTTGTTAAAAAGTAATGAAATAACATGCAAAAGGACATGGGCTGCTCGCTTGTACAATAATGGTGGGACATGAGACAGGTTCCCTGAGTTATTTTTAAGTGACTTTATAATCTCAGTGACTTCGGTGGGCTCAGTTGGTACAAGATAGAAGGATTTTGGGAAATTCCCATCAACTGCACTAGACTTTGACTGGTCTGTACTCCTGGACTTAGCATAGAGTACAAATTTATGGAAACACAAATATGTAGTATTTTAATAAGATATTATGAGGTCGCCAGTGAAACTTGTGGAAATAAGAAGAGTAGAGTTACGAAACTGCAATATTGTAGAACTGGTAGAAACTGCAGTATAGTCAACAGAAACAAAGCTCCAGTAAACATTGCCTACCTTAGCTAATAAGTGATACCATAAAAATTTGTGTTATAGTTAGGAACAAAGTGAGGAAAATTAAATACAGTGATACAGGAAGGACCATCTTAGGCCGTTCATCATCAGTAGGAGCTACTGGAAGTTACTTGCTTCTCCAACACTCAAGCTATACTTTTTGTGTTAAACTCAGCACATATTACTTTGTTAAATAATATTTCAGTAGTCCTTTCATGAGCTACTTCAAAATACTGACCAGATTCATTCAAAAATAAGTGATTCACTGACAAGATTTGCTCATAAAATAAGTCATTCAATGACTGGATTTAAAAGCTGACGAAGTTTCTAGGTGACCTTAACACCCAACTGGATTCATTGGAAAATAAGTAATCCTCTGACGGGATTCATAAGCTGATGGTAGGCAGTAGATTCGCTGGTAAAGTGGAACCTCAAAAATCGAACTTAATCCGTTCCAGGAGCTAGTTTTAATTTCGAAAAGTCTGAAATTCGAATCCAGAAACCCAAAAATATTCACACAAAATATACATTTTATAGAGATTAATTACGGTTTTACATACATATAAAATAACATACATATAAAATAATACATACATATAATATAAAATAACATTTTTACTTACCTTTATTGAAGATTGGTGATGGCATCTGGAAGATAGGGAGGAGGAGAGAGAGAGTTGGGGTTTACTTCAGGTAAAGCCCTCTCTGGGGTTACTTCCCTTCTCTGTCTTTTAATGCCACTAGTACCAGCTTGAGAGTCACTGGGCCCCTGTCTCACAAAATAACTGTCCACAGTCCTCTGTTTCTGGCACCTCTTTAACATTTCCCTAAAATGGGACATGGTCCTGTCACTGAACTTGTTGCAAAGATGGCTTGTTTCAGCTTGCTCAGGGTGGTACTTCTGCACAAACATTTGGACATTATTCCACTTGGCACAAATCTCCTTAATTAAACACTTGTTCAGGTTTGAATCCTTCACTGTTTGTGTACCCCTTAAACTCCTGTACAAACTTCTCAGCTGCCCGTTTGTCTGAACTGGCTGCCTCACCATGTCTTACAACATTGTGTATGCCACTACGCTTCTTAAATCTGTCAAACCAGCCTCTGCTGGCCTTAAATTCACTAACAGCACTGGTTCCAGGAGTTTTCTTTACCAGATCGGCATGCAGCTTCCTTGCCTTTTCACAAATAATAGTCTCTGAAACACTCACCTGCAATCTCTTTATCCATGATCCACACCAGCAACAACTTCTCAACCTCTTCAACTATTTGTGGTCTTTTTTTTTTGTTTTGTTTTTGGTTAGCATATTAACACCTTTTGCAACATCAGCTTCCTTGATTTGTTCTTTCTCTGCCAGGATAGAACCAATGGTCGACTTGTTTTTCCCATACATCCTGGCAAGCTCAACAAGTCTCACACCACTTTCATGCTTCTGTATTATTTCCTTCTTCACATCTATGGTGTTTCTCACTTTCTTTACCACAGGGGTACCACTAGCAAGTTTCTTTGGGCCCATGGCAGCTTATTTCACAGTCCCACAAGCACTAAACACAACGAAATAATTGTAAAATGTGTGAATGAGAGCGCAGGTTAGTGTTCACTCCACCATAAACAAAGCTAGACTGCTCATGAGTTCCTAGGTAGGGGAAAGGGTACCAGGGTCCATCCCATTCTGTTGAGGTTTTTGGCAGTGGCATAGTTAGACGTGGAATCTGGATCGCCTGGGGATGTCCCGATCCCTCTCCGGTATCCCGGAGAGTGGCTTTGGGTGTATTTCGGGCGACGGGTGCATCTCTGGAAGCCACCTTTCAGATTCTGGGGGTGGTGGCTGAAGGAGGTATGCTTTGTGATGGATATCCGGCCGCCCTCTCTTTTGTCCACCGAGGTAGCTCGGCAGATGTGAGGTTGCTATCCCAGATTGCTAGTTTACTGGCATGATGGGTAGGGTATGGCACGGGTTCCATGCTGCATCTACGCTACTTGTGGTGCTGAGGTCCTCTTGGGCACAGAGGGAGATTTCTGGCCCTTTCATTCCTCCTAGGAACTATCCCTCCCCAGTCCCTCCTTTTTTTTTATTCTTTTTTTTTATTTTTATTTTCTTCTTTCTTTTTTTTTCTTAAAACCAAAAAGAGAGAAGTAACCTAACCATGGCAGCCCTAGTCCATGAACCTGATTCCCCCAGGCCCCTTCTTGATACCGCACCCCGCCTCGTCTTTGGACCACTCTTCGGACACTCCTCATGCCTCTGTACCTCTTGCCGGTGCTGTTTCCTCACCCGCTTCAGGTACTGAGGTCTCGACTGACTCCTTTGATTTATCTGACCTCCGCTCTCCTTTGACTATGCTTCCGGCCTCTCCCTCTACGGTGCGGCAATTTTCGAATCGCCGGCCCATTCCACGTCGGACCAATTATGGTCCCACGCCTAAATGCCAATGACAGTTACCTGCTGATGATACTTCTCCACCTCGTTCTTCTAAGAAAAGATCAACACGTCCTGCACTCCCTTTCCACGCTCAGTTTCAGACTGCACAATGGACTAAATTCTTCACTTTATGACCGACTTCCTCTACCGCCTATCTTTCCGACCACAGTATTGGCAAGGCACTCCTATGCCATGTTGGTAAAGATATTTCTTTTCATGCTCTTAAGAGCGGTATGAGCATCATCACTGTACAGAATCTTTCTCTTCTTTCCCATATAGACACTGTTCCTGTCACTATTGAAAAATATTATTCCCTCAATTCTTGTAGTGGTACCGTCATTCTGCCCCATACCATACTTCAACAAAATTTCCAGACATTTGGCAATGACATTCTTGAACAGCTGGAACTCCAGGATCTCCCAATCCTCAAGGTAGACACTTATGTTCTTCCTGCCCGCGGGCAGAGACGATACCCTAGCAATGTGGCTCATTTAACTTTTGACAGCCGTGAACTCCCATCCTCAGTTTATGTGGCAGGACATCGGTTACAAGTTCGAAAGGTGATCCCTACACTGCAGCAGTGTAGAAATTGCTGGTCATTTGGCCATCCAGCTAAATATTGCAGATCCATAGCCAAATGCCCAGTCTGTGGTGCCGATGACCATTCTAATACGTCTTGCAATCGACCTCCCTCTTGCCTTAATTGTCATGAGGCTCACCCTTCGTACTCTCGCCATTGCCAAGTCTACTTAAATGAGCGGGAAATCCATTACCTCAAAGAGGCAGAATGTCTCCCTTATGCCATGGCAGTTTCTCATCTCTGCCTCCGAGGGAGACTACCTCGTGTTTCTAATTCCCATGTTTCAAAACGTCCCCCCACTTCTGGGGTCCCATCTTCTGCAGCCTCCTCTGTGGTTACCTCTCCCATAGTCACTCCTGTATCTAATTCTTTTGCTGTCCTAGGCTCAGACGTCCCTACTTCAATGCCTCAGTCTGTTCACGCTTCTTCGTGTTCTCCCTCACATGCCTCAGTATCGACGAGACCTCGTACGACACCTCCTCCCAATCGTCCCTCTACTTCTCAGAAGTCAAAAAAAAGTCCTTTAACCCCTCCTTCCTTACTTCCACCTCCTCATTTTACCTTCCCTGTCTCTGTACCGGGTTCTTCCCCTCTCACTGACTCTGTTACAAGTGTAGAGGTTCACCCTCCTCATGCTATACCTACCTCCCCTGTTCCCTCCAAGGTTTCTTCCTCTTCTGCCACCTCCCAGGTTTCTGCCTCTTCTGCCCCCTTCCACGCTTCTTCTCCAGTTCCCTCCACCCTTTTGCCCCCCCCTACCTTGGTACAGTCCATTACCATTCCAATCTTTACTCATCCTCCCCCTACCATCTCCAATATTGTCTCCCATACAACATCTCTGAATTCCGAAACACTTGAAGCAATCTCTGAATATATTGCAGAGACCAAACCATCAATGGACACTGATCCACCCTCTGTTCCTTCTCTCTCCTCACCTCCATCTGTGCAACTCCTTTCTTCACAGCGCACTGTTCCTTCGCTGGTTGAATGTTTTCCGCTGCCTCCGCATGTGGACTTTTCTAACCCCTCTAGTCCGTAGGAACCCTTACCTACAGATTTCAAGTATCTTTATCATTGCCAATAATGGCCTATTTACAGTGGAATATATGCGGCCTCAGGTGTAATCGGGGTGAGCTTCAGATGTTACTCTCCCAGTTTTCCCCTGTTGGTGTTTGCTTACAGGAACCAAAATTACACTCTGCTGTTATCTCTCCCATCTCAGGCTATAATTTATTGTATTTGTCAGATCCTTTTCCTGATGGGACCTTTAAAGAAAGGGCCTTCTACGCAATGATATTCCATACCATCAGCTATTTGTTCGTACTTCGCTACATTACACAGCAGCCCATATCCACTTGCATAGGTGGTATACGATCTGTTGTTTATATCTCTCTCCTTCTCAGGCATTATCTATTCTGCATATTGCCTTGTTTCATCATTACCATCACCAATTCTGTTACTTGGCGATTTTAATACCCATCATTTCCTCTGGGGGGGTCTCTGTGATTCCCGTGGCATTCAGCTAGAGGCTTTTCTTGCCATCCACCCTCTCCATGTTTTAAATACAGGTACCCACACCCATTTTGATCCTCAGACTCACGGTCTCTCTTGCATCGATCTCTCAGTCTGCTTTTCCTCCACCGCATTAGACTTCACTTGGTCTTTTCTCCCGGACTTACATGACAGCAATCATTTCCCAATCATTCTTACTTTCCCTTCATATTCACCACCTCTTCGCATCACACGCTGGCAATTTGATCAGGCAAATTGGAACCTTTACTCACACCTAACTGTTTTTAGAGAGGTTCCTTCTTCGTCCTCCATTGATGAGCTTTTACGCCTCTTCTCGTCCTCCATTTTAACCGCCGCTTCTAATTGTATACCCAAAACTTCGGGCAGGCATTCTCAGAAATGCGTGCCTTGGTGGTCTCCTGCTTGTGCTCGTGCAGTACGTTTGAAACGCGGTGCATGAGGCAGGTACCGGCACAATAGAACCACAGAGAGACTTCTTGATTTTAAGCAGAAGCATGCAATCGCAATTCTCCTGACCCGGCTCCTGTTCTGCGGGTTGCCGGTGTTGATATAGCAAATCCTCTAGATGTTGCCAATGAAATTGGCAATCATCTGGTCCGTATTTCTCAGGGACTCCATCTATGCCCCTCGTTTCTTTCCTCATAGTCTGACAGAGAGTTAGCACCCTTGGACTTGTCTTCTCTCAGAGAAGAACAGTATAATGTGCCTTTTACACTTCAAGAACTGGAGGCAACACTCCCAGCTTGCCGATCATCGGCAGCTGGGCCCGACAACATTCACATTCGTATGCTACAACATTTACATCAGTCGGCCCTTGCAGTCCTATTATGCCTTTACAATCTTATTTGGTCACAAGGAGTTCTTCCACAGCTGTGGAAATCTGCCATTGTTCTCCCTTTCCACAAACCAGGCACTACGGGACATGAAGCCTCCCACTATCGTCCCATTGCTCTTACCAGTGTAGTTTGCAAAATGATGGAACGCCTGGTAAATAGTCCTTTAGTGTGGTATATAGAGACACACAGCTGTCTCTCCACTCGTCAATATGGCTTTTGTAAGGGATGTTCTACCATAGACCCCTTAATATTCTTGGGTACATATGTTCGTAATGCCTTTGCAAATAACCACTCAGTTATTGCCATATTTTTTGACCTTGAGAAGGCATATGACATAACTTGGAGGTATAATATTTTAGCCCAAGCCCACTCCTTAGGCCTTCGAGGCAATCTACCATCCTTCCTTAAGAACTTTTTAACTGACAGGCATTTCCGTGTTCGGGTTAATAATGTGCTCTCCCCAGACTTTATCCAAGCTGAAGGTGACCCCTAGGGATGTGTTCTGAGCACAACACTTTTTCTCCTTGCTATTAATGATTTGGCCTCTAGTCTTCCATATTTGGTCATCACTCTATGTTGATGACTTCGCTATTGCCTGTGCAGGCGCTGACTGCCACCTCATTACAGTTTCTCTCCAGCATGCGGTCGACCATGTTTCCAATTGGGCCACTGCACATGGGTTTAAATATTCCAGCACTAAAACCCACCAAATTACTTTCACTAGACGCTCTGTCATCTCCGATAAACTGTTGTACCTCTATGGCTTCCGTATCCCTGAACATGATTCAGTCAAGTTTCTGGGCCTCCTCTTTGACTGTAGGTTATCCTGAAAACCTCACATTATCTCTCTGAAGGCAACTTGTCACAGCCGGCTGAACCTTCTTAAAACCCTTGCTCATCTTTCATGGGGAGCTGATCGTCGAACCCTCCTTCGCCTACATTCCACCCTCATTTTATCGAAACTTGATTATGGTGACCAGATCTATTCAGTGGCCTCTCCTGCTACTCTCTCTAGCCTTAACTCCATTCATCACCAAGGATTACATTTATGCCTTGGTGCTTTTCGCTCTTCCCCTGTCGAGAGCCTCGATACAGAAGCAAACATTCCATCCTTATCTGATCGCCGTGATGCCCATTGCCTTTGCTACTATGTACGCTCTCATGATCTCCGCAATCCTTCCATTTATAGAATGGTCACTGATGTTAGTAGACATTCTTTATTTGCCCGCCGCCCCTGTTTACTCCGTCCCTTCTCTCTTCGACTTCATTCGCTCTTGTCTTCTCTTCAATTACCACCTTTCTATGTTCATGTAGCATCTCACTTTTCCCTACTTCCCTGGGAAGTTCCAGCTGTTTGAGTCTGTTCTTTCTCTCTCCCTTGCTCGAAGGCCCAACTGTCTACGGTCGCTTCCCGCTCTCTTTTTCTTAACCACTTCCACTCTCATTCTCATGCCATTGCTGTGTACACAGATGGCTCTAAGTCTTCTGACGGCGTAGGATTCACAGCAGTGTTTCCGGACAGCGTTGTACGAGGGCATTTACTATCTTCGGCTAGTATTTTTACTGCTGAATTGTATGCCATCCTTGCAGCACTTACCTGTATTGCATCTATGCCTGTGTCATCATTTGTGGTTGTCTCAGACTCCCGTAGTGCTTTACAGGCTATACAGAAATTTGATACACCTCACCCCTTAGTCCTCCGTATCCAACTTTGGCTACGCCGCATCTTTACCAAGCATAAAGATATTGTTTTTTCTTGGGTCCCTGGTCATGTTGACGTACAGGGCAATGAACAGGCAGACTGCTGCGCGGTCAGCAGTACATGACCTACCAGTTTCATATAGAGGTATTCCAATGATGGACTATTTAGCTGCAATATCTTCCCACCTTCACACCCGTTGGCAACAACATTGGTCTACTATGCTCGGCAACAAACTTCAATCTATTAAACCGAGTATAGGTTACTGACTTTCTTCTTATCACCAGTGTCAAGGTTGGGAGACTACTCTCTTCCATCTTCGCATTGGCCATACTCGTCTTACTCATGGATATCTCATGGAGAGGCACCCTGCTCCTCTCTGTGAGAATTGCCAAGCTCCATTATCAGTCAGCCACATTCTGTTGGACTGCCCACTTTATCAACAAGCACGCAGAATTTACCTCCATCGCCATCTTTGCTCCGCTGCTCTCTCTTTACCTTCCCTTCTTGCTGATGGACCCACCTTTCATCTGGACTCTCTCATTGACTTTCTGACAACAACTTACTTACTTCACAAACTGTGATGATACCTGCAGCCTTTTCTACCTTAATCTCTTGCTACCCTCTACCCCCGCACTATCCCCTGCCCTGCTGTTTTCTGTAACCTACTGATCATCCCTCCTCCCTTCTGCCACCCAATACCCTCGCTTCCTTCTCTACCCTGCAGTGCTGTATAGCCCTTGTGGCTTAGCGCTTCTTTTAGATTATAATAATAATAGACTGCTCACGGCGCCTGCACGGGGATGCGGACAGAGCGGGCCAGCGGACAAGTCCCGTACTCAGCGGTCCGAAATTTGAAACGTGTTCGATTTTTGGTACACAGTTTGTCCGAAAAAATGGTCTTATTTTCGAAACATTCGATATTTGGTACGTTCGATTTTCAAGGTTCCACTGTATAATTGCCAGGCCCAGGTTTTTTCCAGGAGGTGGCCCGGCCTTGGCTCCCTGTTGTGGGAGTGTCTCAGACCAATGTCTACCATGGGAGGAGGCACAAGTACCTCCTCATTGTGTGGGACCAGCTGTCCCCAGGCCTGCCTGGAGAGGGTTTCTGGGGTCAACGCCCTCACGGCCTGGTCTGAAACCAGGCCTCATGGTGGATAAGGGTCTGATCAACCAGGCTGCTACTGCTGGCTGTACACCAGCTGACATATGAACCACAGCCCCATTTGTCAGGTACTGACATTAGGCACCCCTTCTTTTCATCAGGGGAATTTTGCATCAGGCACCCCTGCTTTTCATCAGGCACCCCTTCTTTTCATCAGGGGAATTTTGCATCAGGCACACCTGCTTTTCATCAGGGGAATTTTGCATCTCCTGCCGAGTCTTTTGCTTTCATATGGAGTGATTTTCATTTGCAGGTTTGGTTCCAATCCCTCCAGGACCTTCCAAGTGTATATTATATATCTCTCTCACCTGCATTGGAGGGAATACAGATCAAGGACCTTCAACCTTTCCCAGTAGTTTAGGTGCCTTATTGCACTTATGTGTGCCATGAGTGTTCTTTGTACACTCTCCAGGTCTGCAATGTCATCAGCCTTGAAGGGGGCTGTTAGTGTATGGCAATATTCTAGCCTAGAGAGCACAAGTGAATTGAAGAGAATCATGGGCTTGGTGTCCCTAGTTTTGAAGGTTCTCATTATCCATCTAATTTTCCTTGGGAATGAGGTAGATACATGGTTGTGGTCTTTGAATGCAAGATCCTATGACATTATCACTCCCAGGTCCTTCACATTAGTTTTCTGCTCTATTGTATGGTTAGAATTAGTGGTATACCCTGACACTTTTTTAATTTCTTCAAGTTTTCCATATCTGAGTAGTTGAAATTTCTCCTTGTTGAACTTCATATTGTTTTGAGTGGGCCATTCAAAGATTTGGTTGATGTCCGCTTGGAGTCTCGCAGTGCCTTTGATGGAGATTACTGCCATGGTGATCTGGGTGTCATCCACAAAGGAAGATATGGAGCTATGGCTTACATCTCTATGGATTGCTTCTCTTTGGAGTCTAGTCCCTAGACTGGACTCCAAAGCTTTGATAGCTGAGCAAGTTACAAAGGTAATAAACTAGATCTTGTCACAATCATGACCAAGTAACAAAGGTAACGAGTTCCAGGTAAAGCTGGTTACACTCATAACTAATTACAATGGTAATGAATCATAAACACAAATTACAGAGTAATGATCAGTTAACAAACATTGTAGGAAATTCATACATTGCCAACAGACGTTGCTAGGTGCCTGTCCCTCCTCGGCAGGACAGCCAGACAGCCATTGCAAACAGCAACAGATTGTGCCGGGATCTGCTGCTTGCAGAAGCACTATCGACCCTCCCCAAGAGGCCAGTAACTCCACTAGCAGCCCGAGGGAGAGCCACCCTGGGGATGTCTACGTCCTGGTGGACACCAGTTTGATTGAAGATCCCAGGCCCTCTTTAAAGGTGAAGTAACGGCAGCTGTCACCTCTGTCTGCTGGGAGGGGGTGTTGGTTGTTGCCACCTGGAGCCCTCCATGTGCCCAGACACCCACCGTGTGCATGGGTGTTGAAGCTTGAAGAACTGAGTGCACACTGCCTGTGGCACACCTGACAGCTGGCTTGCTGATCATGGGGTGGGTCATAAACATCCTCTACAGTTGGGGCAGCACTGGGAGGGTGAGGGGCAATGAGAGGGTCACTGTTCACTACACACTGGCCAAGGCCCAGGGAGGGGCACTTCCCTATACACTGATTGTGCATCATTGTTCACACCTGCCTGCCCACAATAAACACAGCACCTATTTCCTTCCCATACACATCATGAAAGACACGGGCATGTGACTCCCCAAAAACTAAGTGTTTCCTTCATCTTCACCCACACACCTCTTCAAGGGGGGCTCCTTGGCATGGTGAAGAGGCTCTTGGTCTGAGGAATTAGACCTGTCGGTCTTCTTCCTCAGACCGAACCTAATTACCCCCCAATCTCCCCTCCCCTATCCCATCCTCCCCATCCTCCCCTTTTTCCTTTCCTCCTCCTCCTCCCCACCCCTCCCTTTTGCCCTTCCTCTTTTCGGCCTTTGGGATTTCTCCCACAGGCGCGCTACTTCCTGGGTAGGGGAAAGGATACCGGGGTCCATCCCATTCCATTGAGGTTCTTGGCGGTGGCGGAGTTTGCCGTGGAATCTGGATCACCTGGGGATGTCCTGATTCCTCTCCGGTATCCCGGAGTAGCTTTGGGTGTCTTTCGGGCGACGGGTGTATCTCTGGAAGCCACCTTTCGGACTCCGGGGGTGGTGGCCGAAGGAGGTATGCTTTGTGCCAGATATCCGGCCGCCCTCTCTTTTGTCCACCGAGGTAGCTCGGCAGATGTGAGGTTGCTATTCCGGATTGTTAGTTTACTAGCATGATGGGTAGGGTATGGCACGGGTTCCATGCTGCATCTGCGCTACTTGCGGTGCTGAGGTCCTCTTGGGCGCGGAGGGAGATTTCTGGCCCTTTCATTCCTCCTAGGAACTATCCCTCCCCGGTCCCCCCTTTTTTATTCTTTTTTTTATTTTTATTTTATTTTCTTCTTTCTTTTTTTTCTTAAAAACAAAAAGAAAGAAGTAACCTAACCATGGCAGCCCTAGTCCATGAACCTCCTACCCCCAGGCCCCTTCTTGATACCACACCCCGTTTTGACCCCGCCTCGTCTTTGGACCACTCTTCAGACACTCCTCATGCCTCTGTACCTCTTGCCGGTGCTGTTTCCTCACCCGCTTCAGGTACTGAGGCCTCGACTGACTCCTTCGATTTATCGGACCTTCGCTCTCCTCTGACTATGCTTCCGGCCTCTCCCTCTACGGTGCGGCAATTTTCAAATCGCCAACCCATTCCACGTCGGACCAACTCTGGTCCCACACCTAAACGCCAATGACAATTACCTGCTGATGATACTTCTCCACCTTCTCGTTCTTCTCAGAAACGATCGACACGTCCTTCACTACCTTTCCACGCTCAGTTTCAGACTGAACAATGGACTAAATTCTTCACTTTACGACCGACTTCCTCTACTGCCTATCTTTCTGACCACAGTATTGGCAAGGCACTCCTACGCCATGTTGGTAAAGATATTTCTTTTCATGCTCTTAAGAGTGGTACGCGCATCATCACCATACAGAATGCTACCCAGGCTCATGAGCTCTCTCGTCTTTCCCATATCGATACTGTTCCTGTCACTCTTGAAAAACATCATTCCCTCAATTCTTGTAGTGGTACCGTCATTCTGCCCCATACCATAGTTCAACAAAATTTCCAGACATGTGGCACTGACATTCTTGAACAGCTGGAACTCCAAGATCTCCCAATCCTCAAGGTAGACACTTACGTTCTTCCTGCCCGCGGGCGGAGACGATACCCTAGCAATGTGGCTCGTTTAACTTTTGACAGCCGAGAACTCCCATCCTCAGTTTATATAGCAGGACATTGGTTACAAGTCCGAAAGGTGATCCCTACACCGCAACAGTGTAGAAATTGCTGGCGATTTGGCCATCCAGCGAAATATTGCAGATCTATCGCCGAATGCCCAGTCTGTGGTGCCGATGACCATTCTCATATTTCTTGCAATCGATCTCCCTCTTGCCTTAACTGTCATGAGGCTCACCCTTTGTACTCTCGCCGTTGTCAAGTCTATTTAAACGAGCAGGAAATCCGTTACCTCAACGAGACAGAAGGTCTCCCTTATGCCATGGCAGTTTCTCATCTCCACCTCCAAGGGAGACTCCCATGTGTTTCTTATTCCCGTGTTTCAAAACGTCCCCCCACTTTTGGTATCCCATCTTGTACACCCACCTCTGTGGTTACGTCTCCCATAGTCACTCCTGTATCTAATCCTTTTGCTGTCCTCGGCTCAGACGTCCCTTCTTCAACGCCTCAGTCTGATCTCGCTTCTTCGTGTTCTCTCTCACAAGCCTCAGTAATGACGAGATCTTGTATGACACCTCCCAATCGTCCCTCTACTTCTCAAAAGTCAAAAAAAGGTCTGTTAACACCTCCTACCCATCTTCCACCTCCTCATTTTACCCTCCCTGTCTCTGTCCCTGGTTCTCCCCCTCTCACTGGCTCTGTTACAAGTGTAGAGGTTCACCCTCCTCCTCGTACTGTACCTTCCTCCCCTGTTCCCTCCCAGGTTTCTTCCTCTTCTGCCACCTCCCAGGTTTCTGCCTCTTCTATCCCCTTCCACGTTTCTCCAGTTCCCTCCACCCTTTCGACCCCCCCTACCTTGGTACAGTCCAATACAGTTCCAATCTTTACTCATCCTCCCCCTACCATTTCCAATATTGTCTCCCATATGACGTCTCTGAATTCCGAAACACTTGAAGCAATCTCTGAATATATTGCAGAGACCAAACCATCAATGGACACTGATCCACCCTCTGTTCCTTCTCCTCTCCTCCATCTGCGCAACTCCTTTCTTCACAGTGCACCGTTCCTTCGCTGCTTGAACATTTTCCACTGCCTCTGCATGTGAACTTTTCTAACCCCTCTAGTCCGTAGGAACCCTTACCTGCGGATTTCAAGTATCTTTATCATTGCCAATCATGGCCTATTTACAGTGGAATATACGCGGCCTCAGGTGTAATCGGGGGGAGCTTCAGATGTTACTCTCCCAGTTTGCCCCTGTTGGTGTTTGCTTACAGGAACCAAAATTACACTCTGCTGTTATCTCTCCCATCTCAGGCTATAATTTATTGTATTCTTCAGATCCTTTTCCTGATGGGACCTTTAATGAAAGTGCCCTTCTTCTACGCACTGATATTCCGTACCATCAGCTATTTGTTCATACTTCGCTGCATTACACAGCAGCCCGTATCCACTTGCATAGGTGGTATACGCTCTGTTCTTTATATCTCTCTCCTTCTCGGGCATTATCTATTCTGGATATTGCCTTTCTTGTTTCATTATTACCGCCACCGATTCTGTTACTTGGTGATTTTAATGCCCACCATTTCCTCTGGGGGGGTCTCACTGTGATTCCCGTGGAATTCAGTTAGAGGCTTTTCTTGCCACCCACCCCCTCCATGTTTTAAATACAGGTATGCACACCCATTTTGATCCTCGGACTCATACTCTCTCTTGCATCGATCTCTCAGTCTGCTCTTCCTCCACCGCATTAGACTTCACTTGGTCTGTTCTCCTGGACTTACATGACAGCGATCATTTCCCAATCATTCTTACTTCCCCTTCATATTCACCACCTCTTCGCATCCCACGCTGGCAATTTGATCGGGCAAATTGGAACCTTTACTCACACCTAACTGTTTTTAGAGAGGTTCCTTCTTCATCCTCCATCGATGAGCTTTTACACCTCTTCTCGTCCTCTGTTTTAACCGCCGCTTCTCATTCTATACCCCAAACCTCAGGCAGGAATTCTCAGAAATGCGTGCCTTGGTGGTCTCCTGCTTGTGCTCGTGCAGTACATTTGAAACGCGCTGCATGAGGCATGTACCGGTACAATAAAACCACAGAGAGACTCCTTGATTTTAAACAGAAGCATGCAATCGCTCACTGTGTCATCCGTGACGCTAAACGCACTTGCTGGCGAGATTATGTCTCCACCATCACCTCTGCTTACTCTATGAGTGCAGTCTGGAAAAAAGTACGAAAACTGAGTGGTAAAAATTCTCCTGACCCGGCTCCTGTTCTGCGGGTTGCCGGTGTTGATGTAGCAAACCCAATAGATGTTGCCAATGAAATTGGCAATCATCTGGTCCGTATTTCTCAGGGACTCCATCTATGCCCCTCATTTCTTTTCTCAAAGTCTGCCAGAGAGTTAGCACCCTTGGACTTTTCTTCTCTCAGAGAAGAACAGTATAACGTGCCTTTTACACTTCAAGAACTGGAGGCAACACTCTCAGCTTGCCGATCATCGGCAGCTGGGCCCGACGACATTCATATTCGTATGCTACAACATTTACATCAGTCAGCCCTTGCAGTCCTATTACGCCTTTACAATCTTATTTGGTCAAAAGGAGTTCTTCCACAGCTGTGGAAATCCGCAAACCAGGCACTACGAGACATGAAACCTCCCACTATCGTCCCATTGCTCTTACCAGTACAGTTTGCAAAGTAATGGAATGCCTAGTAAATAGACATTTAGTGTGGTATTTAGAGACACATAACAGTCTCTCCACTCGTCAATATGGCTTTCGTAAGGGACGTTCTACCCTAGACCCCTTACTACGCTTGGATACATATGTTCGTAATGCCTTTGCGAATAACCACTCAGTTATTGCCATATTTTTTGACCTTGAGAAGGCATATGACACAACTTGGAGGTATAATATTTTAGCCCAAGCCCACTCCTTAGGCCTTCGAGGCAATCTACCATCCTTCCTTAAGAACTTTTTAACTGACAGGCATTTCCGTGTTCGGGTTAATAATGTGCTCTCCCCAGACTTTATCCAAGCTGAAGGTGTCCCCGAGGGATGTGTTCTGAGCACAACACTTTTTCTCCTTGCTATTAATGATTTGGCCTCTAGTCTTCCATCAAATATTTGGTCATCACTCTATGTTGATGACTTCGCTATTGCCTGTGCAGGCGCTGACTGTCACCTCATTACAGTTTCTCTCCAACATGCAGTCAACCGTGTTTCCAATTGGGCCACCACACGTGGGTTTAAATTTTCCAGCACTAAAACCCACCAAATTACTTTCACTAGACGCTCTGTCATCTCCGATCATCCTTTGTACCTCTATGGCTCCCGTAACCCTGAACATGATACAGTCAAGTTTCTGGGCCTCCTCTTTGATCGTAGGTTATCCTGGAAACCTCACATTACCTCTCTGAAGGCAACTTGTCACAGCCAGCTGAACCTTCTTAAAACCCTTGCTCATCTTTCATGGGGAGCTGATCGTCGAACCCTCCTCCGCCTACATTCCACCCTTATTTTATCGAAACTTGATTATGGTGACCAGATCTATTCAGCGGCATCTCCTGCTACTCTCTCTAGCCTTAACCCCATTCATCACCAAGGATTACGTTTATGCCTTGGTGCTTTTCGCTCTTCCCCTGTCGAGAGCCTCGATACAGAAGCGAACGTTCCATCCTTATCCGATCGCCGTGATGCCCATTGCCTGCGCTACTATGTCCTCTCTCATGATCTCCGCAATCCTTCCATTTATAGAATGGTCACTGATATTAGTAGACATACTTTATTTGTTCGCCGCCCCTGTTTACTCCGTCCCTTCTCTCTTCGCCTTCATTCGCTCTTGTCTTCTCTTCAACTACCACCTTTCTATGTACATGTCGCATCTCACTTTTCCCTACCCCCCTGGGAAGTTCCAGCTGTTCGAGTCTGTTCTTTCTCCCTCCCTTGCTCAAAAGCCCAACTGTCTACGGTCGCTTCCCGCTCTCTTTTTCTTGACCACTTTCACTCTCATTCTCGTGTCATTGCCGTGTACACAGATGGCTCTAAGTCTTGTGACGGTGTAGGATTCGCAGCAGTGTTTCCGGACAGCATTGTACAAGGGCATTTACTATCTTCGGCTAGTATTTTTACTGCTGAATTGTATGCCATCTTTACAGCACTTATCCGTATTGCATCTATGCCTGTGTCATCATTTGTGGTTGTCTCAGACTCCCTTAGTGCTTTACAGGCTATACAAAAATTTGATACACCTCACTCCTTAGTCCTCCGTATCCAACTTTGGCTACGCCGCATCTTTACCAAGCATAAAGATATTGTTTTTTGTTGGGTCCCTGGTCATGTTGACGTACAGGGCAATGAACAGGCAGACACTGCTGCGCGGTCAGCAGTACATGACCTACCAGTTTCTTATAGAGGTATTCCATTTACTGACTATTTTTCTGCAATATCTTCCCACCTTCACACCCGTTGGCAACAACGTTGGTCTACTATGCTCGGCAACAAACTTCAATCTATTAAACCGAGTATAGGTTACTGGCCGTCTTCTTATCACCAGTGTCGAGGTTGGGAGACTACTCTCTCCCATCTTCGCATTGGCCATACTCGTCTTACTCATGGATATCTCATGGATAGGCGTCCTGCTCCTCTCTGTGAGAATTGCCAAGCTCCATTATCAGTCAGCCACATTCTGTTGGACTGCCCACTTTATCAACGAGCACGCAGAATTTACCTCTGTCGTCGCCTTCGCTCCGCTACTCTCTCTTTACCTTCCCTTCTCGCTGATGGACCCACCTTTCATCCGGACTCTCTCATTGACTTTTTGACAACAACTGACTTCACAAATTCTGATACCTTCAGCCCTTTCTACTTCAATCTCTTGCTACCCTCTACCCCCGTACTATCCCCTGCCCCGCTGTTTTCTGTAACCTGCTGATCATCCCTCCCTTCTGCCATCCAATACCCTCGCTTCCTTCCCTACCCTGCAGCGCTGTATAGCCCTTAGTGCTTCTTTTTGATTATAATAATAATAATTCACCCACACACCCTGCTCCCTCCTCCCCTGCAGCGTGGGGGAGGAGGCACTGACTAATCTCAATTTCTACACTTGCCTCACCCAGCCCTCACAAACTCCACAACACTTTCCACTGGTATATCCTCTCGCTGCTCTGGAATCTTCTCAAAGCAGTCACAGATAGTCCTGCTCAGTCGTGCCCTGGTCAGCCTCTCTGATCAGTAGCTATCCATGAAAATCCTGCAGCTAGCCTGCCACATGCTCTGCCATGTCTGCCATGTTGGCAGAGCTTGACATCTCTATGTCAAAAATGAGGATGAGGAATAGAATGGGAGAAAGTACTGTGCCTTGTGGAACAGAGCTTTTTACCATGGCTGCCTGGGACTTTACTCTGTTTACTATTACTCTTTGTGTTCTATTTGTCAGGAAGTTGTAGATCCATCTACCAACTTATCCCATTATTCCTTTACCCCACATTTTGTGTGCTATAACACCATGGTCACACTTGTCGAAAGCTTTTGCAAGGTCTATGTATACTACATCTGTATTTTGTATATCCTCTACAGCATCCAGGACCTTGTAATAGTGGTCCAGTAGCTGGGACAGGTAGAGGCGAACTGCTCTAAACCCATGTTGCCCTGGGTTGTGTAATTGATGGGTATCTAGGTGATTGGCTATCTTGCTTCTTAGAACCTTCTCAAGGATTTTTATGATACAAGATGTTAGCGCTATCAGTCTGTAGTTCTTTGCAATTGCTTTCCTGCCACCTTTTTGGAGTGGCGCTATGTCTGTTGTGAGGGAAAAGTTCAATAGATAGGAGTAGCGAGGGAGTATATAGTAACAATAGTTTCATTGCCGGCTACTTGTTAAGGTAGGGTAAGTCCAGCTCCCGCTATTCCCGCCTTTTCTCCCCCACCCTTAAAGTGATAGTTTGATTGCCGGCTGCTTGTTAAGGTAGGGTCAGTCTAGCTCCCGCTATCCATTCCCCTCCTTCTTCCCCCCCCCCCGAAAGGTGACGTGTGGGGCTCTGGTCCAAACAGTAATCACTAGACTCACAGCTCCCAGCACTACTGTAAGTACATGCCTGCCTTGTATTCTAGTGGATTTATTGGTTGAAAGCTTCACTTTTGACCAGTAATAAACTTAGTCCTTTCAGTCTTGCTCTAAGTTGACTGTTGTAATAATCACCACATCTTTTAGGTATTGTACTTACCATGGAGAGTGATTTTTTAAGCAGTGGGTAACCTGTCTATCTTTCCAGCTTGAATGACAGAGAGGGTCACCTGCCAATCAATGAGCAGAACTGATGGAGATGGACTAACGTCCTGAGACTTCCCCTTTTTGGATTTAATTACCTGTGCACCTGTATGAAATTGCAGAACATAACCCCTCATCATTGCAGCGGTAAAGAACCTGCTTTCCTGTCATCGGGATAGAATACTCAAGGCTATACTGTGAAGAACTAGCCAGTGGGTTGTAACCAACACCTGCGACACCCCCTCCCATCATCGGCAACGGCTACAATTTCAACAAGCAGTGTCTCCAACACCAGACACCCAAGTTTTAAATTAGCGTTGAATTCAGTTATCATTTATATTTTTCATTTTTCATTTTTTTTAATGTAGGATTAATATTTCATATTTAAGTTTTTTATATTTTATATTTTATATATAATAAAGTGTTTATGTTTGTCTGTTATTATTTCTTTTTCTATTCATTAATTTTCCTGAGGAGGAGCCAGCCTTGGTAATACTGTCTGAAGTTATTTCAGGGCTGAGTAAGCCTTCACAAGTGGCGACCTTGCCAGGATACAACTTGAGAGAATTAAGATTCAATTCTATCTTGAATCTACCATTGTACAGGTATTTAAAAGATTTGGTGATTGTTATCGTCTCAATTTATTGTAAGTCAAGTTAGTCAGGATATAATAGTTAATTCTGCCACCTTTCTTGTGAGCTTGAAACACTTTGGAGGATTAGACTCTAGGGACCCGAGATTTTCCAGTGACAATTTGTTTCATTGAGCTCTTTATTATATCCAGGGAACTGTCATAGGACACTCTTGATTTGTTGGTGAGAAGATTGGATGGTCAAGTGACCCCATTCTACTTATTGTTTGCTCGGAGCTGGCATAGAACCCTTCGTTTTCATTAATACATATTGTTTAATTGAAGTAGGGATCGAGCCCTCTGGTTTATTTACAGTTTGAGCGGAGCAGGAATTGAACCCTCCATTTTCTTTGATACCCCTTTCAGTTTTCCCCTGGTAGTTTAAGTTATTCTTGCAAGTATGGATGAATACCAGTTTTGGATGAACGCTGGAAGTAAGTTAGGAATAACAGGGAAAAATTTAGAATCTTTCATTAGTGCTAAGATCCAGGAAAGAATTGAGAGAGAGAGAATTGAGAGAGAAGAGAGACAGTTAGAAAGAGAAAGACAAGAGGAAAAGGATCGAGAGAGAATCGAAAGAGAAGACAAAAAAGAGCGTGATAGACTTGATCGTGAGGAAAGACCTAAAGTACGTGAGGAACAAGTTAAATTAAGGGAACTTGAGGAAAGAGCAAAGGATAGAGAATATGAGTTAAGGGAGAGAGAAAAGGATCGCGAGCTCGAGCAAGCTCGCCTAGAATTGGAGAATAAAAAGTTAACTTTCTCACAACAGCAATTAGATGAAGGAGTAATGGAACAATGTGCAGCTAGTGCACATATTCCAACACCTAATTTACCTCCCTTCACAGAGGGGGAAGACATAAGATTGACTTAGTGATGGACAATCCTATCAAACGAAAATTATACCCAGTTCCAGTTCACCTTAAGGATGCATTTGACCGAGAGGTAGACAAATTATTAAAACTAAAGATCATTGAGCCTTCAGTGTCTTCATATTGTTCACCAGTAGTCATGGTTAAGAAGGATAATTCATATAGACTTGCTATTGACTTCAGAGGACTTAATGCTATAACTCGGTGGGATGCTGAGCCTATGCCCTTAATAGATAGCGATCTACACAAATTTTATGACACTTCCTTCTTTTTAGAGATTGATATTGCACAGGCATATCATCAAGTAATGTTAGATCCTTCTTCTAAGCAGTACACCACTTTTCCTACACACCAAGGACTGATGCAGTATAGAACTATGCCCTTCGGTTTGGTAACTGCCTGTGCTACCTACGTGAGACTGATGAGAAAGGTCTTTGGTAATATGCCAAATGTTTCAGTTTATTTTGATAACATTTACGTAATGACATCCATGTGGGGCGAACATATCCAAACATTAACGTCAGTTTTGCGTAGGTTACGCTCACATGGCCTCACTGCCAAGCCGAAGAAATGCTTCCTTGGGTATAACAAGATAGATATCTTGGACTGATACTTTCTAATAACTCTCTGCAGCCTCTCCCCAGTAAGATCAAAGCTTTATTAGAATTTAAATTCCCCAAAACCAAGAAGCTCATGCGTAGCTTTCTTGGTTCTGTAAATTTTTATGCACGGTTTATCCCGAACCTTATTGATCTTACAGGCATCTTATCCGACTTCCTTAAAAAGTCTGTGAAGGAACCTCTTGAACTTTCCGACAGCTCGGGAAAAGTTTAATGAGATTAAAAGTATCTTTTCGAAAGACCCTATACTTAAGATTCCAGATATTAATAAAACATTTTGTTTAAGAACTGATGCCTCCAATACTGGCTTAAGTGCGGTGTTACTACAATACCATGATGGTACTCCCTTCCCTGTATGCTTCCTAAGCCGGAAACTCCTTCCCGCAGAAACGAGATACTCCACCATAGAAAAGGAATGTTTGGCCCTTGTGTGGGGTATCTCCAAACTTAAATTTTATTTGCTGGGAAAAGAATTCATTTTAGAAATGGACCACAAACCTTTGATATACCTAGAAACTTTTAAGGGAACCAACAGTCGCCTCTTTAGGTGGACATTGGCACTCCAGGCTTTTAAGTTCCAATTTGTGTATATCAATGGTTCATCCAATTATTTCTCTGGTTAAGTCGTGACAGTCAGTAGAAGATTTCTTGCCTTACGCGACTTCCATAGGTTAGAACTTTTTCCTCGCCTATTCTTCTTATACTCCTTGACTATAAGTCTTGGTAAGGGGGAGTGTGAGGGAAAAGTTCAATAGATAGGAGTAGCGATAGAGTATATAATAACAATAGTTTCATTGCTGGCTTAAGGTAGGGTAAGTCCAGCTCCCTCTATTCCTGCCTTTTCTCCCCCACCCCTAAAGTGATTTTTTGATTGCCTGCTGCTTGTTAAGGTAGGGTCAGTCTAGCTCCCGCTATCCCTTCCCCTCCTTCTTCCCCCCCCCCGAAAGGTGACGTGTGGGGCTCCAGTCCAAACAGTAATCACTAGACTCACAGCTCCCAGCACTACTGTAAGTACATGCCTGCCTTGTATTCTAGTGGATTTATTGGTTGAAAGCTTCACTTTTGACCAATAATAAACTTAGTCCTTTCAGTCTTGCTCTAAGTTGACTGTTGTAATAATCACTACATCTTTTAGGTATTGTACTTACCATGGAGAGTGATTTTTTAAGCAGTGGGTAACCTGTCTATCTTTCCAGCTTGAATGACAGAGAGGGTCACCTGCCAATCAACGAGCAGAACTGATGGAGATGGACTAACGTCCTGAGACTTCCCCTTTTTGGATTTAATTACCTGTGCACCTGTATGAAATTGCAGAACGTAACCCCTCATCATTGTAGCGGTAAAGAACCTGCTTTCCTGTCATCGGGATAGAATACTCAAGGCTATACTGTGAAGAACTAGCCAGTGGGTTGTAACCAACACCTGCAACCCCCCCCCATCATCGGCAACGGCTACGATTTCAACAAGCAGTGTCACCAACACAAGACACCCAAGTTTTAAATTAGCGTTGAATTCAGTTATCATTTATATTTTTCATTTTTCATTTTCTTTAATGTAGGATTAATATTTCATATTTAAGTGTTTTATATTTTATATTTTCTATATAATAAAGTGTTTATGTTTGTTATTATTTCTTTTTCTATTCATTAATTTTCCTGAGGAGGAGCCAGCCTTGGTAATACTATCTAAAGTTATTACAGGGCTGAGTAAGCCTTCACACTGTAGTTTTTAGTGTGTTTGGGATGACCACTGTGTCCATGCTCCCTCTCCATAAAATGATGAAGGCATGTGATAGGAGCTTCTTGCAATTCTTGATGAACTCAGAATTCCATGGCATTCCCCACCCCCACAAGGTTCAGAGGGAGAAACTAGACATCTTCGGCTGCCTAAAACCACACCCACACTTGGCTCAAAGGGTGAAGCAGTTGTTTAGCAGCAGACAATTTCAGGAGGTACAAAGGCAGCAAGCATTACAGGACCCCGTTAGAACTGCACCTCTTCAAGGGGGGCTCCTTGGTGAAGTGAAGAGGCTCTTGGTCTGAGGACTTAGACCTGTTGGTCTCCTTCCTCAGACCAAACCTAATTACCCCCCAATCCCCCCTTCCCTATCCCATCCTCCCCACCCTCCCTTTTCCCTTTCCTCCTCCCCCTCCTCCCTGTCCCTCCCTTATTCCCTTCCTCTTTTTGGCCTGTAGGATTCTTCCCACAGGCATGCTGGTTCCTAGGTAGGGGGAATGGTACTGGGGTCTATCCCATTCCATTGAGGTTCTTGGTGGTGGCCTAGTTTGCCATGGAATCTGGATCGCCTGGGGATGTTCCAATCCCTCTCCGGTATCCCGGAGGGTGGCTTTGTGCGCCTTTCTGGTGACGGGTGTATCTCTGGAAGCCACATTTTGGATTCCGGGGGTGGTGGCCAAAGAAGGTATGCTTTGTGGCAGATATCCGGCCACCCTCTCTTGTCCACCGAGGTAGCTTGGCAGATGTGAGGTTGCTATCCCAGATTGCTGGTTTACTGGCATGAAGGGTAGGAACCTGTGAGGTCCTCATGGGTGCGGAGGGAGATTTCCAGCCCTTTCTTTTCTCCTACGAACTATTCCTTCCCGCTCCCCCTTTTTTTTTCTTTTTTATTTTCTTTTTTTTCATAAAAACAAAAAGAAGAAGTAACCTAATCATGGAGAACCCAATCCATGAACCTACTACCCCTGGGCCCCTTCTTGATACCGCACCCCATTCTGACCCTGCCTCGTTTTTTGACCACTCTTCAGACACTCCTGATGCCCCTGTACCTCTTACTGGTGCTGTTTCCTCACCCCCTTCAGGTACCAAGGTTTCGACTGACTCCTTCGATTTGTCTGACCTCCACTGTCCTTTGACTATGCTTCCAGACTCTCTCTATGGTGCGGCAATTTTTGAATCACCAGCCCGTTTCGCGTCAGACCAACTTCGGTCCCACTCCTAAATGCCAACAACAATTGCCTGACGATGATACTTCATCACCACCTCGTTCTTCTCAAAAAGAAATCAATGCACCAAGCACTCCCTTTCCATGCTCAGTTTCAGAATGCACAATGGACTAAATTCTTTATGACTGACTTCCTCTATTGCCTCTCTTTCTGGCCATAGTATTGGCAAGGCGCTCCTCCAACATGTTGGTAGAGATATTTTCTTTCATGCTCTGAAGAGTGGTATGTACATCATCACTGTCCAGAATGCTACCCAAGCTCATGATCTGTCTCTTTTTTCACATATCGATACTATTCCTGTCACTATCGAAAAACATCATTCCCTCAATTCTTGTAATGGTACTGTCATTCTGCCCTACACCATAATCCAACAGAATTTACAGACATGTGGCAATGACATTCTTGAACAGCTGGAACTCGAAGATCTCCCAATCCTCAAGGTGGCCTGGTGGTTAACGCTCTCGCTTCACACTGCGAGGGCCTGGGTTCGATTCCCAGCCAGAGTAGAATCATTGGACGTGTTTCTTTCCACCTGATGTCTATGTTCCCCATCAGTAAAATGGGTACCTGGGTGTTAGTCGACTGGTGTGGGTCGCATCCTGGGACACTGACCTAATTTGCCCAAAATGCGGAGCATAACAAGGGACTTTATAGTAGTATGTCATTGTTGTCAGCTAGGACTGTATACCTTGTACATGTACTTGTAGTAAATAAAGATATTATTATATTATTATGTCCTTCCTGCCCGTGGGCAGAGACAATACCCTTGCATTGTGGCTCGATTAACTTTTGACAGGTGTGAACTCCTGTCCTCTGTTTTTGTAGCAGGACATCGGTTGCAAGTTCGAAAGGTGATCCCTACACTGCAACAGTGTAGAAATTGCTGGCAATTTGGTCACCCAGCGATATATTGCAGATCTATAGCCAAATGCCCAGTCTGTGGTGCCGATGACCATTCTAATACTTCTTGCAGTCGACCTTCCTCTTGCCTTAATTGTCATGAGGCTCAACCTTCATATTCTCGCCGTTGCATACCTTCGGCCCTTTCTACCTCAATCTCTTGCTACCCTCTACCCCCGCACTATCCCCTGCCCACTGTTTTCTGTAACCTACTGATCATCCCTCCTCCCTTCTGCCACCCAATACCCTCACTTCCTTCCCTACCCTGCAGCGCTGTATAGCCCATGTGGCTTAGCGCTTCTTTTTTATTATAATATTGCCATTGCCAGGTCTGCTTAAATGAGCGTGAAATCCATTGCCTCAAAGAGGCAGGTGGTCTCTCTTATGCTATGGCAGTTTCTCATCTCTGCCTCCAAGGGAGACTACCCCATGTTTCTTATTCTTGTGTTTTAAAATGTCCCCCCACTTCTGGGTTCCCATCTTCTGCAGCCTCCTCTGTGGTTACCCCTCCCACAGTCACTCCTGTATCTAATTCTTTTGCTGTCCTGGGGTTAGATGTTTCTTCTTCAACACCTCTGTCTGTTCTGACATCTTCGAGTTCTCCCTCACAAGCCCCGGTATCAACAAGACCTCATACGGCACCTACCAATCACCCCTCTACTTCTCAGAAGTCCAAAAAATTCCCTGTGGCATGCAAAGAGTATGCAACCTTCATTCAGCGCATGTACACACCCTCATTGAAAGGCTATCTCCCCCAACCAGCGAACCAGGTACTAAGGGTTGATGGGGCCCTGCTGTTCAATCAGTACCCAGGTTCCAGCCAATGAGAAGATGGTTTTGGCAATCACAGAGGTGATGTGGGTACCACTCACCTGTCTGCCCTTGTCATTCCCATTCTAGAGCTGGTTGAAGCACGGTCTGCTCTCTAGTGGTTTCTATGCCTTGCTTGCCGTGGAATGTACTAATACCTATTGTACATAGTGTATATAGTGTACATACTTCTGTTCTAAACTGGTGAAGGATAATACAAGTCAAAAGTTTTTCTGCTGTGTTTATTTTGCTCCCTTTACACCCAGGATAACAGGCCTTTTGGACTCCTGGGTTATAATATAGGTAGGCTGTCCGAGAGCTGGAGCTGGACTTGGAGCACAGGTTGAGCCTAGGGTGACGCTGGAAGCAGGAACATTGTGTAGCTTGCTGTCTGGCATTGCATTGGCTTTGCCAACGCTTTACAAACTTTGGGTGTCAGTTGCCTTGCTATGGTCAGCCTTGCTATTGTATGATCCTTCAACAGCTCGCTACTAGCTTTTTCGGTGTGCTCGCTTTGCTACGGTCAATCTTGTGTTAAGATTTTGCAGGCAGCTTTGCTATTGTGTATCCACCTTGCAAGCGTATGTCCATATTCTCCAGTTGTACTGTGCATAGCTAAGCATATCCTGTAAATAACGTGTTACGTTGGGGCATTCTGCAATCGTACTGTGCATAGCAAATAACTTATACATTGGGGTATGCCGCCTAGATGAGTCAGACGTGTGCTGTCAGCATGTACTATATTTAACTTGCCTAAATTGCCCCTACAGCATTGTTGGCAAATTGCTCGTTCCATTGGCATTGATCACAAACGCACTCTCACAGCTGTGCAACTGCGTTCACTGATCACAGACAAACTTCGGGAAGAGGAGATGGCACATCAGACTCCTCCTTCTATGGGAGCCAGAAATAAAACCCCAGTGTTCTCACAGGAGGAAAATGATACTTGAACAGAGCAAAATCGTCAGTCTCGTGCAACACACTTGAGTTGGCGAAAATCAATCTTGAGCAGACTAGGGAACAGAGGGCATTTGCCAAGGAAGAGTTTGATAGGGAAAAAGAAAGAAGGCAGTTTTCACAAGCTGTAAATGACTTGTTTACAGAAAGCAGTACAGCTTGTTCCCTGCTTCAATGAGGCAGAACCAGAACAATTTTTCGAAGCTTTCGAAAATCAGGCTCGAACCTTGAGGTAACCAGAACAACATTGGAAGTCGTTGGTTCACACTACATTGTTTGGTAAGGCACAGGAATTTATGTCAGTGTTAAACGACACTTATTTTTCCGATTATAAAGTAGTAAAGACCATAGTTTTCGGGAGCATATACATGTATCGCAGCTAAATACAGAAAGTTGTTTAAATTAGGCAGACGACAGCTTGGTCAATCCCTGGGTGACTTTGTGTGACAACAGACCGAAGCTTTTACCAGCTAGTATAAAGCAAGTGGTGTTGCTACTTTCGATGATCTCGTGCAGCTTATTCTGTTTGACAACCTGCTGGAGTTTGTGGGACCAGAGGTTAGATTCTTTCTGAAGGATCGTGACTTAAGCACTGCATTGGAGGCAGCCAGGTTGGCTGATACCTTTGAAACTAACTGCTCCTTTTCTGAGCAGTCCCATCTCTCTTTTCAAAAGCCTGGCATGAGCAGAGATAGTCATCCTTGGAGGATGAAGTGCCAGCCAGAGGGAGAACGTCTACGTCAGCCAACTAAGTCACCTGGTGAGCAACGCTACTCAACTTATGGTCCACCTGGTGAGAGACAAACCACTCAACATGGTGCAACTTGACAACAATGTCCAGAGAGACACCAGCCAGAGCAACACCAGTTGCAACATCAGCAGGGAGTTAAGGGCAAGCCTGTCTTCTGCTTCCTTTGTAATAAAGTAGGTCATATCCATCCCAACTGCCCCCACAAACCCCAACCTATTGGGAAAATCTATAATATCCTTAGTAACATGTCCCTGAAAGAAGTAGAGAGAGGGATGGCTCCTTATTACTGTCAGAGTCATATTTCCCTTCAGGAAGACTCAAAAACAACTGAAATCAGAACCTTTAGAGATACTGGAATTCCCTGCAATCCTCTGTTTTGCTGGAAGCATTTGGAGGAACAATATTTTCTGTCCCCTTGCATAGAATTTATGTACAGTGCAAATATTATACTGGATACTTGACTGTGGGTGTATCCCAGGGATTCCTCATGAAAGATGCCATGTTATTACTGGGTAATAACATTATCACTGCTAGTGTATGTCCTGAACCCATAATGATTAATTCTTCTCCGGTGTTGGCCATAACTCGGGCAACATCCCAAGGGTTGTATGGTGAAAATGCTGACCTATCCATTGACGACTCTGATCTGGAAATAACCAATTTGTTTTACGAGGAAAACTGGCCAGGGCCTCGTAAATTAAGTGAACAGACCCAGATCAAGCCTTCCTATTCCAAGGTTGCAGGATTGCCAGTTATCTCTGTTTCCATGTCCGAGGGACTGTCCTTCCAGGAGGAACAACAAAAGGACCCTTCTTTGAATTTTGCTTCTTAGGCAGCCATGGGTAAATCGTTTTCGGATCATCCAGTCAAGTATAAACTTAAAAACGACTATTTGATCTGCACTGAGACTGGTAAGGAGATAGAGGGCTGCAACTGTCAGACAGGTTAGTGGTTCCAACAAAGTTTAGACCTCTAATATTGAATATAGCTCATAATACTTCATTAGGAGGTCATCTAGGAATTACTGAAAGATATAGAATCACAAAAGAATTTTATTGGCCAAAATTAAGGCAGGATGTGAAGAATCATATCCGGTGTTGCCGAGAATGTCAGCAAGTAGGGAAACCTGGACAATCCATTAAACCTGCACCTCTCCAGCCTATACCTGCTGATGGAGAACCTTCCACAGATTTAATTATAGATTGTGTAGGTCCACTACCTAAGCCAAGGTCTGGAAATCAGTACTTATTTACCATTATGGATAGAGTAACTAGATACCCTGAAGCAATTCCCATGCACAGTATTAATACTAAAGTCATTCTCAAGGATTTAACCAGGTTCATTTCTTGTTTTGGCATTCCTAAAACTATTCAAATTGATCAAGGTACTAACTTCACTGCCAAAGCATTCCAGGAAGCATTAACTAGGTTAGGGATAATCCACAACTTATCCACTGCCTATCATCCTCAGTCCTAAGATGCCTTGGAAAGATTCCATCAGACGTTAAAAACCATTAGAACTTTTTGTATACATTTTCCCACAGACTGGGATGATTCACTACCTTTGTTGCTGTTTTCAATAAGAGAAACTGTGCAGGAGTCTACTGGGTATAGTCAGTTTGAGCTGATCTTTGGGCACAATGTAAGAGGCCCTCTTCGGGTGCTCAAAGAAGGATGGATGGGAGAAGACGTTAGCTCAACACTCTACAACCCATCTTCAAGGTTGCAGGTGGCATGTCAGTTAGCCAAGGCTAACCTAAAGACAGCTCAAAACAAGATGAAACAGAGGTATGACAGAAATGCACAATTCCACTCCTTCCATCCAGGAGACAAGGTGTTGGTACAGGAACCTATACCTGGACACACCTTGAAAGCTAGATTTATGGGACCTGTGAAAATTTGTCTGGCTGCCTCCAAATGAGTCGCCTACCCTAGCAAGCTCTGTTGACACCGAGCTCTGAGGTCGGTACCTCAGCCTCACAAGTGGCTTATGGGACAGATTTTCATAAATGATTGATGTTGCAAGAAATCTCGCCTGCACACATGTTTAAAGGGCTAACTTGGTGTTGCAGCATATATCCTGATCTTCAACCTCCCTAAGCTTAGCCCCTTTGGACTTCCCCTCAGAAACCATGTGCAACCGGGAGCCTTAATTCCTGCAATATTCAATCGTTATTAGTAACCTGCCTGCACCTCAGAAATTCCTATATCCAAGGGGGTGTGTATCCCCTAGTATAACTATGTAGATATGGACACTAGCTTCTAGGCTGACAAGAGACGCTGGTACGTACTGGGCATGCACTGCCAGCTGCACAAAGGCCCACAGTTCAACTCTTCCCAGACACTGGCCGGAATCCTACAAAAAAGTGGAGGTCTTGTCTTACTGTATGGGCCTGACGGAGGTCATCTACGGTACATCGAGGTGCCTCTATCAAATTTCTCCAGGTCTCATATGTGAAGACACATGGGGGGGGCGAAGTCTGCTGATCACGGCACGTGTTGTCCAGATGATGTCTGGTCTAAGAAGAAAGAGCTGGTGTCTTCAAGACCCGCGCCTTGCTGTTCAAACTTGGGCTGCCAGTTCTCCCTAGCTAACTTAACCTAGTGTTTGCCTACATTATCGGCCTATTACTACCTACGTTAAGGTCTTAGGTCTACATTATTATTATCTACAGATGCCTCAATAATCCTAATATTAGTGTACTAATAGTATAAACTACCTACTTCTTCCCTGAATGGTAAATCTATAAATTAAGTAGTACCTCCCATCCACCTTGGCCAATCCGGGAGAGTGTGTTTTTGTTTTTGGTAGGTGTAAGGGCCCTCGAACAGTGTGTTTTCTACGTTGGGACTTATCGGACTGAATAAGTTCCAACATCCTCCCACCGGCGAAGGTAGGTACTAAGTCTAAATCAAGTTCACCTTGCGAGCCCCCACGGCGGACCCTGGACACTAGTGCCATCCGGCCACTCTCATCGAGGAGACTCCGGTCTAACTTCAACCATCCAGTTTCCCCTGCGTGGACCTCTGGGGGTGTAAACTTGTTGGTTCCGGTGGTCTTAGCACCCTTTCCTTTAACTTTAACATCTTTCATATGTCTAGCCTTGACTGAGCGGCTCCGTACTTTCCCACCCAGTGGCTCACATGCCCTGGTAGCCTTTCCTCCCACTGATACGAGGTTCCCTGGATTTAATGGCAATCTATCTCCCTCTTTATGTACCCTGTAAAAGTGTTTTCCCAAGGTGGCCGAGTGTTCGTCACTCCCTACTTGTTCAGCTTCCCTGGCTGTTGATCGTATATACTGGTACTCATCACTACTCCCCCAGCTGTCATGGGGACAGCTTCTCCTCTATCTGGCATGGCAGGGAATTCAGGTGGAATCCTGCCCCCTATGATGTATCCTACTGGGGATCTGTATAAACCGGTTCCTTCCCTAAACGTCCGTCGTGTTGACAGGAAGCCATCTATCTGATTGGCTCCCACCAGGATACCTACATTTCTGACTCAGTGGTAATTCCCTGGTCTGCCAGCTTCACGTCAAGGTCTTTCAATTGCTTAGCTGCTGCAGCAACAGGTAATGTGGGTACCACTCACCTGTCTGCCCTTGTCATTCCTATTCTAGAGCTGGTTGAAGCACAGTCTGCTCTCTAGTGGCTTCTATTCTGCCTTGCATACCGTGGAGTGCATTAGTACCTATTGTTGTACATATTGTACATAGTGTACAACATGTGATCAACATAGTGTACAACATTGTGATCCAACATGTGATGTCTCGGAACTAACGTCCCGAGACATCACATGTTGGATCTACCTACCTGTTTATATGTACGCCACTGCAGGACATAACCCCTCATCTTTGCAGTGGTAAAGAATGTGTGTTCCTGTCATCTTGACTGACTATTCAAGGCTATAGACTCTGTGAAGAACTGGCCATTGGGTTGTCATCAACACCTGTGACCCCCCCCCCACACATCAACAATGGCTATATTCTATACAAGACTGTGTCAACATCAACCAGACACCAAAGTTTAATTTTATATATTAGCATTGAATTCAGATATCATTTATATTTTTCATTTTTCATTTTTCTTTATAGTAGGATAAATATTTCATATTTAAGTATTTTATACTTCATATTTTCTAAATAATAAAGTGTTTATGTTTGTCAGTTTTTATTCTTTTTCTATTCATTAATTTTCCTGAGGTGGAGCCAGCCTTGGTAATACTGACTGAAGTTGTTACAGGGCTGAGTAAGCCTTCACAAGTGGCGACCTGCTGTATAATCCTTGTGGCTTAGCGCTTCTTTTTGATTATAATAATAATAACAAGTGGCGACCATGCCAGGATCAACTCGACTGAATCAAGATTCAACTCTATCTCGAATCTACCATTGGAACTTCAACGCTGCATACCACAGACGGTTACCACCAGCCATGAGTAATCATTATGGTAGGACTACAGTACAAGTATTTAAAAGATTTGGTGATTGTTATAGTCTCAATTTATTGTAAGTCAAGTCAAGGCAGGATATACTAGTTAATTCTGTCACCTTTATTTATTGAGCTTGAAACGATTTGGAGGAATAGACTCTAGGGACCCGAGATTTTCCAGTGACAATTTGTTTCATTGAGCTCTTTATTATATCAAGAGAACTGACGTAGGACACTCTTGATTTGTTGGTGAGAAGATTGGATGGTCAAGGGACCCCATTCTACTTACTGTTTGCTCGGAGCCGGCATAGAACCCTTCATTTTCATTAATTCATATTGTTTAATCTAAGCAGGGATCGAGCCCTCTGGCTTATTTACAGTTTGAATGGAGCAGGAATTGAACCCTCCATTTTCTTTGATACCCGTTTCATTTTCCCCTGGTAGTTTAAGTTAATCTTTCAAGTATGGAGGAATACCAGTTTTGGATGAATGCTGGAAGTAAGTTAGGAATAACAGGGAAAAATTTAGAATCTTTCATTAGTGCTAAAATCCAGGAAAGAATTGAAAAGGAGAGAGAGAGAATCGAAAGAGAAGACAAAAAGAAGCGTGAGATAGACTTGATCGTGATGAGAGAGCTAAAGTAGGTGAGGAACAAGTTAAATTAAGAGAACTTGAGGAAAAAGCAAAGGATAGAGAAGATTGATGGACTGACCACATCGACTCAAGGTTGAGGGACTGATTACCTCATTCTCCTCCTGTTCTTCAAGATTCTCCTTTGTATGGACTGATGAAGCCACTGTGTGGCGAAACGTTTCCTCTATAAAGATACCCAAGAGTTGCACATGTGTCTAATTTATCAACATGTCGGTTCTCTGAACCATTCATCTACAAAGGATTACAATGCTGAGTTTACAGAATTTGGTTATTGTGTGGTTTTCATGTAGTAAAATAATAATTACAGAGTGTACCACTAGAACACCTAGCATGGCTAGGCATTTCCGGCAGACTTAGTTTAATTCTTAATTTTAAAATATTACAAATTATGAGGAGAGTTGGTATTATGGCTAAGTGACTAAATACTAGTTTGTGAGTTTAGCAATGTGAATGGTTTTGTTTTGGCAAAGTACATAGTTTCAGTATTGGAGTATCACAGGGCAACTCATGACTAGTTTAGATTCATTATTTTAAGATTGAGATCAATATTTCTGTTTATGGTCAAATGGGTGAGTGAGTGTAAGTGTGAACAACCAGGTAGGATTCGTGTTGTTAGTTGACGGGGTGTATCAGGGAGATCAAGATGTTTTCTAATGGTAGTTTTGAAGGTGATGAATGTGTCTGCAGTTCTAGAGATTTCAGGTAGGGCGTTCCAGATTTTAGGGCCTTTGACATACATTGAATTTTTGTAAAGGTTTAGTCGGACATGGGGAGTGTCATAGAGATATTTGTGTCTGGTGTCATGTCTGTGGGTTCTGTCAAAACTATCAAAAAAACGTTTTAGTTCAAGGTTAATATTGGAATTTAAGGTCCTGTAGATGTAGATTGCACAGTAGTAAGTGTGGATGTACTGAACAGGGAGTAAGGTTAGATCTAAGAAGAGTGGGGGGGGGGTGTTGCCAGGGATGGAATTTAGTGATTATTCTTACTGCGGCTTTTTGTTGGGTTATTATTGGCTTTAGGTGTGTTGCTGCAGTTGATAAATGAGTGGTATAGTGTGAGAAGGGCATTTTGCAGCATGTAGTATCGTATCTTGGAGAGGATCCCAACCATTTTGGATACTTTTTTGGTTATGTGTTAGATATGGGTGCTCAAATTCAGGTTGTTGTCGAGGTATAGGCTTAGGAATTTGCCCTCATTCTGTCTGGTAATTAGAGTGTTGTCGATCTTAATGTTAATTTGCGCAACTCCTGCTCTGCGCCATGAAGGTTCTCTGTACATTTTCTAGGTCAGCAATTTCACAAGCACCTTTCAAGGCAGGTGAAATTGCTGACCTAGAAAATGTACAGAGAACCTTCACGGCGCACATAACGGAGATAAAACACCTCAATTACTGTGAGCGCTTGAGGTTCCTGAACCTGTATTCCCTGGAACACAGGCGGGAGAGATACATGATTATATACACCTGGAAAATCCTAGAGGGACTAGTACCGAACTTGCACACGAAAATCACTCACTACAAAAGCAAAAGACTTGGCAGACGATGCAACATCCCCCCAATGAAAAGCAGGGGTGTCACTAGCACGTTAAGAGACCATACAATAAGTGTCAGGGGCCCGAGACTGTTCAACTGCCTCCCAGCATACATAAGGGGGATTACCAACAGACCCCTGGCAGTCTTCAAGCTGGCACTGGACAAGCACCTAAAGTCGGTTCCTGACCAGCCGGGCTGTGGCTCGTACGTTGGTTTGCGTGCAGCCAGCAGCAACAGCCTGGTTGATCAGGCTCTGATCCACCAGGAGGCCTGGTCACAGACCGGGCCGCGGGAGCGTTGACCCCCGGAACACTCTCCAGGTAAACTCCAGGTACCAAACATAATGTAGTAGGTTTTGTCAGTGTTAATTGTAAGTTTATTGGCTGTCATCCAAGTCGATATTTTGATCAGCTCCTCGTTAACAATGGTGTTGAGGGTGGCAAGATTAGGGTGAGAGATGACATAAGTTGTGTCGTCAGCAAAGATAATGGGTTTCAGGTGTTGGGATACGTTTGGAAGATCATTGATGTAAATGAGGAAGAGCAGGGGACCAAGGACACTTCTCTGCAGAACTACAGTATCAAGTGGCCGTGTTGTTGATGCTGTGTCTTTAATAGTGACATACTGATACCTATTAGTAAAGTAAGATTTGAAATATGCAAGCGCATGGCCTTTTATACCGTAATGGTCAAGTTTGTGGAGTAGGATACCGTGGTCCACTGTGTCAAAAGCTTTTCTTAGGTCAATAAAAATTCCTAGTGGATATTCGTTATTTTCCAATGCTGTGTAAAGCAGATCTAGCATTTTTATGATTGCATCATTAGTGCTTTTATTTTTCCTGAATCCAAATCGACAGGGGTTGAGTATGTTTTGTGCCGTTATAAATGAATATAGCCTCCTGTGCACGAGTTTCTCAAAGATTTTGGATAGCAATGGTAAGTTTGATATTGGCCTATAGTTGTTTAAATCTGTAGGGTCACCACCTTTATGTACTGGTGTAACCCTTGCCATCTTGAGTAGTTTCGGGAAGGTGCTAGTTTCTAGTGACTTGTTAAAAAGTAATGAAATAGCATGTGAAAGGACATGGGCCGCTCGCTTGTACAATAATGGTGGGACATGAGACAGATTCCCTGAGTTATTTTTAAGTGACTTTATAATATCGGTGAGTTCCATGGGCTCAGTAGGTGCAAGATAGAAGGAATTTGGGAAATTCCCATCTAGGTAGTCCCCGGTATTGGCATTGGTATGTGGGATTTTATTGGCGAGATTAGATCCTATGGTTGAGAAGAAGTCGTTTATCTTGTTAGCTGTGTCAGTGGGATGCAGTGGTGTTTCATTAGGTTAAGTTAGGACAATATTCTTGGTGTTTTTCAGTCTGTGGGTCCCTAGAATCTGAGAGAGTGTTTTCCAGGTCTTTTTTTATATCTCCTCTTGTGTCTGTGAATCTACTGGAGTAGTATAGTTGTTTGGCTTTCTTTATTACTTTGGTGACAACTGATGAATAGTTTAAGAATATTTTTGTGTATTAAGCCCTGTCTATATTGCTTTTCATATTGGTGTTTCTTATCATGACTTATGGACTAATAAGGAAGTAAAGGCTGAGGTATAGTCTTATCAGTTTCTCCCTGACCTTAGATCCAAACTTGAGGAGACCTCTGACATAGTTTCGAAAAACCTAAGCTTGTCAATGGACCAGTACAAAACCTATTTTGATTCTAAAAGTCAGAGGAGAAGTTTTAAAGTAGGGGATGAAGTTCTGGTTCTTTTGCCTATCAAGTCAAATAAATTATTAGTAGCATTGAAAGGTCCATATAAGGTCTTAAAAATTTGTGGGAAGGTTGATTACCTCACAGAAGTCAAGGGGAAACCTAAGCTTTATCACATCAACATCCTTAAGAAATATTACCGAAGAAATTCGGTTAACTGTTTGAATGACTTTGACTTAGTTTTTCCACACGAACTTGATAAGACAACTGAAGAGTGTAAGGTGTGCGTAACTGACACCTCTAATGTAGACTGACAGAGAACTACATGACTTGGTGACTCTTGACCACTTGAGTGCAACAAGCATTAATATTAATGAGTCTTTGGATGACCATTAGAAATGTGAACTACTTCACTGTGTGAGTAACTTCTCAGATGTTTTCATGGATATTCCAGGTGTCACCTCCACGGTAGTCCATAAGACTGACTTAGTCACGGACAGTCCTATCAAACGGAAATTATACCCAGTTCCAGTTCACCTTAGGGATGCATTTGACCGAGAGGTAGACAAATTATTAAAACTGTAGATCATTGAACCTTCAGTATCTGCATATTGCTCACCAGTAGTCATGGTTAAGAAGGAGGATAATTCATATAGACTTGCTATTGACTTCAGAGGCCTTAATGCTATAACTCGGTGGGATGCTGAGCCTATGCCCTTAATAGATAGTGATCTACACAAATTTTATGATGCTTCTTTTCCGAGATTGATATTGCGCAGGCATATCATTAAGTAATGTTAGATTCTTCTTCTAAGCAGTACACCACTTTTCCTACCCACCAAGGACTGATGCAGTATAGAACTATGCCCTTGGGTTTGGTACCGCCTGTGCTACCTACGTGAGACTGATGAGAGAGGTCTTGGGTAATATGCCAAATGTTTCAGTTTATTTTGATAACATTTACGTAATGACATCCACGTGGGGCGAGCATATCCAAACATTAACATCAGTTTTGCGTAGGTTACACTCACATGGCCTCACTGCCAAGCCGAAGAAATGCTTCCTTGGGTATAACAAGATTAGGTATCTTGGACTGATCCTTTCTAATAACTCTCTGCAGCCTCTCCCCAGTAAGATCAAAGCTTTATTAGAATTTAAATTCCCCAAAACCAAGAAGCTCATGCATAGCTTTCTTGGTTCCTGGAGTTTACCTGGAGAGAGTTTCGGGGGTCAACGCCCCTGCGGCCCGGTCTGTGACCAGGCCTACTGGTGGATCAGCGCCTGATCAACCAGGCTGTTGCTGCTGGCTGCACGCAAACCAACGTACGAGCCACAGCCCGGCTGATCAGGAACTGACTTTAGGTGCTTGTCCAGTGCCAGCTTGAAGACTGCCAGGGGTCTGTTGGTAATCCCCCTTATGTGTGCTGGGAGGCAGTTGAACAGTCTCGGGCCCCTGACACTTATTGTATGGTCTGTTAACGTGCTAGTGACACCCCTGCTTTTCATTGGGGGGATGGTGCATCGTCTGCCAAGTCTTTTGCTTTCGTAGTGAGTGATTTTCGTGTGCAAGTTCGGTACTAGTCCCTCTAGGATTTTCCAGGTGTATATAATCATGTATCTCTCCCTCCTGCGTTCCAGGGAATACAGGTTTAGAAACCTCAAGCGCTCCCAGTAATTGAGGTGTTTTATCTCCGTTATGCGCGCCGTGAAAGTTCTCTGTACATTTTCTAGGTCGGCAATTTCACCTGCCTTGAAAGGTGCTGTTAGAGTGCAGCAATATTCCAGCCTAGATAGAACAAGTGACCTGAAGAGTGTCATCATGGGCTTGGCCTCCCTAGTTTTGAAGGTTCTCATTATCCATCCTGTCATTTTTCTAGCAGATGCGATTGATACAATGTTATGGTCCTTGAAGGTGAGATCCTCCAACATAATCACTCCCAGGTCTTTGACGTTGGTGTTTCGCTCTATTTTGTGGCCAGAATTTGTTTTGTACTCTGATGAAGATTTAATTTCCTCATGTTTACCATATCTGAGTAATTGAAATTTCTCATCGTTGAACTTCATATTGTTTTCTGCAGCCCACTGAAAGATTTGGTTGATGTCCGCCTGGAGCCTTGCAGTGTCTGCAATGGAAGACACTGTCATGCAGATTCGGGTGTCATCTGCAAAGGAAGACACGGTGCTGTGGCTGACATCCTTGTCTATGTCGGATATGAGGATGAGGAACAAGATGGGAGCTAGTACTGTGCCTTGTGGAACAGAGCTTTTCACCGTAGCTGCCTCGGACTTTACTCTGTTGACGACTACTCTCTGTGTTCTGTTAGTGAGGAAATTATAGATCCATCGACCGACTTTTCCTGTTATTCCTTTAGCGCGCATTTTGTGCGCTATTACGCCATGGTCACACTTGTCGAAGGCTTTTGCAAAGTCTGTATATATTACATCTGCATTCTTTTTGTCTTCCAGTGCATTTAGGACCTTGTCGTAGTGATCCAGTAGTTGAGACAGACAGGAGCGACCTGTTCTAAACCCATGTTGCCCTGGGTTGTGTAACTGATGGGTTTCTAGATGGGTGGTGATCTTGCTTCTTAGGACCCTTTCAAAGATTTTTATGATATGGGATGTTAGTGCTATTGGTCTGTAGTTCTTTGCTGTTGCTTTACTGCCCCTTTGTGGAGTGGGGCTATGTCTGTTGTTTTTAGTAACTGAGGGACGACCCCCGTGTCCATGCTCCCTCTCCATAGGATGGAAAAGGCTCGTGATAGGGGCTTCTTGCAGTTCTTGATGAACACAGAGTTCCATGAGTCTGGCCCTGGGGCAGAGTGCATGGGCATGTCATTTATCGCCTGTTCGAAGTCATTTGGCGTCAGGATAACATCGGATAGGCTTGTGTTAATCAAATTTTGTGGCTCTCTCATAAAAAATTCATTTTGATCTTCGACTCTCAGTCTGGTTAGCGGCTTGCTAAATACTGAGTCATATTGGGACTTGAGTAGCTCACTCATTTCCTTGCTGTCATCTGTGTAGGACCCATCTTGTTTAAGTAGGGGCCCAATACTGGGCGTTGTTCTCGATTTTGATTTGGCATAGGAGAAGAAATACTTTGGGTTTCTTTCGATTTCATTTATAGCTTTTAGTTCTTCCCGCGATTCCTGACTCCTAAAGGATTCTTTTAGCTTAAGTTCGATGCTTGCTATTTCTCTGACCAGTGTCTCCCTGCGCATTTCAGATATATTGACCTCTTTTAGCCGCTCTGTTATTCTTTTCCGTCGCCTGTAAAGGGAGCGCCTGTCTCTTTCTATTTTACATCTACTCCTCCTTTTTCTTAGAGGAATAAGCCTTGTGCATACATCGAGTGCTACCGAGTTAATCTGTTCTAGGCATAAGTTTGGGTCTGTGTTGCTTAGTATATCTTCCCAGCTTATATCGGTTAGGACTTGGTTTACTTGGTCCCACTTTATGTTTTTGTTATTGAAGTTGAATTTGGTGAATGCTCCCTCGTGACTAGTCTCATTTTGTCGGTCTGGGGCTCCACGCATACATGTCTGAACCTCAATTTTGTTGTGATCTGAGTATATTGTTTTTGATATGGTGACATTTCTTATCAGATCATCATTGTTAGTGAATATGAGGTCTAGTGTATTCTCCAGTCTAGTAGGCTCTATTATTTGCTGGTTTAAATTGAATTTTGTGCAGAGATTTAAAAGCTCGTGTGAGTGTGAGTTTTCATCAGAGCTGCCTCCTGGTGTTATTACTGCAACAATATTATTTGCTATATTCCTCCATTTTAGGTGCCTTAAGTTGAAATCCCCCAGGAGCAAGATGTTGGGTGCAGGAGCTGGAAGGTTTTCCAGACAGTAGTCAATTTTTAACAGCTGTTCCTGGAATTGCTGGGATGTTGCATCCGGAGGCTTGTAGACTACCACAATGACTACGTTTTGGTTCTCGACCTTTACTGCTAAAACTTCCACTACGTCATTTGAGGCATTAAGCAGTTCTGTGCAAACAAGTGACTCTGCAATGTACAGGCCAACCCCCCCCCTTTTGCCTGTTCACTCTGTCACATCTGTATAGGTTGTAACCTGGGATCCATATTTCGTTGTCCAAGTGATCCTTTATGTGGGTCTCAGTGAAAGCCACGAACATTGCCTTTGCCTCTGCAAGCAGTCCACGGATGAAAGGTATTTTGTTGTTTGTTGCTGGCTTTAGACCCTGTATATTTGCAAAGAAGAATGCTATCGGACTGGTGGTATTGTTGGTACTGGGGGGGGATTTTTTTCCGGCATTAGTATCTGTATCTGTTGGTTTGGAGTGGAGGCCATCGACTGTGGTTCCACTCCAGGAATGACTGGATTTGGTGTACGATTTCTGCCATTTCCTGCCAGTTTTTTTTCCTTCCTGGCACTAAAAAACCTCTCCCTCTTGAGTGGCTGTGGCTACCCAGGTTTTCCCATGGCCTGGATGTTTTGTATCTTTTTGTCCCCTTTAGATGGTATGCCTGGCAATTTAAGTTATAGCACAGTCTTTCCTGTACTGAAGAGGTACACATTTCAGGGTGAAAAAGCTTACAGGAAGGGAGTTTGCATTTTCCTGTTGTCATATGGGGATGGCATTTTCTAGGGTGGTCATAGTTGCACGTCCCATCTGTTTTTCCAGATTTCCCATGCCAGCAGATACCAAGTGCATAGTATGTGCACAGGCTTGGTTTCCGCTTGCCTTGGGTTTCTGTGACTGTATTCCCTGTTGGTGCATGTTTCCCTGTCTTACTTCTATCCTCCCTAGCACCAACAATGGAGCTCCCACCAGTTGTTTTTGGTAATTTATCCTCACTATTGCTATTGGAGTCCTCTTGTTTGCTATTTCCTGCGGTATTTCTAGTTTGCAATATTGGTTTTATCTTATCTTTGACTACACTTGTTTCCCTACTATGGCTCCTGTCCCCTATGAGGTCATTTATATGTATTCCTTCCTGCGTATAATTCCCGACTACCTGGACAAAATCTCCAGCTTCACCATTACTGTCTCCCAGGACAGTATCTCCAGCTTCACCATTTCTGTCTCCCAGGACAGCACCTCCAGCTTCACCATTACTGTCTCCCAGGACAGCACCTCCAGCCTTACAGTTTGTGACTACATGGCCAGTATCAAGGGCAGTACCATTCAGCCCAGACTTTTTATGTTCCCATCTGTTGTAGAAAGCTTCCAGGTTTTCTATGAAAGCAGCTTTGATGTTGTCCTCTTTTAATACCCTTGTGATTTTAGTCCACAGATTTTCCTCATTTGGGAATACCCAGAAACACTTCTCTGTTTTAATACTGCTTGTAGCTAGTTCTGGGATATCTGCACAAGGGGCGTGACACCAATTTCCACAAAAATGACAATTTATCCATGTGGAAGCCCGTTTGTTTGACTGACCACAGACTACACACAGCTTCATAATGATTTGAATTGTTGATTTACTGCAATTCTACTAGCAACCTCTTGAATATTATATTAATAACCTTAAATGAAGCTCTAGCTATTTGTATTTCTGTTTCTAACTCTTTTTGTATATTGGACAGCTTACTGTCACGTTCCTGATTTTTAATGATTGTGTTTATAAGGGCGCCTACAACCCCATCCGTTTACAGTCTGCTTTATTGTCCAACGAAACTGTTTGAAACCAGTCCCGGGTTCGGACCAGTCAAGGGTTCGGACCAGTCAAGGGTCCGGACCAGTCGATCTGCTCTGATCAGTGGGTCACTTATTTAAAACATACTGGTCGGTGATTTGAGCTAACACATGAAGGATCTACTGGAAATTATCTACCCGAGTAATATGTGATTTGACTGATACAAAAGTATAACTTGCGTGTTGAAGAGCCGGTGATATCTGGCAGCTCCTACAATGACGAACGGTCACCTCCTTGTTTATCAATCGCTGTATCTGGCTTTTCTATTTTTTTTTTTTTTTTTTTCCGTCTCCACCACAATAAATGCTATATTATCACTATAGTTGACTGGTGCAAATTTTGGAGGAAGGACGCTTTTTCTGTAGTAATAATTGCTTCTCGTTGTGTATATTGCGACCGCTGGTAACTACAGGTTATATGAAATTCACAGTAACGTCTCGTATTTCAAGAAAAAGAAACTAATGAAAGTCACTCCACTCCACTAAGTACCATTATAATACTGGTTAGTTGCTACTACAACACTGTATTCTGCTATTCACTGGTATCACTAGATTATATGCGAGTACACTAGCAGGCCAGTAAGATTATTAAAAACAGCTGACCTGTGGTAAGTTTCTGGCGACTTTTGGCACCTTCCTCTATAGGCTTATCACTTCATTTACAAATTCACCTGTTTTCAAATGACACTTTAGCCTTTATCATCAATATACTAGGGAGCCACTGTAGTATACACTATACACTATGTATACTCAATGTTATCAGGGAGACTTTCTTTCCTCTGACATGTAAAGTTCAATTATTATTATTTTTTTCCACACGGGACACAGGCCTATGATTCCCCTCTGGCAGTAAACTCTGCTACGTAGTGCACACTAATTCTCCTTTTTTGACTCAGTATATAATGTTTTCCGCCCAAGATTGGTTCCAGGCGCTAGAGGGATGTATCGTATAGGATTGATGACACAAATTAAAGTTCTAGCACGTAAGAGCGACCGTGAAAACACGAGAAAACCCAGAGCACAACGAGGCATGCTGACACGCTGGGATGATGTGTGGATGTCCTTGGTTCTGTAAATTTTTATGCATGGTTTATTCCAAACCTTACTGATCTTACAGGCATCTTATTCGACTTCCTTAAAAAGTCTGCGAAGGAACCTCTTGAACTTTCCGATGTAGCTCGGGAAAAGTTTAATGAGATTAAAAATATCTTCTCGAAAGACCCTATACTTAAGATTCCAGATATTAAAAAAACATTTTGTTTAACCCTTAAATGGTCCAAACATATATATACGTTTTTTCAACATCTGAAAGTATGTAAAAAAATGTAGATCTTCTTTTTTGTTTTACATTTGAAAATGTGTAAATAAACTTTTATCTACATTTTTTTTGTTATATTTGAAAATATGTAAAAAAAGTAGATCTACTTTTGTAGCACTACAAATCTGAACGTCGATCTGTTTGGACCGTTTAATGGTTAAGAACTGATGCCTCCAATACTGGCTTAGCTGCGGTGTTACTACAATACCATGATGGTACTCCCTCTCCTGTATGCTTCCTAAGCCAGAGTCTCCTTCCCGCAGAAACAAGATACTCCACCATAGAAAAGGAATGTTTGGCCCTTGTGTGGGGTATCTCCAAGCTTAAATTTTATTTACTGGGAAAAGAATTTATTTTAGAGACGGATCACAAACCTTTTATCTACCTAGAAACTTTTATGGGAACTAACAGTCGTCTCTAGCGGTGGACATTGGCTCTCCAAGCTTTTAAGTTCCATTTTGTGTATATCAATGGTTCATCCAATTATTTCTCTGACCGGTTAAGTCATGACAAATCAATAGAAGATTTGTTGCCTTATGCGACTTCCATGTGTTAGGTCAACAGATAGGAGTAGCGAGCGAGTATATAGTAACAATAGTTTGATTGCTGGCTGCTTGTTAAGGTAGGGTAAGTCTAGCTCCCACTATCCCCCTCCCTTTCCCCCCACCCCAAAAGGTGACGTGTGGGGCTCCGGCCAAACAGTAATCACTCGACTCACAGCTCCCAGCACCACTGTAAGTACAAGCCTGCTCCTATTCTAGTGGACTTATTGGTTGAAAGCTTCACTTTTGACCAATAATAAACTTTGTAATTTCAGTCTTGATCTCTGTTAGATGTTTTAATAATCACCACGTCTTTTAGGTATTGTACTTATCATGGAGAGTGATTTCTTAAGCAGTGGGTAACCTGTCTCTCTTTCCAGCTTGGAATAACAGATTGGGTCACCTGCCAACCAACGAGAAGTATTGAAGGAGATGGACTAGCATCCCGAGACATCACATGTTGCATCTTCCTACCTGTTTATATGTATGCCACTGCAGGACATAACCCCTCATCTTTGCAGTGGTAAAGAAACCCTGCTTTCCTGTCATCTGGACTGACTATTCAAGGCTATAGACTGTGTGAAGAACTGGCTGTTGGGTTGTCACCAACACCTCTGACTGTTGCAACCCCTGAATGGGTTGCAATGTATATAATGTGTATTATGATTATGAATATAATGTATATTACCTTTTCATATAATTTTATACTGCTTATATTTGTGATAATAGCTAAATCGTAAGTATGTGACTTTATATTATTATTTGACTTAGTAATGTTGTTAGGTATGTGCTCAGTTCAAGTCTTGATTGTCTCACTACTGTAATTATCGCTCTTTGCTCGTTAGACTGCCAGCTTCTGTTTCTGAGCTGCAGCTGTCCACGGAGCTATCACGTGATTGAGGGGGGGTGTCCTCACCTCGCCTGAAATATTCAGTCTGGTCTAGACTCGCTTCGTGGTTGGACAGATTGTGTGTCTCATTATACTTGTTAGTTCTGTAGAACTCTGTTCACAGAACATTGTATAGACTTAGTGATTTTCGACGTTGTACTGAGGTTGTGTCGCATAGACACTGAGTAACTCAGGTCCTGAGCTGTAGCTTCTGACTTAACTTGTACTGATATCTGTGTATTATCACAGTCGGGGATTTTCTTATGCTGATCTTAGATTCAGTAGTATGGGAGTTTTGTGACTTTTGTGGAGGATCTGCTGATGGTCCCTACTAGCTGTCTTTATATTATCTCCTTGTTCCTGATTGTGTCACAGTTGCTTGTTATATTGTTTTTCAGCTTATCAGTCGTTATATTGTTCAAGCAGACTGTTCTGATTGCCAGTTGGTCAAGAAGTTAGTTTATTTGTGGACTTTGTCAGTCACTTGTTTAAGTCTAGTCGAGTCTTGAGACATAGCGAACTACTTAGAGCACTTACACACATACACACAAACTTGTACATATTTGTAACATCTTATAAAATGTTAATGTACCAGACGGTACTTAAGAATTATAAATGTGATATGTGCTTTCAGCACAATACTATTGTATACGAGAGAAGTGATTATTATTATTTTGTTGATATTGATTTAATTTAATTTGATAAAATACCTCTAGACTTAATAAATTTATTAAATTTTATTTTCTCTACTTAGTAGCCTACCAGTTGTAATCCTTAAGCACTATTGAGTCATACTGAATTCTAATGGATAATTGGACAAGGATACTGACTACTTGTTACGAAAACCCAGTAACAGGTTGGATGCTAGAAGGCCAGTCCTTTCTAGTATTCACTGGAGATCTCTAAGCTTTTAGAATCGCGTATTTTGTAACACTGACCCCCCCCCCACACATCAACAATGGCTATATTCTATACAAGACTGTGTCAACATCAACCAGACACCCAAGTTTAATTGTATATATTAGCATTGAATTCAGATATCATTTATATTTTTCATTTTTCATTTTTCTTTAAAGTAGGATAACTATTTCATATTTAAGTATTTCATATTTTATATTTTCTAAATAATAAAGTGTTTATGTTTGTCAGTTTTTATTCTTTTTCCAATCATTAATTTTCCTGAGGAGGAGCCAGCCTTGGTAATACTGACTGAAGTTGTTACAGGGCTGAGTAAGCCTTCACAAGTGGTGACCTTGCCAGGATCAACTCGACTGGAGAGTTTACCTGGAGTTTACCTGGAGAGAGTTCCGGGGGTCAACGCCCCCGTGGCCCGGCCTGTGACCAGGCCTCCTGGTGGATCAGAGCCTGATCAACCAGGCTGTTGCTGCTGGCTGCACGCAAACCAACGTACGAGCCACAGCCCGGCTGGTCAGGAACCGACTTTAGGTGCTTGTCCAGTGCCAGCTTGAAGACTGCCAGGGGTCTGTTGGTAATCCCCCTTATGTGTGCTGGGAGGCAGTTGAACAGTCTCGGGCCCCTGACACTTATTGTATGGTCTCTTAACGTGCTAGTGACACCCCTGCTTTTCATTGGGGGGATGTTGCATCGTCTGCCAAGTCTTTTGCTTTCGTAGTGAGTGATTTTCGTGAGCAAGTTTGGTACTAGTCCCTCTATAATCATGTATCTCTCCCGCCTGCATTCCAGGGAATACAGGTTTAGGAACCTCAAGCACTCCCAGTAATTGAGGTGTTTTATCTCCATTATGCGTGCCGTGAAGGTTCTCTGTACATTTTCTAGGTCAGCAATTTCACCTGCCTTGAAAGGTGCTGTTAGTGTGCAGCAATATTCCAGCCTAGATAGAACAAGTGACCTGAAGAGTGTCATCATGGGCTTGGCCTCCCTAGTTTTGAAGATTCTCATTATCCATCCTGTCATTTTTCTAGAAGATGCGATTGATACAATGTTATGGTCCTTGAAGGTGAGATCCTCCGACATGATCACTCCCAGGTCTTTGACGTTGGTGTTTCGCTCTATTTTGTGGCCAGAATTTGTTTTGTACTCTGATGAAGATTTAATTTCCTCGTGTTTACCATATCTGAGTAATTGAAATTTCTCATCATTGAACTTCATATTGTTTTCTGCAGCCCATTGAAAGATTCAGTTGATGTCCGCCTGGAGCCTTGCAGTGTCTGCAATGGAAGACACTGTCATGCAGATTCGGGTGTCATCTGCAAAGGAAGACACGGTGCTGTGGCTGACATCCTTGTCTATGTCGGATATGAGGATGAGGAACAAGATGGGAGCAAGTACTGTGCCTTGTGGAACAGAGCTTTTCACCGTAGCTGCCTCGGACTTTACTCTGTTGACGACTACTCTCTGTGTTCTGTTAGTGAGGAAATTATAGATCCATCAACCGACTTTTCCTGTCATTCCTTTAGCACGCATTTTGTGCGCTATTACGCCATGGTCACACTTGTTGAAGGCTTTTGCAAAGTCTGTATATATTACATTTGCATTCTTTTTGTCTTCTAGTGCATTTAGGACCTTGTCGTAGTGATCCAATAGTTGAGACAGACAGGAGCGACCTGTTCTAAACCCATGTTGCCCTGGGTTGTGTAACTGATGGGTTTCTAGATGGGTGGTGATCTTGCTTCTTAGGACCCTTTCAGAGATTTTTATGATATGGGATGTTAGTGCTATTGGTCTGTAGTTCTTTGCTGTTGCTTTACTGCCCCCTTTGTGGAGTGGGGCTATGTCTGTTGTTTTTAGTAACTGTGGGACGACCCCCGTGTCCATGCTCCCTCTCCATAGGATGGAAAAGGCTCGTGATAGGGGCTTCTTGCAGTTCTTGATGAACACGGAGTTCCATGAGTCTGGCCCTGGGGCAGAGTGCATGGGCATGTCATTTATCGCCTGTTCGAAGTCATTTGGCGTCAGGATAACATCGGATAGGCTTGTGTTAATCAAATTTTGTGGCTCTCTAATAAAAATTCATTTTGATCTTCGACTCTCAGTCTGGTTAGCGGCTTGCTAAAAACTGAGTCATATTGGGACTTGAGTAAACTGACAGTCAGAAATATTTAGAATGAGAAGTGTGGGATTTCCTTTTTATTGTGTTTTATTCGTTGTAATTATGTACATCATCGAATTTGGAATAGTTAGTGGGTTTATTGGTGAATTTAAGGCGTTGCTTCTGTAATCATATTACAGTTGGGATACTAGGCTTAGGTTTATGGTATAACTTATGATAATGGTGAAATGTTTCTTGACTTTACAAGGCTATTTATTATGGCAAGAAGGTTCAATGTTTTTATGGCAAGCAATTTATTTGAAAAATTTAAATGTATTCTCATAATGAGAGGGATGTATCAATAGACCTGTACTGATTAGTGTAGTGGTTTGCATATGTGTGTTCTAGATATAAGTAGGTCCATTCTTAACGTATATTTCTCTGGAAAATTGCATTTATCTGAATGTATCATTATATACATAACAGTAAATGAACATAGATAATTATTATTTATCAGTTAGACAAGTAGGAATTTGGGACACCTAGGTCGCAAAAAAATGTCCCACAAGTTGCTCTGGACCTATCAATCATAAATGAAATATACATCACCAGGAATGCTGGTAAATATATAAATTTGTGGACTGTATATTAAAATTAAAAAAGGATTGTAATATATACACACATTTATATAACAGAAGGAGAATATCTTAGTCATAACACTCACTAATTTGACTGGAGATTAAGTTGTCATGTACAGGACCCCCCCTTTTGCCTACATTTATGAAGAATTTACTGGCCAGAAATTAAACATAATTTAGACATGACTTAGCTGGGGTTCCTGGAGTTGTCCTGTCCTGTCATCTGATTCTCAAATTATGCAGGAATGCACATCCAACAGTTTCGCCTCCTATTTGAGAGTTGTCAGCCCAATTTTAACCTCTAGAGCACGAAAAATTATTTCCATTATTCACAACGTGTTATTCAATTCAAACAAAATGGCCATTGACCCCCCCAGCCGCAGGTTTCCCATTTTCGATAACATACTTCTTTTAAAAATACAATATAAGGCATCTATTTACCTATAAATTACCGCATTTCCGGAAAATATATACAGTATTTTCCACACTGCGGCCGGCCGGAGTTCGTTGCTAAACGACTCAAATTGCTCATTTGACAATGGTGGAGGACCTGGGTACATATAGGATCTGGCATCCACACGGCGACATGTTACACAAGATTTAATCACCCTTTTTACACTTTGCCGTCCTTGTGGAATCCAGAAAGTTTCCCTAATACAATTTAAGGTATCTTGTACCCCACCATGCATTACATTTTGATGGGCATTTAGAACAATTAAATTTGTTAGATGATGAGTTTTGGGCAGTATGATAGGGTGTTTAGCATAATCACCCAATACAGCATTTTGTAACCTACCTCTGCACCTAATTACATTGTTCTCTAAATACAGTCCCAATTTCTCTATTATGGAACCTTTCACAGTTTTTCTTTCCATCATCAATTTAATTTCAGGTAAGACACATATGCAACAGTTAGGTATCTTTATTTCGAAACGTTTCGCCTACACAGTAGGCTTCTTCAGTCGAGTACAGAAAAGTTGATAGAAGCAGAAGATACTTGAAGACGATGTAATCAGTCCATCACTCTTAAAGTTTTGAGGTGGTCAGTCCCTCAGTCTGGAGAAGAGCATTGTTCCGTTGTCTGAAACAATATGAAGTTGAAGTGACAGGACGGAGCTTACCTAACAATCTGTCGGTATTTTATACCATTTTAATGTTCATTCTGTCAGACACTGCAACACAAGGGTATCTTGGTACAGACCATCAACTTCGACAACCTCTACTAGTGAGAACGGCTGGGTTTGAGAGGGACCTGCCCTCCCAAAGCAACCTACGTCTCACCTCCTGGCACTATATAAAGCTCCATCCTGTCACTTCAACTTCATACTGTTTCAGACAACGGAACAATGCTCTTCTCCAGACTGAGGGACTGACCACCTCAAAACTTTAAGGGTGATGGACTGATTACATCGTCTTCAAGTATCTTCTGCTTCTATCAACTTTTCTGTACTCGACTGAAGAAGCCTACTGTGTAGGCGAAACGTTTCAAAATAAAGATACCTAACTGTTGCATATGTGTCTTACCTAACAATCTGTCGGTATTTTATACCATTTTAATGTTCATTCTGTCAGACACTGCAACACAAGGGTATCTTGGTACAGACCATCAACTTCGACAACCTCTACTAGTGAGAACGGCTGGGTTTGAGAGGGACCTGCCCTCCCAAAGCAACCTACGTCTCACCTCCTGGCACTATATAAAGCTCCGTCCTGTCACTTCAACTTCATATTGTTTCAGACAACGGAACAATGCTCTTCTCCAGACTGAGGGACTGACCACCTCAAAACTTTAAGGGTGATGGACTGATTACATCGTCTTCAAGTATCTTCTGCTTCTATCAACTTTTCTGTACTCGACTGAAGAAGCCTACTGTGTAGGCGAAACGTTTCGAAATAAAGATACCTAACTGTTGCATATGTGTGTTACCTAACAATCTGTCGGTATTTTATACCATTTTAATGTTCATTCTGTCAGACACTGCAACACAAGGGTATCTTGGTACAGACCATCAACTTCGACAACCTCTATTAGTGAGAATGGCTGGGTTTGAGAGGGACCTGCCCTCCCAAAGCAACCTACGTCTCACCTCCTGGCACTATATAAAGCTCCGTCCTGTCACTTCAACTTCATATTGTTTCAGACAACGGAACAATGGTCTTCTCCAGACTGAGGGACTGACCACCTCAAAACTTTAAGGGTGATGGACTGATTACATCGTCTTCAAGTATCTTCTGCTTAAGATAAGATAAGATAAGATAAGATAAGATTTCGTTCGGATTTTTAACCCCGGAGGGTTAGCCACCCAGGATAACCCAAGAAAGTCAGTGCGTCATCGAGGACTGTCTAACTTATTTCCATTGGGGTCCTTAATCTTGTCCCCCAGGATGTGACCCACACCAGTCGACTAACACCCAGGTACCTATTTGCTGCTAGGTGAACAGGACAATAGGTGTAAGGAAACGTGTCGGAATTTCCACCCGCCGGGAATCGAACCCGGGCCCTCCGTGTGTGAAGCGGGAGCTTTAGCCTACTGTGTAGGCAAAACGTTTCGAAATAAAGATACCTAACTGTTGCATATGTGTCTTACCTAACAATCTGTCGGTATTTTATACCATTTTAATGTTCAATTTAATTTCACTTCCATAGATTTCCTCCTGTACCCTGTTTATCCAATATTCAAGAGGATGTGAAAACTTAAATGAAATATTCATCTTGTTTAGAAATTTAAACACCAACTTAGTTACATTGATTAGTTTGGGTAAAGAAGAATACCTATTTATATCAATGGCTAAGGGAAGACAAACTATTGGAGCGGTGGTCACAGTAATTTCAACAGGAGCAATATACGCCTTTTGTACAGGCCAATTAGCTTTATTTACCAACCAGCTCAGTCCTTTAAACCATGATACAGCATTTACAAATTTAGCATAAGGTAAACCTCGAGACAAGAAATCAGCTGGATTTTCCTCACCAGGTATATGATTAAATGTTAACATATGCTGACCCAAACTATTATACTTCTCTTGCATCTGATTAATTTCAGCGACTCTGTTTTGTATGTACACAATTTTACTGTTTCCATTACGAATCCATTGTAAGGATACCTCATTATCAGACTAAATTACAGTGTTGCTAATATTTATCTCCTGCAACTTATTTCTTATATAATTAGCTAATTTGACACCTACATAAATGGCTGTTAATTCGAACTGAGGTAAGGTACATGATTTAATTGGAGACACTTTAGCCTTAGACATAACAAGAGAAATAACACTATTACATTGAAGGTAAGCAACTGCTCCATATGCCAATTTTGAAGCATCACAAAAAATGTGGAGTACATTTTTCCCATCTGGATTGGCCACCTTTCATGGGAACTCCAACATTGGAATTTTCTCATAATCACCAATTAATTCATCCCACCTGTTAATGAATTCCTCAGGTAGAATTTCATCCCAAGCACATTTAAGTTTCCATTCTTCTTGTATTAATAATTTCCCTCTTATAGTAAGGGGTGACACTAAACCTAGTGGATCAAAACATTTGGAAACTTCAGAAAGCAAGACTCTCTTAGTTAATTTATTGGGCATACTGTAATTATTAGGTTTTAACATTAACAAATCTCTCTCAGTATCCCAAGTTAATCCCAATACATTACTACATTTTGGTACTTCATCTCCAGGGTAATCTTTATTTATTTTGTCCTTTAATTTGGACGAATTACTATTCCATTCCCTCAGAGGCATATTGGCACTTTGCATTATTTTATTAGCCTCTCCATAAGTCATTAACAGTTCCTCTTCAGTTGACGTCACACCCAGGAAATTGTCCACATAAAATTGTTTGCTCATTACTTTACTCAATGGACTTTCCATACGTTTAAGGTGTGCATTTATCGTCACTTGAAGTAGGAACGGACTGGATGTAGCACCAAATAATACTCTCCTGAATGAAAGGTTTTCAGAGGGCCAAGAGGGTCAATAGGATTCTCAGGCCATAAGAAGCGGGTACAATCCCGGTCAGCCTCTTGTAAACCCACTCTTAGGACGGACGGACCTGTCATCAAACAGTAATTTAAACTTTATACATTTTTGTTACTCCTGGCACTACAATTAAACACAATTCTCAGAGGAGTGATCTTAGAATCCTTCTTCACTCCGTGATGTGGCAAATAGTAACCATAAATTTTGGCTTGCTCAGGAGGTACCTCTTCTATAAATTTATTAATTAATTGTTCAGCAATTATATCATTATAGGTAGTTAACAATTCTGGTGTCTTACTCAGTTCATGGAGCTGAGCCTTTAACTGTCCATATGCCATTCTGTAATTAGTGGGCAATTCTGGATGGTTCAGTCTCCACGGAAGTTGTACCCAGTATTGTCCAGATTCAAATTTTACATCTCTCAGGTATTTTTCTTGAGTAAAAGAATCGTCTGGACTTTCTTCATTTACATTTATTCCAATGCTATCTAATTCCCACAATTTATGCACTGGCTCAACACCCTTGACTGGTCTGAACCCTTGACTGGTTTCAAACGGATTTGTTGGACAATAAAGCAGACTGTAAACGGATGGGGTTGTAGGCGCCCTTATCAAACACAAACAATAAATATAAATCAGGAACGTACACGGTAAGCTGTCCAATATACAAGTACAGTTAGAAATAGAAATACAAATAGCTAGAGCTTCATTTAAAGAGGTTATTAATAGAATATTCAAGAGGTTGCTAGTAGAATTACAGTAAATCAACCATTCAAATCATTATGAAGCTCTGTGTAGTCTGCGGTCAATCAAACAAACGGGCTTCCACATGGATAAATTGTCATTTTTGTGGAAATTGGTGTCACACCCCTTGTGCACATATCCAAGAACTAGCTGCAAGCAGTATTAAAACAAGGAAGTGTTTTTGGGTATGCCCAAATGAGATAAATCTGTGGACTAAAATCACAAGGGTATTAAAAGAGGATACCATCAAAGCTGCTTTCAGAGAAAACCTGGAAGCTTTCTACAACAGATGGGAACATAAAAAGTCTGGGCTGAATGGTACTGCCCTTGATACTGGCCATGTAGTCAGAAACTGAAAGGCTGGAGGTGATGTCCTGGTAGTCAGTAAATGTGCGGCTGATAGTGCTGTCCTGGGAGACAGTAATGGTGAAGCTAGAGGTGCTGTCCTGGGAGACAGTAATGGTGAAGCTGGAGGTGCTGTCCTGGGAGACAGTAATGGTGAAGCTGGAGGTGCTGTCCTGGGAGACAGTAATGGTGAAGCTGAAGGTGCTGTCCTGGGAGACAGTAATGGTGAAGCTGGAGGTGCTGTCCTGGGAGACAGTAATGGTGCAGCTGGAGGTGCTGTCCTGGGAGACAGTAATGGTGAAGCTGAAGGTGCTGTCCTGGGAGACAGTAATGGTGAAGCTGGAGGTGCTGTCCTGGGAGACAATAATGGTGAAGCTGGAGATTTTGTCAAGGTAGTCGGGAATTATACGCAGGAAGGAATACATATAAATGACCTCATAGGGGACAAGAGCAGTAGTAGGGAAACAAGTGTAGTCAAAGATAAGATAAAACAAATATTGTAAACTAGAAATACCACAGGAAATAGCAAACAAGAGGACTCCACTAGCAATGGTGAGGATATATTACCAAAAACAACTGGTGGGAGCTCCATTGTTGGTGCTAGGGAGGATAGGAATAAGACAGGGAAACATGCACCAACAGGGAATACAGTCACAGAAACCCAAGGTAAACGGAAACCAAGCCTGTGCACATACTATGCACATGGTATCTGCAGGCATGGGAAATCTGGAAAAACAGACGGGACGTGCAACTATGACCACCCTAGAAAATGCCATGCCAATATGACAACAGAAAAATGCAAACTCCCTTCCTGTAAGCTTTTTCACCCTGAACTGTGTACCTCTTCAGTACAGGAAAGACTGTGCTATAACTTAAATTGCCACGCACACCATCTAAAGGGGACAAAAAGATACAAAACATCCAGGCCATGGGAAAACATGGGTAGCCACAGCCACTCAAGAGGGAGAGGTTTTTTAGTGCCAGGAAGGAAAAAAAACTGGCAGGAAATGGCAGAAATCGTACACCAAATCCAGTCATTCGTGGAGTGGAACCACAGTCGATGGCCTCCACTCCAAATTAACAGATACAGATACTAATGCCGGAAAAAAAATCCCCCCCCCCCAGTACCAACAATACCACTAGTCCGATGACATTCTTCCTTACAAATATACAGGGTCTAAAGCCAGCAAAAAACAACAAAATACCATTCATCCGTGGACTGCTTGCAGGGGCAAAGGCAATGTTCGCGGCTTTCACTGAGACCCACATAAAGGATCACTTGGACAACGAAATATGGATCCCAGGTTACAACCTATACAGATGTGACAGAGTGAACAGGCAAAAGGGGGGGGGGGGTTGGCCTGTACATTGCAGAGTCACTTGTTTGCACAGGACTGCTTAATGCGTCAATTGATGTAGTGGAAGTTTTAGCAGTAAATGTCGAGAACCAAAACCTAGTCATCAGAGTACAAAACAAATTCTGGCCACAAAATAGAGCAAAACACCAACGTCAAAGACCTGGGAGTGATCATGTCGGAGGATCTCACCTTCAAGGACCATAAAATTGTATCAATCGCATCTGCTAGAAAAATGACAGGATGGATAATGAGAACCTTCAAAACTAGGGAGGCCAAGCCCATGATGACACTCTTCAGGTCACTTGTTCTATCTAGGCTGGAATATTGCTGCACACTAACAGCACCTTTCAAGGCAGGTGAAATTGCTGACCTAGAAAATGTACATAGAACTTTCACGGCGCGCATAACGGAGATAAAACACCTCAATTACTGGGAGCGCTTGAGGTTCCTAAACCTGTATTCCCTGGAACGCAGGAGGGAGAGATACATGATTATATACACCTGGAAAATCCTAGAGGGACTAGTACCGAACTTGCACACGAAAATCACTCACTACGAAAGCAAAAGACTTGACAGACGATGCAACATACCCCCAATGAAAAGCAGGGGTGTCACTAGCACGTTAAGAGACCATACAATAAGTGTCAGGGGCCCGAGACTGTTCAACTGCCTCCCAGCATACATAAGGGGGATTACCAACAGACCCCTGGCAGTCTTCAAGCTGGCAATGGACAAGTACCTAAAGTCGGTTCCTGACCAGCTGGGCTGTGGCTCGTACGTTGGTTTGCGTGCAGCCAGCAGCAACAGCCTGGTTGATCAGGCTCTGATCCACCAGGAGGCCTGGTCACAGACCGGGCCGCGGGGGCGTTGACCCCCGGAACTCTCTCCAGGTAAACTCCAGGTACATCCTGCCACGGAATGTACACCTTACATTCTGAAAACACTACTCCCCCCCCCCTCCTTTTTGCGTGTCAATCCACCTGACACGTAACGATCTTTATATGTGACTGTATATTGCATGAAATGCTTGCATTATTCCATATCGAATAACATGATACGTTCAGTATAACTCATTGTATTGAGATAATATAAAATTCAATTCCACATGATTCATGTACCAACACAGTATGTCTCAGACTTGAGGCATAACACTTGCAAAGACATAAACACCTGCAGAGTAGCCACGATTCTTCATTGGCAGCAAGGTATCCCACTGAGAAGACGGATATTGGCAACCATGATACAAGATCCAACTCTCTTCACAGATTGCTCCTGGATTCGTTCATTTTATGCTGCTGGGCGGAAGCTGCTGCCTATACAATTGTGACCTTCCTGTTTCTGGGTATCATCCACCACCTCCCTGGTGCCCAGATCCAGCCTATGTTTGCGTCATGCAACTACCTACCTATAAGCGTCTCTGCAGTCAAGACACCCTCAGTAATCATACTGAGACAAGTATGGCACTTGCAGAGTAAAGGACCTGCCTAGTATGGGCCAACAGGCCTGCTGCAGTGTTCCTCCTTTCTTATGTTCTTATGTACAACGTATATCTACTAAACACCCAATCATATCACCTTCTCGAGGAAGGTATAAATATTTACATATGTTGCATACACTTTACAACACAACCAGTAAAACAAACAAAAACCTAATCCTATACTTCGAACAGGCGATAAATGACATGCCCATGCACTCTGCCCCAGGGCCAGACTCACGGAGCTCCGTGTTCATCAAGAACTGCAAGAAGCCCCCTATCACGAGCCTTTACCATCCTATGGAGAGGGAGCATGGACACGGGGGTCGTCCCACAGTTACTAAAAACAACAGACATAGCCCCACTCCACAAAGGGGCAGTAAAGCAACAGCAAAGAACTACAGACCGATAGCACTAACATCCCATATCATAAAAATCTTTGAAAGGGTCCTAAGAAGCAAGATCACCACCCATCTAGAAACCCATCAGTTACACAACCCAGGGCAACATGGGTTTAGAACAGGTCGCTCCTGTCTGTCTCAACTATTGGATCACTACGACAAGGTCCTAAATGCACTAGAAGATAAAAAGAATGCAGATGTAATATATACAGACTTTGCAAAAGCCTTCGACAAGTGTGACCATGGCGTAATAGAGCACAAAATGTGTGCTAAAGGAATAACAGGAAAAGTCGGTCGATGGATCTATAATTTCCTCACTAACAGAACACAGAGAGTAGTCGTCAACAGAGTAAAGTCCGAGGCAGCTACGGTGAAAAGCTCTGTTCCACAAGGCACAGTACTCGCTCCCATCTTGTTCATCCTCATATCCGACATAGACAAGGATGTCAGCCACAGCACCGTGTCTTCCTTTGCAGATGACACCCGAATCTGCATGACAGTGTCTTCCATTGCAGACACTGCAAGGCTCCAGGCGGACATCAACCGAATCTTTCAGTGGGCTGCAGAAAACAATATGAAGTTCAACGATGAGAAATTTCAATTACTCAGATATGGTAAACACGAGGAAATTAAATCTTCATCAGAGTACAAAACAAATTCTGGCCACAAAATAGAGCGAAACACCAACGTCAAAGACCTGGGAGTGATCATGTCGGAGGATCTCACCTTCAAGGACCATAACATTGTATCAATCGCATCTGCTAGAAAAATGACAGGATGGATAATGAGAACCTTCAAAACTAGGGAGGCCAAGCCCATGATGACACTCTTCAGGTCACTTGTTCTATCTAAGCTGGAATATTGCTGCACACTAACAGCACCTTTCAAGGCAGGTGAAATTGCTGACCTAGAAAATGTACAGAGAACCTTCACGGCGCGCATAACGGAGATAAAACACCTCAATTACTGGGAGCGCTTGAGGTTCCTGAACCTGTATTCCCTGGAACGCAGGCAGGAGAGATACATGATTATATACACCTGGAAAATCCTAAAGGGACTAGTACCGAACTTGCACACGAAAATCACTCACTACGAAAGCAAAAGACTTGGCAGACGATGCAACATCCCCCCAATGAAAAGCAGGGGTGTCACTATCACGTTAAGAGACCATACAATAAGTGTCTGGGGCCCGAGACTGTTCAACTGCCTCCCAGCATACATAAGGGGGATTACCAACAGACCCCTGGCAGTCTTCAAGCTGGCACTGGACAAGCACCTTAAGTCGGTTCCTGATCAGCCGGGCTGTGGCTCGTACGTTGATTTGCGTGCAGCCAGCAGCAACAGCCTGGTTGATCAGGCTCTGATCCACCAGGAGGCCTGGTCACAGACCGGGCCGCGGGGGCGATGACCCCCGGAACTCTCTCCAGGTAAACTCCAGGTATGACATCCATCAAATACCCTATAATTAATATCAACTCAAAGGTAACCTAAACCTACGGGCTCTGTAGAGCTCCCATGAAAAAACAATATGTAATAAGAACACAGGATGAGTTAAGCTTTCTAAAAATATTTCGCCCATATCTTTAAAACCACTACTAAGATGTAAGTCTGTTAGCACAATACATAACAGTGCATGACCTTCACACGTCGATAAATACTGATGCCTTCCTACCACACTCAATACTTCATGTTTATATATAGATTTCACATTCACACAGTGTACCCACATTGTCATTTCATTACACACATACCAATAATTTCGTTTCAGATATATAATATTCCATCACATTACGACATCTGTCGTCCTTTGTCAATTACATAATTAATAATTAAATTGAAGAACTTGTATCGGTCACAACACAACCCGCTCATCACACAGTCAAAGGCACTTATGTCTCAGTACTATATTCATTCTCTTCCACACTAAACCATTTCACACTATCCTTCTCTGGAAGCCAACCCGCCGTAACCCCTTACATTACATAATTGCCCTCAACGCTCTTCGGTCGTGCGGACGGACTGTGCAGTGGCTCCTGATACAATTGGTGTACTGCGCAATTTTCCTGTTTTGTGCATACAACATGGCGGACCGCATTGGACACAGGGTGAGCACTGTTTGTGTGGAATTGGTGCGTGGCACGCTTACAGGAACAACAATGCAGGTGTTACTGCCTGCCATCGTAAGTGAGGTATATGGAATACCGACCGAAGAATTATATTTTTAGATTTTGCCACCGAAGTGGCTAGTTTATTGTGCACCCCATATCCATCCTGTTAACGGTAGCGCGAGAGCATATGGATACACAAAAGGCCTAGGAACTAGGCCCCAAAGGGTTAACAGGAATACATATGGATTTATATCTACATATCTATAGTTCACTTATCTGTTACAAGCAAATTTAGGAAATTTGCTTAGTATATCTGGTATCTTATTTTCATTAATAAGATATCTTGACATGTCACATAGGTTATTATACTGTCTGTCTCTGTATTCCTCAATAAGTGGACAATTAAGCACATAGTGTTCAAGAGAGTGACCATATACCTGATCACATAATTTACATTTAGTTTGATCATCATCTGTGTGTCTCCCAAACTGCCAGAAGTACTTGTAACCAAGCCTAAGCCTGGCCACTACAACATCAGTCAGTCTGTTCACATTGCAAGTTGCTCCATAAACATACTTATCTACGTTCATGTTATCATAGTGGGTTATAGATCTACTCAGGCTTCTAACTGCATTCCTATAACAATCATTTTCATTATTTACTTCTCTCCTAATATTATTCCTAATGCTAGACACAGTTATACCAAAGTTATATTCTACATTCTCCTTCTGGATACTCTTCTTGGCTAACATATCAACTTTATCATGAAGGAGTAATCCAATGTGTGATGGGATCCATAGCAATTGTACATTAATTCCTTTGTCCCTAATTTTTGAGTATCTATACCTGGCTTCCCCAATGAGCATGTTGTTGGAGTCATTATATGAGCCAAGAGCCTTCAATGATGACATAGAATCAGTAATGATGATAGAGTCAAGCTCAGTGTCATAGGTTAGCTTTAGCGCCATTAGGATTGCAAACAATTCAGTTTGCAGTGTAGACGCCCAGTTGTTAATTCTTATGCCTAACTCAACAAATTTATTATCGTTCTTAACTAGGGAGGTGGCAACAAGAGCAGATGCAGCCCTGCCAGAAGACTCCTGTTTAGATCCATCAGTGTATATAACTTGTGATAACTTGTTACTACCAGCTAGGTGAGAAATTTCTTCTTGAGCAGTTGCTCTAACAAGAGATTTAAGGAAGGGATTACTAGCAATGAGCTTCTTGGGAGGGACCTGTAGGTATGTGATATTAAATGAACACATCTTCCATGGAGGGGTGAAATGCTCTTGTTGCCTACAGTGATACAGTTCATGCAGGTTATAAAACTTAATGCAATTGCACGTTTTCACAATCCATTTAGATCTGTGTGTATTTACCTCTAGACACTTGGTAAGATTCACTGTGACAGTGTCTGGTTCGTTTCTCAACATTCTAATACCGAGTACAGTGTTAATTTCAACAATCCTATCACTGATACTAGAAATACTAAGCTCCTTCCTCATGTTAAGAACTTTTGTAGATCTGGGACAGCCAAGAATAATCCTGAGAGCTTCATTTTGCATTAACTCCAAGGGTCGGAGGGAACTTTCTCTAGCTAATATCAACATGGGAGCAGCATAATCAATTAAGGACCTAACATAGGCTATGTACATCATTCTCACGATTCTCAAATTAGCACCATAGTTGGGATTGTAGCCAGCAACAGCTTTGAGAGCATTTAGCCTAGCTTTACATTTCTTGTTTAGTTGTGGTATAGTGGATTTGTTAAAGGGTACATCTACACCAAGATATCTGTAAGTTTTAACGTAGCTAATGATTTCACCCTGCAAATAGATGGGTGGGGGATGTCGTTTGCTTGTTAATATCTTAGTTTTAGAGGAAGATATTATGAGGCCTAGTCGATTACAAATTGCTTGAACTTCATTAAGAATGGTATTCATCTTCTTATGCCCTGTTGTATGGATCATGATATCATCAGCATAGCTTATAGCTATATGTTTAGGTGAGGCAGGCAGAGCATTTAGGAGAGCATTAATCAGAATATTAAATAGCATGGGACTAAGAACTCCTCCCTGCGGTGTACCTAAAGACATTTCTTTAGAATCACTTCTGAAGCCTTGGTAAAGGACAGAGGATACTCTATTTGACAGGTATCCTATTATCCAGCAGAGTAAGCTACCACCAATATTCATTTTGGCTAGTTCATGTAGTATAACGGTTCTGTTCGCAATATCAAATGCAGATTTTAGATCAAGAAAAGTGGTAAAACTAGTAGAGGTGTGTGCAGTGAGAAAGGTGGAAATACAGTTCTGCACACTTTAACCTTTCATGAATTATATGAAGTAGCAGTAAATGGTGTTTACCTGGAGTTTACCTGGAGAGAGTTCCGGGGGTCAACGCCCCCGCGGCCCGGTCTGTGACCAGGCCTCCTGATCAACCAGGCTGATCAACAAGGCTGTTACTGCTGGCTGCACGCAAACCAACGTACGAGCCACAGCCCGGCTGATCAGGAACCGACTTTAGGTGCTTGTCCAGTGCCAGCTTGAGACTGCCAGGGGTCTGTTGGTAATCCCCCTTATGTATGCTGGGAGGCAGTTGAACAGTCTCGGGCCCCTGACACTTATTGTATGGTCTCTTAAAGTTGCTAGTGACACCCCTGCTTTTCATTGGGGGGATGGTGCATCGTCGTGTCGAGAATTTTCATCAAGTTTAAAGACAGGATTCTACACAAGCATAGTCAACAAATATCAAGAGAAAAGGCTAGCAGTGAACACTATGGTGGAAGTCTGCTTACATGATGTGTCCAGCTATGTGACGTGGGTGAAAGTACGAAACGTGCCTTTTGAGGCGACAGAGCATGATGTGATGGCGGTGTTTAGCTGCTATTGAAAAATCCACTCAGCTGAGATGGGGTGTGGCAAAATGGACCTTATGAGGGGCTACCTGAAGGATCATTTACGCTGAAAATGACGTTGAGGCAGCCAATTCCATCATACGTACTTATGGAGGTCTTCCAGACTCAGGTCTACGTGTACTACTCAGGGCAGCGGAAGACTTGCAGATTATGTGGTTTCTTTGAACATATGGCGGCCCAATGCTATAAAAAAGCTGGACGGAGGGAACAGGTACCAGTGATCTTACATCAGAGGAATGCTATGGGGGCGTTGGAGAAAGGAGTAAGGCCAAACAAGATTCCTTCCAAATGGAGTGAAGAAGTGGATAGGGCTGAGTCGGCTATGGAGGAATATGTAACACTATCAGTTGATAAGGGACAGACGACATCGACGTCTGATGAGGAGGGTACGGGCCAACAGGATGGCTTGCTGGAGGAAGTACTAAGTTCCTTTTTGCATGACGTTGAGGAGGGACAGGAGGATGGAGGGTGTAACCTGGTGCAGGCGACAGTGCAGCAAGATCAGGAGGTTAGGAATACTGTGTGCACTAATGTTAATGTGCATATCGTTGTGGCAGAGGTCCATAGGGCAGAAAAAAATGGTGGCGAGGTATGTGGGGAGGGGAGTTCTGGTAAGAGAACTGCGGGAACGTCTGAGATGGACCATGTTCTTACTCCAGGACAAAGAACAGGAGTAAAATCTTGGAGAAAGGATGTATGTCATAAGGGGAAAGAGTGGAGGGGTAATGAAGGGTTTAATGGTTCTAGGGATAACGAAGGGATAGCGGGGGGGGGGGTGAGTAAGCAAACTGCCAAGAAAGATGCAATACATCAGGACGGTATAGGAGGGTGTGTGCCAAGAAGAAAGGGTATACAACCACTTTTAAAATAATTCAAGGTAGTAACTGTAAATGTAAATGGATTGAGGAATGAAGTGAAACGAGTATGGATGGAATGGTTTTTGAGGAGATATAATGTGGATGTATGCTTTATACAAGAACATAATTATAAGGTAGGCTGTGCTTTGGCATTAAAGGGTTATAAATTGTATGTAAGTGGGTCTGTTAGGTTAAAAGGGGGAGTGTCAGTGGCTGTGAAGGAAAATAGTCCCTTACGTATTATAAAGTGCAAAGAAGGGGGGGGAGGGTAGTGAGGGTGGATGGTGAGTGGGGAGCATCTCGAGTATGTTTCATTGGGGTTTATATGCCAGCGGAGAATATAATCAAAGTAAAAGAGGATTTTGTGAGAGACGTTTTGGTGTATTTTTTAAGGGGTTTACCTCTAGTAACTGTAATTGGGGGGGACTGGAACTGTGTTATAAGGGGGGTGGACGTGGAGACAAGGGGGGCGGGTTGTGTGTTAAGGTCGGTACGCATTGTTTTACAGGATGAGGGATGAACAGGGTGAGGGGTGTGGAGGGGAGTGAGGCTTGGAGAGTGGATTTTACATTTGTTAGGAGAGATTATTCAGCGAGGTTAGATAGGATTTATATAACGGGGGCAGTTAGTGTAGGAGGGGTAAAAACAGTGGATGTAGGGTTTTTGGATCATAGGGCAGTTTTGATAGAGCTGGATTGGGAGGGAGCGGTAAAGGTATATTCAAATTTCTGGAAGTTAAATGCGAGGTTGGTGAGGAGTGAGGTGGTGAATGCAGAGTTTAGAGACTGTTGGAGACAATTGTGGAGGGCACGGGATGAGGTAGGGAGTATTTTGGATTGGTGGGAAAATAGGGCTAAACCTGGTATCGCGGGGTTTCATAAATATAAAGGAAGGGAGTACACGAGGTGGAGGTATGGTTTACAGAATTATTTGGAACAGCAGCTCAATGAGTGTTATGTGAGAGAGGAGGGGAAGTCTTTTGAAGAAATATCAGAGCTAAGAGAGAGACTAAGGGAAATACATAATGAAAGATTTGATGAATTAAGGGTAAGGGCAGGTATGGATGCTGTGCTATGGGGAGATAAACCATCTGGTAGTGTGTTAAGAAGTTTTCACATTAGACAACAGGAGTCCACTATAATACTTTTAGAGGTTAGTGACAATTTGGAAGGTTATACTAAGGGGCAAATGTTGGTGACAACTGAGGGGATAAGTAATTTTGCGGACTGTTGGTTTAAAAGGAAATGGGAAAAGGGTAACGTGGGGATAGTTAATAAAGAAAGAGGAGGGGTGAAGGCCTTGGGGAAAGGTGGGGAGGACAGAGGGGGTTTGGATGGAATAATAAGTATGGAAGAAGTGAAAGAGGCGGTATTCAATTTAAGTAAGGGGAAAGCACCGGGAATTGATGGGCTTTCCAATGATTTTTATAGAGTGCATTGGGAAACCATAAATGTTTGTTTGGTTCAGGTTTTGGATAGTATGCTGAAGGAAGGGAAATTGGGAATGTCACAAAGGACGGGTGTGGTCGTGCTTGTAAAGAAAAAGAGCGAGGGAAGAACACTGAGCACGTACAGGGCCATATCTTTAATGTGTACGGATTATAAGATTTTTGCGAAGATTCTAGGGAACAGGATGAAGAGGGTGATAGGTGGTATTGTGCACAAGGGTCAGTTGGGAATTCCAGGTTGTAGTATGAGGGATGGACATAGTCCTATTAGGGAATTTTTGCGGGATTGTAAGGGTGGTGGAATTTTGGGCATTGATTGGGAGAATGCTTATGACGGTGTGAATAGGGAGTACATGGTTGACACTTTAAGGTTTATCCGTTTTGGGGAGGGAATAGTAAAATGGGTGAAGACCTTGTATGCAGAAGCCACGATTCAGGTGCAAATTAATGGTAGGTTGGGTAGCGTGTTGAAAATGGAGAAAGGTTTGAGACAGGGGTGTCCTATGTCTCAAATTCTGTTTGCATGTATGCAACACCCATTTTATGGAATGGTTGAGGAAGCAACAACATTACAGGAGGAGGGGTCGGGGTTCACAGAGGTAGTTGGTTATGTGGATGACACAACAATACTGATCAATGATGTCGAAGGTTTGTGAAAGATGGAGAGAGTAATTAAGTTTTTTGGAGAGGTGTCAGGCATGCATGTCAACAGAGCTAAATCGAAATTATTTGAGATAGGAGATTGGGGGGGGGTAGAATGGGGGTGGAGTTTGGATGGGATGTGACTGAACAGCTGAAAATTTGTGGGATTATCTATATGGCAGATGAGCAATTGGCTAGACTGAGGAATTCGGAATTGGTGGTTTACCTGGAGTTTACCTGGAGAGAGTTCCGGGGGTCAACGCCCCCGCGGCCCGGTCTGTGACCAGGCCTCCTGGTGGATCAGAGCCTGATCAACCAGGCTGTTGCTGCTGGCTGCACGCAAACCAACGTACGAGCCACAGCCCGGCTGGTCAGGAACCGACTTTAGGTGCTTGTCCAGTGCCAGCTTGAAGACTGCCAGGGGTCTGTTGGTAATCCCCCTTATGTATGCTGGGAGGCAGTTGAACAGTCTCGGGCCCCTGACACTTATTGTATGGTCTCTTAACGTGCTAGTGACACCCCTGCTTTTCACTGGGGGGATGTTGCATCGTCTGCCAAGTCTTTTGCTTTCGTAGTTTACCTGGAGTTTAACTGGAGAGAGTTCCGGGGGTCAACGCCCCCGCGGCCCGGTCTGAGACCAGGCCTCCTGGTGGATCAGAGCCTGATCAACCAGGCTGTTGCTGCTGGCTGCACGCAAACCAACATACGAGCCACAGCCCGGCTGATCCGGAACTGACTTTAGGTGCTTGTCCAGTGCCAACTTGAAGACTGCCAGGGGTCTGTTGGTAATCCCCCTTATGTGTGCTGGGAGGCAGTTGAACAGTCTCGGGCCCCTGACACTTATTGTATGGTCTCTTAACGTGCTAGTGACACCCCTGCTTTTCATTGGGGGGATGGTGCATCGTCTGCCAAGTCTTTTGCTTTCGTAGTGGGTGATTTTCGTGTGCAAGTTCGGTACTAGTCCCTCTAGGATTTTCCAGGTGTATATAATCATGTATCTCTCCCTCCTGCGTTCCAGGGAATACAGGTTTAGGAACCTCAAGCGCTCCCAATAATTGAGGTGTTTTATCTCCGTTATGCGCGCCGTGAAAGTTCTCTGTACATTTTCTAGGTCGGCAATTTCACCTGCCTTGAAAGGTGCTGTTAGTGTGCAGCAATATTCCAGCCTAGATAGAACAAGTGACCTGAAGAGTGTCATCATGGGCTTGGCCTCCCTAGTTTTGAAGGTTCTCATTATCCATCCTGTCATTTTTCTAGCAGATGCGATTGATACAATGTTATGGTCCTTGAAGGTGAGATCCTCCAACATGATCACTCCCAGGTCTTTGACGTTGGTGTTTCGCTCTATTTTGTGGCCAGAATTTGTTTTGTACTCTGATGTGATTTTCGTATGCAAGTTCGGTACTAGTCCCTCTAGGATTTTCCAGTTGTATATAATCATGTATCTCTCCCGCGTGCGTTCCAGGGAATACAGGTTCAGGTACAAAACTAGGGAGGCCAAGCCCATGATGACACTCTTCAGGTCACTTGTTCTATCTAGGCTGGAATATTGCTGCACACTAACAGCACCTTTCAAGGCAGGTGAAATTGCTGACCTAGAAAATGTACAGAGAACCTTCACGGCGCGCATAACGGGGATAAAACACCTCAATTATTGGGAGCGCTTGAGGTTCCTAAACCTGTATTCCCTGGAATGCAGGAGGGAGAGATACATGATTATATACACGTGGAAAATCCTAGAGGGACTAGTACCGAACTTGCACACGAAAATCACTCACTACGAAAGCAAAAGACTTGGCAGACGATGCAACATCCCCCCAATGAAAAGCAGGGGTGTCACTACCACGTTAAGAGACCATACAATAAGTGTCAGGGGCCCGAGACTGTTCAACTGCCTCCCAGCATACATAAGGGGGATTACAACAGACCCCTGGCAGTCTTCAAGCTGGCACTGGACAAGCACCTAAAGTCGGTTCCTGATCAGCCGGGCTGTGGCTCGTACGTTGGTTTGCGTGCAGCCAGCAGCAACAGCCTGGTTGATCAGGCTCTGATCCACCAGGAGGTCTGGTCACAGACCGGGCCGCGGGGGCGATGACCCCCGGAACTCTCTCCAGGTAAACTCTAGGTCCAGGTAAACAACAGATTAGAAACCTATGAGCCAAGGATGTTACTTTAATGCAATGGGCAATAAAAATAAATTCATTGATTTATAGCAAAGTGTGGAACGTGGCAGTGGTGTATCCTTTACGGGAACAGGAGATAAAGGAGATACAGAGAAGAATGCTTCGTTATATCTGGGGTTATGGATGAGCATGACTAAGTAAAGAGGTGGTTATGACGAATGTGCACAGAGGGGGAGTAGGGCTTTTGATGCTAGGGCCGAGGGTAAAAGCCATGTATGTTAAACAGAAATATGTAAGGAAAGGGGGGGGGGTAAAAGGGGTGAGAGTAGGGAGGGTGATGGGGGATGTACGACGATGGTGGGGAGGAAAAGACTTAATGGAATGTGAAAATTTGCTAAGGGACTTGTTAGTCATAGGTGAGGTAAACAAGCTCAAGGTGGGAAGGTTGGTAGAGATGAGTAGGAAAGCAGAAGTCATGCAAGGGGTGGCGGTATACCCTTTGTATGATTTGGGTATGATTTGGCATGATTTCCAGAAACTTAGATTAATGCCGAGGGTAAGGGAGTTAGTTTATAGGTTTGTAATGGGAATTTTAGCGTCAAAGCAGGCTTTGTGTGTGATGGGTTTGGTAAAGGAGGCGAAATTTGAACATTGAGAGAAATCGGAAACAGCCTTTCATGCCGTATATTTTTGTAGGGAGTTGGGGCAGGTACAGGTGTGGCTGGCTAGAGTCTTCAGGTTACTGGGTGGGGGCAATGTAGAGCTCCTGCGTGCCCTAACTTTAGAGTCATTGTCTTCATCGCTCTTGGGCCGTTCGGACAGGCTGCGCAGTGGCTCCTGATACAACTGGTTTACTGCGCAGTTTCCCTGCTTTGTGCATACAACATGGCGGACTGCATTGGACGCCGGGTGAGCACTGTTTGTGTGGAATTGGTGCGTGGCACACTTACAGGAATAACAATGCAGGTGTTACTGCATGCCATCATAAGTGAGGTATATGGAATACCGACCGAAGAATTATTTGGTGTAGCAGTAAATGGTGTGTCGAAAATTTTCATCAAGTTTAAAGATGCAGGGTTCTACACAAACGTAATCAACAAATATCACGAGAAAAGGCTAGTAGTGAACACTATGGTGGAAGTCTGCTTACATGATGTGTCCAGCTATGTGACGTGGGTGAAAGTACGAAACGTGCCTTTTGAGGCGACAGAGCATGATGTGATGGCGGTGTTTAGCTGCTATTGAAAAATCCACTCAGCTGAGATGGGGTGTGGCAAAATGGACCTTATGAGGGGCTACCTGAAGGATCATTTACGCTGAAAATGACGTTGAGGCAGCCAATCAAAGTAAAAGAGGATTTTGTGAGAGACGTTTTGGTGTATTTTTTAAGGTGTTTACCTCTAGTCACTGTAATTGGGGGGGGGGGGACTGGAACTGTGTTATAAGGGAGGAAACATGGAGACAAGGGAGGTGGGTTGTGTGTTAAGGTCGTTATGCAATGTTTTACAGGATGCAGGGGTGAGAGACGTGGAGGGGAGTGGGGCTTGGAGAGTGGATTTAACTTTTGTTAGGAGAGATTATTCAGCGAGGTTAGTGTAGTGATACTGCTCCTGTGGGGAGCAGCAGCAGGATAATACTGCACAACCTCTCGGGGCCCTTAACAACAACAACAGTTTGGTGTGTGTCATGGGCACCAACACATGGTGTGTGATTCTCTTCTCTTATATCCATATATTAGTAATGCAGATTACATGGTGAGTTTAAATATGTGGCCTGTAGTTATAACTTTTCTCTTGACATATGCAAGACATCACCATCCCTGTAGAAGCCGTTATTAGATGTACTAGTCATTATATTTTGTTGTTGCAGAAGTACTATGAAGATTCTATGTTCAATAAAGCCTAGAGATAAGGCCTGTGTTTCTATCACAACAATTTATTGAACATAGAATCCTGGGCTACCTGGTGGTGATCCTGCGCTAGACTACATCACAACATGGAGCGTTTACTGAAACCTGAGAGGCTAGACTGTGACCCCAGCTTATCAACAGCTGCTCAGGAATGGAAGCACTGGTTTAAGACTCTCGAAAACTTCTTGGGAGCCCTTCCTTAAGAAGATATAGATAAACTAAGTCTGCTCATCAATTTTGTGTCACCTAAGATATATGAGGCTATTTCTGAGTGTAATACCTACGAAGATGCTATCAAAACCCACAAGGCTCACTATATTAAACCTACAAATGAAATCTTTGCACGCTATCGCCTTGCAACTCGCCGCCAGCAGATTGATGAATCCTTAGAGGAATTCCTGGAGTTTACCTGGAGAGAGTTCCGGGGGTCAACGCCCCCGCGGCCCGGTCTGTGACCAGGCCTCCTGGTGGATCAGAGCCTGATCAACCAGGCTGTTACTGCTGGCTGCACGCAAACCAACGTACGAGCCACAGCCCGGCTGATCAGGAACCGACTTTAGGTGCTTGTCCAGTGCCAGCTTGGAGACTGCCAGGGGTCTGTTGGTAATCCCCCTTATGTATGCTGGGAGGCAGTTGAACAGTCTCGGGCCCCTGACACTTATTGTATGGTCTCTTCACGTGCTAGTGACACCCCTGCTTTTCATTGGGGGATGTTGCATCGTCAGCCAAGTCTTTTGCTTTCGTAGTGAGTGATTTTCGTGTGCAAGTTTGGTACTAGTCCCTCTAGGATTTTCCAGGTGTATATAATCATGTATCTCTCCCGCCTGCGTTCCAGGGAATACAGGTTCAGGAACCTCAAGCGCTCCCAGTAATTGAGGTGTTTTATCTCTGTTATGCGCTCCGTGAAGGTTCTCTGTACATTTTCTAGGTCAGCAATTTCACCTGCCTTGAAAGGTGCTGTTAGTGTGCAGCAATATTCCAGCCTAGATAGAACAAGTGACCTGAAGAGTGTCATCATGGGCTTGGCATCCCTCGTTTTGAAGGTTCTTATTATCCATCCTGTCATTTTTCTAGCAGATGCGATCGATACAATGTTATGGTCCTTGAAGGTGAGATCCTCCGACATGATCACTCCCAGGTCTTTGACGTTGGTGTTTCGCTCTATTTTGTGGCCAGAATTTGTTTTGTACTCTGATGAAGATTTAATTTCCTCGTGTTTACCATATCTGAGTAATTGAAATTTCTCATCGTTGAACTTCATATTGTTTTCTGCAGCCCACTGAAAGATTTGGTTGATGTCCGCCTGGAGCCTTGCAGTGTCTGCAATGGAAGACACTGTCATGCAGATTCAAGCACTGAAAATTTTAGGTAAGGACTGTCACTTCCAAGCAGTGACAGCTGCTCAGTATTGTGAAGAGTCCATCAGGGATGCTTTTATCAGTGGCCTGCGATCACCAATTCAAATTCAAATTCAAAGTTTATTCTCTATAAGGATTACAATGCTGAGTTTACAGAAATTTGGTTATTGTTTGGTTTACATGTAGTAAAATTGTGATTACAGAGTGTACCACTAGAACGCTTAGCATGGCTAGGCATTTCGGGCATACTTAGTTTTATTCTTAATTGTAAAATATTACAAATTATGAGGTAAGTTGGTATTATGGCTAAGTGACTAAATACTAGTTTATGAGTTTAGCAATGTGAATGCTTTTGTTTTGGCACAGTATATAGTTTCAGTATTGGAGTATCACAGGATTCATTATTTTAAGACTGAGATTAATATTTCTGTTTATGGTCAAATGAGTGAGTGAGTGTAAGTGTGAACCACCAGGTGGTATTCGTGTAGTTAGTTGATGGGGTGTATCAGGGAGATAAGATGTTTTCTAATGGTAGTTTTGAAGGTGATGAATGTGTCTGCAGTTCTAGAGTTCTCAGGTAGGGTATTCCAGATTTTAGGGCCTTTGACATACATTGAATTTTTGTAAAGGTTTAGTCGGACACGGGGAATGTCGTAGAGATGTTTGTGTCTGGTGTTATGCCTGTGGGTTCTGTCACAACTATCAAGAAAGCGTTTTAGGTCAAGGTTGATATTAGAGTTTAAGGCCCTGTAGATATAGATTGCACAGTAGTAAGTGTGGATGTACTGAACTGGGAGTAAGTTTAGATCTTTGAAGAGTGGGGGGGGTGTGCTGCCAGGGATGGGATTTAGTGATTATTCTTACTGCAGCTTTTTGTTGGGTTATTATTGGCTTTAGGTGTGTTGCTGTAGTTGATCCCCAAGCACAAATAGCATAGGTGAGGTATGGATAAATAAGTGAATGGTATAGTGTGAGAAGGGCATTTTGCGGCACGTAGTATCGTATCTTGGAGAGGATCCCAACCGTTTTGGATACTTTTTTGGCTATATGCTGGATATGGGTGCTGAAATTCAGGTTGTTGTCAAGGTATAAGCCTAGGAATTTTCCCCCATTATTTCTGGTAATTAGAGTGTTGTCAATCTTAATGTTAATTTGTGCATCTCCTGCTCTGCTACCAAACATAATATAGTAAGTTTTGTCAGTGTTAAGCGTAAGTTTATTGGCTGTCATCCAAGTCGATATTTTAATCAGCTCCTCATTCACAATGGTGTTGAGGGTGGCAAGATTAGGGTGAGAGATGACATAAGTCGTGTCTTCAGCAAAGAGAATGGGTTTCAGGTGTTGGGATACGTTTGGAAGGTCATTGATGTATATGAGGAAGAGCAGGGGACCAAGGACACTTCCCTGCAGAACTCCAGTATCAAGTGGCCGTGTTGCTGATGCTGTGTCTTTAATGGTGACGTACTGATACCTATTAGTAATGTAAGATTTGAAATAAGCAAGCGCATGGCCTCTTATACCGTAGTGGTCAAGTTTGTGGAGTAGGATTTGGTGGTTTACTGTGTCAAAAGCTTTTCTTAGGTCAATAAAAATTCCTAGTGGATATTCCTTATTTTCCAATGCTGTGTAAAGCAGATCTAGCATTTTTATGATTGCATCATTAGTGCTTTTATTTTTCCTGAATCCAAACTGGCAGGGGTTGAGTATGTTTTGAGCCGTTATAAATGAATACAGTCTCTTGTACACGAGTTTCTCAAAGATTTTGGATAGCAATGGTAAGTTAGATATTGGCCTATAGTTGTTTAAGTCTGTAGGGTCACCACCTTTATGTATTGGTGTAACCCTTGCCATCTTGAGTAGTTTCGGGAAGGTGCTAGTCTCTATTGACTTGTTAAAAAGTAATGAAATAGCCTGCGAAAGGACATGGGCCGCTCGCTTGTACAGTAATGGTGGGACATGAGACAGATTCCCCGAGTTATTTTTAAGTGACTTTATGATCCCAATGACTTCCGTGGGCTCAGTTGGTGCAAGATCGAAGGATTTAGGGAAATTACCATCTAGGTAGTCCCCGGCATGGGCATTGGTATGTGGGATTTTACTGGCGAGATTAGATCCTATGTTTGAGAAGAAGTCGTTTATCTTGTTAGCTGTGTCAGTGGGATGTAGTGGTGTTTCATTAGGTTTAGTTAGGACAATATTCTTGGTTTTTCTCAGTTTGTGGGTCCCTAGAATCTGAGAGAGGGTTTTCCAGGTCTTTTTCATATCTCCTCTAGTGTCTGTGAATCTACTGGAGTAGTATAGTTGTTTGGCTTTTTTTATTACTTTGGTGCCAATAATAAGGCAGCGTTTATTGGAGAATAAAACTCTCGACTTAGCCGCTGCCTTTGACCAGGCAAGAGCTCTAGATTCAGCCCAGAAGAATTCTGAAGTATACAGTATCACTCAGCCTTCTCGAGTGGTAAGTGCTGCAATTCCTGACCAAGACTCTTGCAATGAAGTTACTGTGGAACCTGCCTCAGTGACAGCAGGAGCAGGTTCGGTGTGTTTCTTTTGTGGTTTTTCAAGACATCCACGTCCAAAGTGTCCTGCTCGTGAAGCAATGTGCCATAAATGCCACAAGAAAGGTCACTTTGCTAAAGTATGTCGTGCTAATGCATCAACAAGAGCTAGTGCCTCCACACATTCCAGTGATCATGTGACTCTAGCAACAGTGACTTCTGCGGCTACTCCAAATTCACTGTCAAAGGCAGTTGTGAAAGTATTCATCAAAGGAACAGAAGTAGTTTTTAGTTTAATATGTTTATTATGCACCCCATACCAATCCTGTGGGCGGTAGTCAAAAGATTACAGAGGTACATAATGGGTCCAGGGACTGGGCCTCAAAGTTTTGATGGCTGAGCAAGTTACAGAGGCAATGAATTCACAATTTACAAAGGTAATGAACTCACAATTTACAAAGGTAATGAACTCCAGGTAGGTCTAGTCACAATCATGACAAGTTACAAAGGTATTTACAGATTATAGAGGTACACAATGGGTCCAGGGACTGGGCCCCAAAGTTTTGATGGCTGAACTAGGTACAAGGTAATGAGCTCACAAGTTACAAAGGTAATGAATACTGTAAGAATGGTTACTTACGTTTATACATGGCTACAATCATGAACAAAATTTAGAGTAATGAGCAATTCACACTTCCACACCCGGTCACAACTGTAGTGAGTTATTGGTGCAAATATTGATTGTTGAGTCACACACACACACACACACACACACACACACACACACACACACACACACACACACACACACACACACATACACACACACACACACACACACACATAAACACACACACACACACACACAACCTCACAAGAGGTTACTGAAAAAGCTAGAAGATCAGGCACACATAACAGGAAAGGCACTGCAATGGATCAGAGAATACCTGACAGGGAGGCAACAATGAGTCATGGTACGTGACGAGGTGTCAGAGTGGGCGCTTGTGACAAGCGGGGTTCCACAGGGGTCAGTCCTAGGACCTGTGCTGTTCTTGGTATATGTGAACGACATAACGGAAGGGATAGACTCAGAAGTGTCCTTGTTTGCAGATGATGTGAAGTTAATGAGAAGAATCAAATCGGATGAGGATCAGGCAGGACTACAAAGAGACCTGGACAGGCTACAAGCCTGGTCCAGAAACTGGCTCCTTGAGTTTAACCCTGCCAAATGCAAAGTCATGAAGATTGGGGAAGGGCAAAGAAGACCGCAGACACAATATAGTTTAGATGGCCAAAGACTGCAAACCTCACTCAAGGAAAAAGATCTGGGGGTGAGTATAACACCGAGCATATCTCCTGAGGCGCACATAAATCAGATAACTGCTGCAGCATACGGGCGCCTGGCAAACCTACGGATAGCGTTCCGATACCTCAATAAGGAGTCGTTCAAGACACTGTATACCATTTACGTCAGGCCCATACTGGAGTATGCAGCACCAGTTTGGAATTCACACCTAGTCAAGCACGTCAAGAAATTAGAGAAAGTGCAAAGGTTTGCAACAAGACTAGTCCCAGAGCTACGGGGATTGTCGTACGAAGAAAGGTTGAGGGAAATCGGCCTGACGACACTGGAGGCCAGGAGGGTCAGGGGAGACATGATAACGACATATAAAATACTGCGCAGAATAGACACGGTGGACAAAGACAGGATGTTCCAGAGATGGGACACATACACAAGAGGTCACAATTGGAAGTTGAAGACTCAGATGAATCAAAGGGATGTTAGGAAGTATTTCTTCAGTCATAGAGTAGTCAAGTCGTGGAATAGTCTAGAAAGTGAAGTAGTGGAGGCGGGAACCATACATAGTTTTAAGGCGAGGTATGATAAAGCTCATGGAGCAGGGAGAGAGAGGACCTAGTAGCAATCAGTGAAGAGGCGGGGCCAGGAGCTATGACTCGACCCCTGCAACCACAAATAGGTGAGTACAAATAGGTGAGTACACACACACACACACACACACACACAATAACAGAAGTAAGACACGAGAGAGAGGGGTGGGTTGATTGCATCTTCTTGGACTGCAAGAAGACCTTTGACACAGTTCCTCACAAGAGATTAGTGCAGAAGCTAGAGCATCAGGCGCATATAACAGGAAGGGCACTGCAATGGATCAGAGAATACCTGACAGGGAGGCAACAACGAGTCATGGTACGTAATGATGTATCACAGTGGGCACCTGTGACGAGCGGGGTCCCACAGGGGTCGGTCCTAGGACCAGTGCTATTTTTGGTATATGTGAACGACATGACGGAAGGGTTAGACTCAGAAGTGTCCCTGTTTGCAGATGATGTGAAGTTAATGAGGAGAATTAAATCTGATGAGGACCAGGCAGGACTTCAAAGAGACCTGGACAGACTGGACACCTGGTCCAGCAAATGGCTTCTCGAATTTAATCCTGCCAAATGCAAAGTCATGAAGATAGGGGAAGGGCACAGAAGACCACAGACAGAGTATAGGCTAGGTGGCCAAAGACTGCAAACCTCACTCAAGGAGAAAGATCTTGGGGTGAGTATAACACCGAGCATGTCTCCGGAAGCACACATCAATCAGATAACTGCTGCAGCATATGGGCGCCTTGCAAACCTGAGAACAGCATTCTGATATCTTAATAAGGAATCATTCAAGACACTGTACACCGTGTATGTCAGGCCCATACTGGAGTATGCAGCACCTGTTTAGAACCCGCACTTGATAAAGCACGTCAAGAAACTAGAGAAAGTACAAAGGTTTGCGACAAGGTTAGTTCCAGAGCTAAGGGGAATGTCCTATGAAGAAAGATTAAGGGAAATCGGCCTGACGACACTGGAGGACAGGAGGGTCAGGGGAGACATGATAACGACATATAAAATACTGCGTGGAATAGACAAGGTGGACAAGGACAGGATGTTCCAGGGAGGGGACACAGAAACAAGAGGCTACAATTGGAAGTTGAAGACACAAATGAGTCAGAGAGATAGTAGGAAGTATTTCTTCAGTCATAGAGTTGTAAGGCAGTGGAATAGCCTAGAAAATGACGTAGTGGAGGCAGGAACCATACACAGTTTTAAGACGAGGTTTGATAAAGCTCATGGAGCGGGGAGAGAGAGGGCCCAGTAGCAACCGGTGAAGAGGCGGGGCCAGGAGCTAAGACTCGACCCCTGCAATCACAAATAGGTGAGTACAAATAGGTGAGTGAGTACACACACACACACACACACATGTGCCAACACAGGGAAGAAGAGTGGGGAAGGAAGATAGTAGAGCTTGGTAAGAAAATGGAGGAGCGGATAGCTGAAGAGTGCAGGAAGTGGGAAGTACAGGTCTTAGCAGCAGAAGCTAGGTTACAGTGCTTAGAAGAGAAACTGCAAAGCCTGAAACAGATTAGAGAGACAAATGACAATTCAGATGTGACATCAGGAAATTCAAAGTCAGGCGCAGACAAGGGAACGGTAAGCAACAACAGAGACATGCCGTACACGAAGGCCCTATCAGACCCACGTGGGGCCAGGGAAAAGACGATGAGCACACTAAGATCAAACGACAGGTCCGAAGACAATGAAGGTATGCTATATGCAGAGATTCTAACAGCCAACTGCAGTAGCAAGGGCCAGCTGGTAAGGAAAGACAGTTCACTGAGAATAGAAGTTTCAGATATGACAGGGACTGAAGGCAAGAACATGTCAATGGAAGGAAATAAAATGCCTCAGAGGAAGCAGATGGAGACTCAGTGGGAGGAGGAAAGGGCGAGGTCAGTTTTTGTGTACGGGCTCCAAGAAGCCAAGGGGGACAACTTTGAAGAAATAAAACAGGAGGAGAAAAAAATGATTGAAGGCATCATGAAAACAATAGGGGAGGGCGATATGACCCAGGTGACAAATTTTCAGAGAATTGGGTGGTTTGCGAGTGGAAGGATACGGCCTGTCAGAGTAACTTTCAAGGAAGAATCAGTTCGAACCAGGATTCTGCAAGAGAAAGCAAGACTGAGGGACAAAGAGTGGTACCAGAGAGTATACCTCGACCACGACAGAACACAAGAAGAAAGGACTACACTGAAAGAGAGGGTACAGAGACGCAAGGAGGAACGAGAAGCAACGAAAATGAGCAGGACCCAGACACAGGAGAAAGGGCAAACACACCCCACAGAATCTCCCACCAAAAGACTCCAACCGCGACATTCCCAACGCAACTGAGCAACCTATACTACAACCCACTCACTGTTCCCTCTGCCACCAACCCCCATATCACAAACCTCACCCCAACAGCTGTCCCTTAGGGGCATTCTGACCCCACCCCCATCAACACAAACCCCACCTACACCACAGCCCCATATAGGCCCCCACCAAGGCTCTCGCTCCCCCAACCCCAATATTCTTGCATGACCACAATGATAGAAAAGAAACTGAAGGTTTGGTACACAAACGCGGATGGAATAATGAATAAACATGAGGAGTGGAACGAAAGAATCAGTGAAAAATCCCCAGACATCATAGCAGTCACAGAAACAAAACTCGCTGAGACAATAACAGACACAGTCTTCCCAACAGGATATCAGATCCTGAGGAAAGATAGAAGGAGTAGAGGGGGAGGAGGGGTTGCACTGCTCATAAAACACCGATGGGGATTTGAGGAAATGGAAGGCATGGACATGATTGGAGAAAGAGACTACATTGTAGGTACAATTCAGTCCGGAGAACATAAAGTAGTCATTGGAGTGATGTATAACCCACCACAGAACTGCAGGAGGCCAAGAGAGGAGTACGAAGCAAACAACAGGGTGATGGTGGACACACTGGCTGAGGTGGCAAGAAGAGCTCACTCGAGCAGAGCAAAGTTACTGGTAATGGGCGATTTCAACCACAGGGAGATCGACTGGGAAAACCTGGAGCCACATGGGGGTCCCGAAACAGGGAGACCAAGATAATGGATGTGGTACTTGAAAACCTCATGCATCAACATGTCAGGGACACAACCAGAGAGAGAGGGGAGGATGAGCCAGCAAGACTGGATCTTGTGTTCACCCTGAGCAGTTCAGACATTGAGGACATCACTTACGAGAGGCCCCTTGGAGCTAGCGATCACGTGGTTCTGAGTTTTGACTATATAGTAGAGTTACAAGTGGAGAAGGTAACAGGAACTGAAGGGGACAGGCCAAACTGTAAAAGGGGGGAGTACACAGGTATGAGAAACTTCCTGCAGGAGGTTCAGTCGGACAGAGAAATGGTAGGAAAATCAGTAAACGAGATGATGGAATATGTGGCAACAAAGTGCAAGGAGGCAGAGGAATGTTTTGTTCCCAAGGGAAACAGAAATAATAGGAAGACCAAAACGAGTCCTTGGTTTACCCGAAGGTGTAGGGAGGCAAAAGCTAAGTGCAACAGAGAATGGAAAAGGTACAGGAGGCATAGGACCCAGGAAAACAAGGAAATTAGTAGAAGAGCCAGAAACGAGTATGCACAGATAAGGAGGGAGGCCCAGCGACAGTATGAAAACGACATAGCATCGAAAGTCAAATCTGACCCGAAACTGCTGTATAGCCACATTAGGAGGAAGACAACAGTCAAGGACCAGGTGATAAGGTTGAGGAAAGAAGGTGGAGAACTCACAAGAAACGATCAAGAGGTATGTGAGGAGCTCAATACGAGATTTAAGGAAGTATTTACAGTAGAGACAGGAAGGACTCTGGGGGGACAGACCAGATGGGGACACCAGCAAGGAATACACCAACAAGTGTTGGATGACATACATACAGATGAGGAGGAGGTGAAGAAACTTCTAAGGGACATCGATACCTCAAAGGCAATGGGACCAGACAACATCTCCCCGTGGGTCCTTAGAGAGGGAGCAGATATGTTGTGCGTGCCACTTACCACAATCTTCAACACGTCCCTGGAAACTGGGCAACTACCTGAGGTATGGAAGACGGCAAATGTAGTTCCCATTTTTAAAAAAGGAGACAGAAAAGAGGCACTAAACTATAGACCTGTGTCATTGACGTGTATAGTACGCAAAATTATGGAGAAGATTATCAGGAGGAGAGTGGTGGAGCACCTGGAACGGAACAAGAGTATAAATGCCAACCAACACAGATTCACGGAAGGCAAATCCTGTGTCACAAACCTTCTGGAGTTTTATGATAAAATAACAGAAGTAAGACATGAGAGAGAGGGGTGTATTGATTGCATCTTCTTGGACTGCAAGAAGGCCTTTGACACAGTTCCTCACAAGAGATTAGTGCAGAAGCTAGAGCATCAGGCGCATATAACAGGAAGGGCACTGCAATGGATCAGAGAATACCTGACAGGGAGGCAACAACGAGTCATGGTACGTAATGATGTATCACAGTGGGCACCTGTGACGAGCGGGGTCCCACAGGGGTCGGTCCTAGGACCAGTGCTATTTTTGGTATATGTGAACGACATGACGGAAGGGTTAGACTCAGAAGTGTCCCTGTTTGCAGATGATGTGAAGTTAATGAGGAGAATTAAATCTGATGAGGACCAGGCAGGACTTCAAAGAGACCTGGACAGACTGGACACCTGGTCCAGCAAATGGCTTCTCGAATTTAATCCTGCCAAATGCAAAGTCATGAAGATAGGGGAAGGGCACAGAAGACCACAGACAGAGTATAGGCTAGGTGGCCAAAGACTGCAAACCTCACTCAAGGAGAAAGATCTTGAGGTGAGTATAACACCGAGCATGTCTCCGGAAGCACACATCAATCAGATAACTGCTGCAGCATATAGGCGCCTGGCAAACCTGAGAATAGCATTCCGATACCTTAATAAGGAATCATTCAAGACACTGTACACCGTGTATGTCAGGCCCATACTGGAGTATGCAGCACCTGTTTGGAACCCGCACTTGATAAAGCACGTCAAGAAACTAGAGAAAGTACAAAGGTTTGCGACAAGGTTAGTTCCAGAGCTAAGGGGAATGTCCTATGAAGAAAGATTAAGGGAAATCGGCCTGACGACACTGGAGGACAGAAGGGTCAGGGGAGACATGATAACGACATATAAAATACTGCGTGGAATAGACAAGGTGGACAAAGACAGGATGTTCCAGGGAGGGGACACAGAAAAACAAGAGGCCACAATTGGAAGTTGAAGACACAAATGAGTCAGAGAGATAGTAGGAAGTATTTCTTCAGTCATAGAGTTGTAAGGCAGTGGAATAGCCTAGAAAATGACGTAGTGGAGGAAGGAACCATACACAGTTTTAAGACGAGGTTTGATAAAGCTCATGGAGCGGGGATAGAGAGGGCCCAGTAGCAACCGGTGAAGAGGCGGGGCCAGGAGCTAAGACTCGACCCCTGCAACCACAAATAGGTGAGTACGTAAGGGACACTACAAGAGAGAGAGGAGAGGATGAACCAGCAAGGCTGGACTTAGTATTCACCTTTAGTAGTGCAGATATCGAGGACATCACATATGAAAGACCCCTTGGGGCCAGTGACCATGTGGTTTTAAGCTTCGAATACACAGTAGAGCTACAAGTGGAGGAAGAAGCAGGAAGGCCGGGACAAATGAAGCCAAATTACAAGAAAGGGGACTACATAGGAATGAGGAACTTCCTGAACGGGGTTCAGTGGGACAGGGAACTGGCAGGGAAGACAGTTAATGATGATGGAATATGTAGCAACAAAATGCAAGGAGGCTGAGGAGAGGTTTGTACCCAAGGGTAACAGGAATAATGAAAAAGCCAGGATGAGCCCATGGTTTACCCAAAGGTGCAGGGAGGCAAAAACCAAGTGTGCTAGGGAATGTAAGAAATATAGAAGGCAAAGGACTCAGGAGAATAAGGAGAGCAGTCGTAGAGCCAGAAACGAATATGCACAGATAAGAAGGGAGGCCCAAAGACAATATGAAAACGATATAGAAGCGAAAGCCAAATCTGACCCGAAACTGTTGTACAGCCACATCAGGAGGAAAACAACAGTCAAGGACTAGGTAATCAGGCTAAGGAAGGAAGGAGGAGAGACAACAAGAAATGACCGTGAAGTATGTGAGGAACTCAACAAGAGATTCAAAGAAGTGTTCACAGAGGAGACAGAAGGCGCTCCATAATGACGGAGAGGTGGGGCACACCACCATGTGCTGGACACAGTGCACACAACCGAGGAAGAAGTGAACAGGCTTCTGAGTGAGCTAGATACCTCAAAGGCAATGGGGCCAGATAACATCTCCCCCTGGGTATTGAGAGAGGCAGCAGAGGCGCTATGTGTACCCCTAACAACAATATTCAATACATCTATCGAAACAGGGAGATTGCCTGAGGCATGGAAAACAGCAAATGTAGTCCCAATCTTTAAAAAAGGAGACAGACATGAAGCATTAAACTACAGACCAGTGTCACTGACATGTATAGTATGCAAAATCATGGAGAAGATTATCAGGAGAAGAGTGGTGGAACACCTAGAAAGCAACGATCTCATCAACAGCAGCCAACATGGTTTCAGGGACGGGAAATCATGTGTCACAAACCTACTGGAGTTCTATGACATGGTGACAGCAGTAAGACAAGAGAGAGAGGGGTGGGTGGATTGCATTTTCTTGGACTGCAAGAAGGCGTTTGACACAGTTCCACACAAGAGATTGGTGCAAAAACTGGAGGACCAAGCAGGGATAACAGGGAAGGCACTGCAATGGATCAGGGAATACTTGTCAGGAACACAGCAGCGAGTCATGGTACGTAGCGAGGTGTCAGAGTGGGCACCTGTGACCAGCGGGGTCCCACAGGGGTCAGTCCTAGGACCAGTGCTGTTTCTGGTATTTGTGAACGACATGACGGAATGAATAGACTCTGAGGTGTCCCTGTTTACAGATGACGTGAAGTTGATGAGAAGAATTCACTCGATCGAAGACCAGGCAGAACTACAAAGGGATCTGGACAGGCTGCAGACCTGGTCCAGCAATTGGCTCCTGGAGTTCAATCCCACCAAGTGCAAAGTCATGAAGATTGGGGAAGGGCAAAGAAGACCGCAGACGGAGTACAGTCTAGGGGGCCAGAGACTACAAACCTCACTCAAGGAAAAAGATCTTGGGGTGAGTATAACACCAGGCACATCTCCTGAAGTGCACATCAACCAAATAACTGCTGCAGCATATGGGCGCCTAGCAAACCTCAGAACAGCATTCCGACATCTTAATAAGGAATCATTCAGGACCCTGTACACCGTGTACGTTAGGCCCATATTGGAGTATGCGGCACCAGTTTGGAACCCACACCTAGCCAAGCACGTAAAGAAACTAGAGAAAGTGCAAAGGTTTGCAACAAGACTAGTCCCAGAGCTAAGAGGTATGTCCTACGAGGAGAGGTTAAGGGAAATCAACCTGACGACACTGGAGGACAGGAGAGATAGGGGGGACATGATAACGACATTCAAAATACTGAGAGGAATTGACAAGGTGGACAAAGACAGGATGTTCCAGAGATTGGACACAGTAACAAGGGGACACAGTTGGAAGCTGAAGACACAGATGAATCACAGGGATGTTAGGAAGTATTTCTTCAGCCACAGAGTAGTCAGTAAGTGGAATAGTTTGGGAAGAGATGTAGTGGAGGCAGGATCCATACATAGCTTTAAGCAGAGGTATGATAAAGCTCACGGCTCAGGGAGAGTGACCTAGTAGCGATCAGTGAAGAGGCGGGGCCAGGAGCTCGGACTCGACCCCCGCAACCTCAACTAGGTGAGTACAACTAGGTGAGTACACACATACACAAACTCATACACACACACACACACACTCATACACACACACACACACACACACACACACACACACACACACACACACACACACACACACACACACACACACACGCTCATACACATACACACGCACACACAAACACACACAAACACACACGCACGCACACACAAACAGGAGCTTGGACTCGACCCCTGCAATCTCAACTAGGTGAGTGCACACACACACACACACACACACACACACACACACACACACACACACACAAAATATGAAAATGACATAGCATCAAAAGTAAAGACTGACCCGAAGCTGTTGTACAGCCACATCAGGAGGAAAACAACAGTCAAGGACCAGGTAATCAGACTGAGGAAGGGTGATGGGGAATTCACAAGAAACGACCGAGAAGTATGTCAGGAGCTCAACACAAGATTTAAAGAGGTATTTACAGTGGAAACCAGTAGGACTCCAAGAAAACTGAACAGGGGGGCACACCAGCAAGTGCTGGATGAGGTACATATAACCAAGGAGGAGGTGAAGAAGCTGCTATGCGAACTTGACACCTCAAAGGCGGTGGGACCAGACAACATCTCTCCATGGGTCCTTAAAGAGGGAGCAGAGATATTGTGTGAGCCATTAACAAAGATCTTCAACACATCATTTGAAACTGGGCAACTCCCTGAGGTATGGAAAATGGCAAATGTAGTCCCAATTTTTAAAAAGGGAAACAGACATGAGGCACTAAACTACAGACCTGTATCACTAACGTGTATAGTATGCAAGGTCATGGAGAAGATCATCAGGAGGAGAGTGGTGGGGCACCTGGAAAGAAACAAGTGTATAATTGACAACCAGCACGGTTTCAGGGAAGGAAAATCCTGTGTCACAAACCTACTAGAGTTTTATGACAAGGTGACAGAAGTAAGACAAGAGAGAGAGGGGTGGATCAACTGCGTATTTTTGGACTGCAAGAAGGCTTTCGACACAGTTCCTCACAAGAGGTTACTGCAAAAGCTAGAGGACCAGGCACACATAACAGGAAAGGCACTGCAATGGATCAGAGAATATCTGACAGGGAGGCAACAACGAGTCATGGTACGCGACGAGGTGTCAGAGTGGGCGCCTGTGACAAGCGGGGTTCCACAGGGGTCAGTCCTAGGACCTGTGCTGTTCTTGGTATACGTGAACGACATAACGGAAGGGATAGACTCAGAAGTGTCCTTGTTTGCAGACGATGTGAAGTTAATGAGAAGAATCGAATCGGTCGAGGATCAAGCAGGACTACAAAGAGATCTGGACAGGCTACAAGCCTGGTCCAGCAACTGGCTCCTTGAATTTAACCCTGCCAAATGCAAAGTCATGAAGATTGGGGAAGGGCAAAGAAGACCGCAGACACAATATAGTTTAGATGGCCAAAGACTGCAAACCTCACTCAAGGAAAAAGATCTGGGGGTGAGTATAACACCGAGCATATCTCCTAAGAATCGAATCGGTCGAGGATCAGGCAGGACTACAAAGAGATCTGGACAGGCTACAAGCCTGGTCCAGCAACTGGCTCCTTGAATTTAACCCTGCCAAATGCAAAGTCATGAAGATTGGGGAAGGGCAAAGAAGACCGCAGACACAATATAGTTTAGATGGCCAAAGACTGCAAACCTCACTCAAGGAAAAAGATCTGGGGGTGAGTATAACACCGAGCATATCTCCTGAGGCGCACATCAATCAGATAACTGCTGCAGCATACGGGCGCCTGGCAAACCTACGGATAGCGTTCCGATACCTCAGTAAGGATTCGTTTAAGACTGTACACCATCTACGTCAGGCCCATACTGGAGCATGCAGCACCAGTTTGGAATCCACACCTAGTCAAGCACGTCAAGAAATTAGAGAAAGTGCAAAGGTTTGCAACAAGACTAGTCCCAGAGCTACGGGGATTGTCCTATGAAGAAAGGTTGAGGGAAATCGGCCTGACGACACTGGAGGCCAGGAGGGTCAGGGGAGACATGATAACGACATATAAAATACTGCGCGGAATAGACGAGGTGGACAAAGACGGGATGTTCCAGAGATGGGACACAGACACAAGAGGTCACAATTGGAAGTTGAAGACTCAGATGAATCAAAGGGATGTTAGGAAGTATTTCTTCAGTCATAGAGTAGTCAGGCCATGGAATAGCCTAGAAGTGATGTGGTGGAGGCAGGAACCATACATAGTTTTAAGGCGAGGTATGAAGAGCTCATGGGGCAGGAAGAGAGAGGACCTAGTAGCAATCAGCGAAGAGGCGGGGCCAGGAGCTGTGACTCTACCCCTGCAACCACAAATAGGTGAGTACAAACACAAACACACAAACACACACACACACACACACACACACACACACACACACACACACACACACACACACACACACACACAATTAGGTGAGTACACACATGTGATAATGCTTTATTTACAGCTAGCAAAGTCAGGGTATTTCTCCAGAATGGTCTGTAATATACCACTGTGGATAAAATACTTAGCCATTTCTTGAACACTTCTGAGTGAGTTGTTTCTAAATTCATTAATTTTATCGCACTCCAGTACATAATGACGCAGGGTGTGACAATAGTCCATCTGGCAAAGTTTACATTTCGTTTGGTCTACATCTGGTGGTGGTGATTTAACCTGCCAAAGATACTTGTAACCCAGCCGGAGCCGGGCAGTAGTGACATCCAAGAGTCTGCTTATTTTGTTGGATGCACCATAGACATGTGGCTCCTCCTGCATGATAGAATGATGATAGATGGACTCACTGGTGTCAATCTCCCTGAGCCTTAAGTCCATAAAATTCAGTTGAAGTTCTTTTCGTATTATTGTTCTCAAACTACTACCTGACAAGCCAAGATTGTAATCTACTCCCTCTTTGAAAGCATACAGCTTAGCCAATTTATCAGTTCTATCATGCATCTGAAGACCAATGTGAGATGGAATCCACAGCATGTGCACTCTGACTCCACTGTCCACAATCCTACCATACCTGTGTCTGGCTTCTGACACAAGCATGCCACAATTTATGCTTAATGAGTTGAGAGCATTTATGGATGACAGAGAATCAGTCACAATTAAACTCTCAATCTTTGATACATAGATGCATTTCAGTGCAAGGAGTATGGCAAACAGTTCTGTCTGAAGGGTAGAGGCCCAATTATTGATGCGTGCTCCAATTTCTTTAAGAGAGCCATCACTCTGTACGACAACAGCAGCACTACCAGCTGCACCAGTGGATTGGTGAACAGAACCATCAGCGTAAATAATTTGCGAGAGTGTGTGCTGTGTGACTAAGTTATCAATACAGCTTAAGGCCTCATGTTTGGCTTCAAGGCGAAGTTTTGGTTGTGATTTAAGAAGTAGTTTGGGGGGAAATGGAGGAATGGTAGTTTGGAATAGGGTAATATTCCATGGAGCGGAGAAGTGCCACTGTTGCCTTACTTTACATAGATCATGTAGCTGGTTCATGCGGAGGTCGGTTCCAGTTTTTTCGATCCATCTAGAGGAGTGTTCACCAGTGCTGAGGAAAGTTTGGAGGGCTTCTGTGCAGGGGTTTGAATGAGCTTGCCTGAGCATATTAACCCCAATTAGGATATTTCTTTCAGTAACACGATCTCTGATGCTTGGAATATCAAGTTCTTTTTGCATATTTAAAATTTTGGCAGTACGAGGGCATCCTAAAATGATCCTCATTGCTTCTTTCTGCAGTTTTTCCAGCCCTCCAAGCTTCCAGTCAGACACAAGAGCAAGTAGTGGAGCAGCATAATCAACCAATTATCTAATATAAGCAAGATACATCATTTTCACAATTTTAACATTAGCACCATACCATATTGACTTAGGGTGTAGCGTGACAGTGTCAGCGTGCCTCGTTGTGCTCCCGGTTTTCTGGTGTTTTCACGGTCGCTCTTACGTGCTAGAACTTTAATTTGTGTCATCAATCCTATACGATACATCCCTCTAGCGCCTGGAACCAATCTTGGGCGGAAAACATTATATACTGAGTCAAAAAAAGAGAATTAGTGTGCACTACCTAGCAGAGTTTACTGCCAGAGGGGAATCATAGGCCTGTGTCCCGTGTGAAAAAATAATAATAATTGAACTTTGTGTCAGAGGAAAGAAAGTCTCCCTGAAAACATTGAGTATACATAATGTATAGGCGGGCAGCGGCAGCGGCAGCAACGGTATCCAGCCAGCTCTTCTTTCTCAAAAAACATCGCTCAACAAAACTTGTGATGGCCTAAAGTGAAAGTTCAACTACATGAACCCACGTAGACCACAACATGACCCAAGAATACTAAGAATGTAACCCAAATCTTGACAAAATTAGAAGATCTAAGGAAGACAGCCCTGCTAACCCAAACACTGCCTCCGCTGCCAGACAATCACTTAACCCAAGCTCCGAGAAAACAAGCCTTCTCCTCCATTGCTACACAGTATCTACTTCAGTGATACTATGAAAGGATATCGCAGAAGAATCAACACCAGTAATAAAAGAATAACAGCAAGGACCCTAGAACTCAACTTGTCTACCCAGCAGGACGCTAGTGTATCATCAACCCCTCTCTCCGCCGCCACCCAAGGAACAACAACAACAGCAACAACAAACATGGCTGACTCCCCCTCCAACTCCACTCCCTTCAAAGGATTCACCCATGATAACTCAGGTATGATTATTCCTGACAATATCAAGGACTACATCGTTGCTCTAGAAAATGAAATCAAAGATATCAAAGCAACACTCGAGCGACGAGAATCCAAGATAACCAACCTCGAGAATAAGATCCAAAACCTTGAAGAGAAGATTACATCGGGAAGTGTTGACACAGAAAATACTCTAAAAGCAGCTATAGCCAGTCACACTGAGCAAATAACAACAATAAATATGAAGGTTGAAGAAGCAATCAAGGACTGGAATCAGAACATGCACACTCGACTAAATGAATACCTTGATTTCCAAGACGACAAAACTGAACAAGATAAGTTGTCTGATGCAGTGATAATAAACAGTCCACACATTCCTAGTGACATAACACAAGCACAGTGCAAAGAAACTGCTATCAGGATAATACAGAACCACGTACAAGTCATCGTGCAAAACAATGAAATCAAAGAAACACGTTTGCTAGGAAAACCAGGAAGTAAACACAGTATAATGATCCGACTTCATTCATACGATAAAAGAAAGGACTTAATTAAATCAGCAATTACAATGAAAAATGGAGTGTACATAAATGAGTGTCTAACAAAAAAACGTCAAAACCTTCTGTTCAGGCTGAGAAAACTTAAACAGGAAAACAAAATACATCAGTGTTTCACGCGAGATGGGAAAATACTAGTAAGGAAAACATCAACAGGACAACAATATACTATCTCAAATGAACACGATTTCTCTACCTTCCTTAGAAAAGCGGACATTTTTGTAACAGATTAGATAAGTGCCCTTAATACATATATACGTGTGGTGCATATAGTGTACGTTACTATTATATTGTACATTATTATTTTTATTATTTTTCATCACTAGCTAATGAAATACCTCCAATACTCTATACTTCTTTCTTACCACTATAAATTGCTCATAATTTTAAATTACAAGTCAAATCTTACTCCAAATTAATAATATTCATTATTCTTACCTGTCCATTTAATTTTGTTTATCACTACTTGTTTTTTAGTCACTTTTTATTGTGTATGCAATTAGTGTATATTCCAATTACTTTTTTGCAAGTACCAAAACTATCTTTTGCTAGCTAGTACCAACTACCTCATTTTTTTTTACTTTTATTGTGCAATAAACTGCTCAATTTATTTAATATTACAAATCAGATCTTACTCCTTAACCAATATTATTTCATAGTGACCACCTGTCCATTTAACTTTGTTTACCATTACTTAATTTTAGTCCCTCATATATTTTCTCCTTTATTTTAGCTTTATACAACTACCCTAGTTTATACATTCACAATTGTTAAAATAATCAAGGTGCTATTCTCAGGTGCTAAAGTAGAATAAGTTCACAACTTTGCCATTATATTCCAAAACTACCTTAGCTCATTATTTTACATTTGTTAAATAATTCAGGTGCTATTTTTTAGCTTAAGACTATTTACTTTGTTTTATACTTAATTCTAACTATAGATTCACTACAAATCTTATGATTACAAGCATTGATCCTGATACCAACCTCTTATTTAACGACTTAAATGATTCAAACAGTTACTGTAATTACTACACTGCAGAACAATCAAAGGCACTTCTCAGTGCCAACAACAACATAACTATCTTTAACTACAATATCAGATCTTTAAGCAAGCATTACGATGACCTCATAGCATTACTAAATTCCTTACATGCCAATATGTCCATCATTACACTAACTGAAACCTGGCTAAAGCCTGATAGTACAGAAGTCTATGCCATTCCTGGTTACACAGCCATACACAACTGTAGGCCAGACCAACAAGGGGGTGGCACAGCCATATACTACTCAGACCAACTAGAATGTATCACTAATACTTGCACAAGGGATGAACATGGGGAATATATAATAGCCAAATTCAAATCCAAATACCTACAAAAACCTCTCACATTGATAAACATTTACAGAGTTCCACAGTCAAACATTAGCCAATTTAGTCAAAACCTAGGAAGTATGATAACTGATGCACGCATGAACAAAGATCACTTACTACTCTCAGGTGATTTCAATATAAATCTCCTGCAAGACCAGGACCCACACGTTACTGAATTCACAAACACAATGAGTAACTGTATGTTGCTACCAACAGTAACAAAACCTACAAGAGTTACAGAGACTAGTGTTTCCCTACTTGACCACATCTGGACCAACACCATATCCCCTTTAAAATCAGGCATAATTACAGATAATACCACAGACCACTACCCTACTTTTCTCATAACAACTCTTGGTAAATTACCCCAAGACACTACTAAAGTCACCTTCAGACTTCACAATGAGGCAGCCATTAATAACTTTACAACAGCATTAGCAAACATTGACTGGCACACTGAGCTAGAAATCTATACAGATATTGACGAATGTATTAATAATTTTCTAAAAAAGACCCAATACCTCTATAACAAGCACTGCCCTAAAAAAACTAAACAGATGACAGCTAAGAGACTGAACAGTCCCTGGTTAACACCCAGCATTCTCAAATCCATAAATACAAAACACCAATATGAAAAACAGTACAGAATGGGTCACATAACCAGAGACCAAACAAAACGTTACTCGTCAATCCTAACCAGCCTGATAAGAAGGGCAAAAAAATTGTACTATGAGAACAGATTATCCAACTTACGAGGTGATATAAAAAAGACCTGGAAAACCCTATCAGAAATTCTAGGAACAAAAAAGATATCACGAAATAGCGAAATAAAATTAGCAAAATCAGATGAACCCCAACTCCCACCAACAGAAACAGCAAACAGACTCAATGACTTCTTCTCCACTATAGGACAAAACCTTGCCAATAAAATCCCAAGCTCAGATACCCCACCAAATGACTACCTCACTGGCAACTACCCGAACACACTGTTCCTAGCTCCGACTAACCCATACGAAGTCTCCCTTATTATCAACACGCTAAAAAACAAGGCAGGAGATTTAAATACCTTACCACCCTTTATATACAAAAAAGTGTCACAAGTTCTATCACCAATCATTGCAACACTCTTTAACAAATCCATTGAATCCTCCACCTTCCCCACAGTACTCAAAATAGCAAGGGTCACCCCGATCCACAAAGGAGGAGACCAAACAGAGATGAATAACTATAGGCCAATATCCAACTTACACCCTCTCTCAAAAATCTTCGAAAAATTAATTCATAAACGAATCTACTCCTACCTTATCTCCCAAAACATACTCAACCCCTGCCAATTTGGATTCAGGCCAAATAAAAATACTAATGATGCTATTATACACATGCTAGAACATATATACACTGCAATAGAGAAAAAAGAAGTCCCACTGGGGATCTTCATTGACTTACGTAAAGCTTTTGATACAGTTAACCATGACTTGCTCCACGTAAAATTGTCACACTATGGTATAAGAGGGCACTCCCTCAACTACCTCAAGTCATACCTCAGCAACAGAAGCCAATATGTGTATGCAAATGGGGCAAACTCTTCTGCACAACCAATCACAGTTGGTGTCCCACAGGGAAGTGTCCTTGGCCCTCTTCTCTTTCTCCTATACATAAATGACCTACCAAATGCTTCGCAATTACTCAAACCCACACTATTTGCAGATGACACTACATACGTCTTCTCCCACCCGAGCCCAGTCACGCTAGCCAATACTGTAAATACAGAATTACAGAAAATATCTACCTGGATGAGGACTAACAAACTTACACTAAACATTGACAAAACCTACTTCATTCAGTTTGGTAACAGAGCTACAGATGTCCCTCTTAACATAATGATAAACGGATCACCTATCACAAAGCTAACAGAGGGAAAATTCTTAGGAATCCACCTTGATAATAGACTCAAATTTCATACACATATACAACAAATTTCTAAGAAAATTTCCAAGACTGTAGGCATACTATCGAAGATACGGTACTATGCTCCACAGTCAGCCCTCCTGGCCCTATATCACTCTCTTATTTACCCCTATCTCACCTATGGAATTTGTGCATGGGGCTCAACAACAAGTAACCATCTCAGACCACTAATTACCCAACAAAAGGCTGCAGTTAGAATGATAACAAATTCTCACTATAGGCAGCACACTCCACCAATATTCAATACACTAAACCTATTCACCATACAAAACATTCATACTTATTACTGCACCTATTACATACATAGAACACTTAACTCTGATATTAACCCTCCCCTCAAACATCTCCTTGCCAACCTCAACAGAACACATGACCATAACACAAGGCACAGATCACTCTTTGATGTTCCTCGTGTCCATCTCACACTTTGCAAAAACTCAATGCACATAAAAGGCCCTAAAATCTGGAACTCATTACCTGTAAATATAAAAGAAACACTACCTGTTTATAAATTCAAGTCTCTTCTCAAAGATCACTTACTCACCCAAAACCAAATAAATACTGAATAACTGAACCTTATAAATTGTATATCTTAAATGTTTCTCACAATTATATCACATAAATGTTAAACCTAAAACCCAATCTAACTTTATTATTTTTTTAAATACACTACCTAACAGAATACTCCATTCTACTGAATGTACAACAATGCATACAACCATATGACCTGTCTTTGTAATACTCACTTGTGCTTTATAGTAATCTGTTTACATTAAAGTTTTATCACCGATGTCATCATTGCTTAGTTCATCTTAAGTTAATTTTAAGCCAGCCCGTAATGCTATGTATAGTATAAGTGGCTTTGGCATACTGCTATTTTCTGTATTTTTTGTACCTCTGTATGTGTGCACAAATTTTTAAATAAATAAATAAATACTACAGTGGCTCCCTAGCATATTGATGATAAAGGCTAAAGTGTCATTTGAAAACAGGTGAATTTGTAAATGAAGTGATAAGCCTATAGAGGCAGGTGCCAGAAGTCGCCAGAAACTTACCACAGGTCAGCTGTTTTTAATAATCTTCCTGGCCTGCTAGTGTACTCGCATATAACCTAGTGATACCAGTGAAGAGCAGAATACAGTGTTGTAGTAGCAACTAACCAGTATTATAATGGTACTTAGTGGAGTGGAGTGACTTTCATTAGTTTCTTTTTTCTTGAAATACCAGACATACTGTGAATTTCATATAACCTGTAGTTACCAGCGGTCGCAATATACACAACGAGAAGCAATTATTACTACAGAAAAAGCGTCCTTCCTCCAAAATTTGCACCAGTCAACTATAGTGATAATATAGCATTTATTGTGGTGGAGACGGAAAAAAAAATAGAGAAGCTAGATACAGCGATTGATAAACAAGGGTGGAGGTCGACCGTTCGTCATTGTAGGAGTGCCAGCAGTCACCGGCTCTTCAACACGCAAGTTATACTTTTGTATCAATCAAATCACATATTACTCGGGTAGATAATTTCCAGTAGATCCTTCATGTGTTAGCTCAAATCACCGACCAGTATGGTTTAAATAAGTGACCCACTGATCAGATCAGATAGACTGGTCCGAACCCTTGACTGGTCCGAACCCTTGACTGGTCCGAACCCTGGACTGGTTTCAAACGGTTTCGTTGTGCACTACCTAGCAGGTTATTAATAGAATATTCAAGAGGTTGCTAGTAGAATTGCAGTAAATCAACCATTCAAATCATAATGAAGCTGTGTGTAGTCTGTGGTCAGTCAAACAAACGGGCTTCCACATGCATAAATTGTCATTTTTGTGGAAATTGGTGTCACGCCCCTTGTGCAGATATCCAACAACTAGCTACAAGCAGTATTAAAACAGGGAAGTGTTTTTGGGTATGCCCAAATGAGATAAATCTGTGGACTAAAATCACAAGGGTATTAAAAGAGGTCAACATCAAAGCTGCTTTCATAGAAAACCTGGAAGCTTTCTACAACAGATGGGAACATAAAAAGTCTGGGCTGAATGGCACTGCCCTTGATACTGGCCATGTAGTCAGAAACTGTAAGGCTGGAGATGATGTCCTGGTAGTCAGTAAATGGGGGACTGATAGTGCTGTCCTGGGAGACAGTAATGGTGAAGCTGGAGGTGCTGTCCTGGGAGACAGTAATGGTGAAGCTGGAGGTGCTGTCCTGGGAGACAGTAATGGTGAAGCTGGAGATGCTGTCCTGGGAGACAGTAATGGGGAAGCTGGAGATGCTGTCCTGGGAGACAGTAATGGTGAAGCTGGAGATTTTGTCCAGGTAGTCGGGAATTATACGCAGGAAGGAATACATATGAATGACCGCATAGGGGACAGGAGCCATAGTAGGGAAACAAGTGTAGTCAAAGATAAGATAAAACCAATATTGCAAACTAGAAATACCGCAGGAAATAGCAAACAAGAGGAGTCCACTAGCAATAGTGAGGATATATTACCAAAAACAAATGGTGGGAGCTCCATTGTTGGTGCTAGGGAGGATAGAAGTAAGACAGGGAAACATGCACCAACAGGGAATACAGTCACAGAAACCCAAGGCAAACGGAAACCAAGCCTGTGCACATACTATGCACTCGGTATCTGCTGGCATGGGAAATCTGGAAAAACAGATGGGACGTGCAACTATGACCACCCTAGGAAATGCCATGCCCATATGACAACAGGAAAATGCAAACTCCCTTCCTGTAAGCTTTTTCACCCTGAACTGTGTACCTCTTCAGTACAGGAAAGACTGTGCTATAACTTAAATTGCCAGGCATACCATCTAAAGGGGACAAAAAGATACAAAACATCCAGGCCATGGGAAAACCTGGGTAGCCACAGCCACTCAAGAGGGAGAGGTTTTTTAGTGCCAGGAAGGAAAAAAAACTGGCAGGAAATGGCAGAAATCGTACACCAAATCCAGTCATTCCTGGAGTGGAACCACAGTCGATGGCCTCCACTCCAAACCAACAGATACAGATACTAATGCCGGAAAAAAAATCCCCCCCCAGTACCAACAATACCACCAGTCCGATAACATTCTTCTTTGCAAATATACAGGGTCTAAAGCCAGCAACAAACAACAAAATACCTTTCATCCGTGGACTGCTTGCAGAGGCAAAGGCAATGTTCGCGGCTTTCACTGAGACCCACATTAAGGATCACTTGGACAACGAAATATGGATCCCAGGTTACAACCTATACAGATGTGACAGAGTGAACAGGCAAAAGGGGGGGGTTGGCCTGTACATTGCAGAGTCACTTGTTTGCACAGAACTGCTAAATGCCTCAAATGATGTAGTGGAAGTTTTAGCAGTAAAGGTCGAGAACCAAAACCTAGTCATTGTGATAGTCTACAAGCCTCCGGATGCAACATCCCAGCAATTCCAGGAACAGCTGTTAAAAATTGACCACTGTCTGGAAAACCTTCCAGCTCCTGCACCCAACATCTTGCTCCTGGGGGATTTCAACTTAAGGCACCTAAAATGGAGGAATATAGCAAATAATATTGTTGCACTAATAACACCAGGAGGCAGCTCTAATGAAAACTCACACTCACGTGAGCTTTTAAATCTCTGCACAAAATTCAATTTAAACCAGCAAATAATAGAGCCTACTAGACTGGAGAATACACTAGACCTCATCTTCACTAACAATGATGATCTGATAAGAAATATCACCATATCAAAAACAATATACTCAGATCACAACATAATTGAGGTTCAGTCATGTATGCGCGGAGCCCCAGACCGACATAATGAGATTAGTCACGAGGGAGCATTCACCAAATTCAACTTCAATAACAAAAACATAAAGTGGGACCAAGTAAACCAAGTCCTAACCGATATAAGCTGGGAAGATATACTAAGCAACACAGACCCCAACTTATGCCTAGAACAGATTAACTCGGTAGCACTCGATGTATGCACAAGGCTTATTCCTCTAAGAAAAAGGAGGAGTAGATGTAAAACAGAAAGAGACAGGCGCTCCCTTTACAGGCGACGGAAAAGAATAACAGAGCGGCTAAAAGAGGTCAATATATCTGAAATGCGTAGGGAGACACTGGTCAGAGAAATAGCAAGCATCGAACTTAAGCTAAAAGAATCCTTTAGGAGTTAGGAATCGCGGGAAGAACTAAAAGCCATAAATGAAATCGAAAGAAACCCAAAGTATTTCTTCTCCTATGCCAAATCAAAATCGAGAACAACGTCCAGTATTGGGCCCCTACTTAAACAAGATGGGTCCTACACAGATGACAACAAGGAAATGAGTGAGCTACTCAAGTCCCAATATGACTCAGTTTTTAGCAAGCCGCTAACCAGACTGAGAGTCGAAGATCAAAATGAATTTTTTATGAGAGAGCCACAAAATTTGATTAACACAAGCCTATCCGATGTTATCCTGACGCCAAATGACTTCGAACAGGCGATAAATGACATGCCCATGCACTCTGCCCCAGGGCCAGACTCATGGAACTCTGTGTTCATCAAGAACTGCAAGAAGCCCCTATCACGAGCCTTTTCCATCCTATGGAGAGGGAGCATGGACACGGGGGTCGTCCCACAGTTACTAAAAACAACAGACATAGCCCCACTCCACAAAGGGGGCAGTAAAGCAACAGCAAAGAACTACAGACCAATAGCACTAACATCCCATATCATAAAAATCTTTGAAAGGGTCCTAAGAAGCACGATCACCACGCATCTAGAAACCCATCAGTTACACAACCCAGGGCAACATGGGTTTAGAACAGGTTGCTCCTGTCTGTCTCAACTATTGGACCACTACGACAAGGTCCTAAATGCACTAGAAGACAAAAAGAATGCAGATGTAATATATACAGACTTTGCAAAAGCCTTCGACAAGTGTGACCATGGCGTAATAGCGCACAAAATGCGTGCTAAAGGAATAACAGGAAAAGTCGGTCGATGGATCTATAATTTCCTCACTAACAGAACACAGAGAGTAGTCGTCAACAGAGTAAAGTCCGAGGCAGCTACGGTGAAAAGCTCTGTTCCACAAGGCACAGTACTCGCTCCCATCTTGTTCCTCATCCTTATATCCGACATAGACAAGGATGTCAGCCACAACACCGTGTCTTCCTTTGCAGATGACACCCGAATCTGCATGACAGTGTCTTCCATTGCAGACACTGCAAAGCTCCAGGCAGACATCAACCAAATCTTTCAGTGGGCTGCAGAAAACAATATGAAGTTCAACGATGAGAAATTTCAATTACTCAGATATGGTAAACATGAGGAAATTAAATCTTCATCAGAGTACAAAACAAATTCTGGCCACAAAATAGAGCGAAACACCAACGTCAAAGACCTGGGAGTGATCATGTCGGAGGATCTCACCTTCAAGGACCATAACACTGTATCAATCGCATCTGCTAGAAAAATGACAGGATGGATAATGAGAACCTTCAAAACTAGGGAGGCCAAGCCCATGATGACACTCTTCAGGTCACTTGTTCTATCTAGGCTGGAATATTGCTGCACACTAACAGCACCTTTCAAGGCAGGTGAAATTGCCGACCTAGAAAATGTACAGAGAACTTTCACGGCGCGCATAACGGAGATAAAACACCTCAATTATTGGGAGCGCTTGAGGTTCCTAAACCTGTATTCCCTGGAACGCAGGAGGGAGAGATACATGATTATATACACCTGGAAAATCCTAGAGGGACTAGTACCGAACTTGCACACGAAAATCACCCACTACGAAAGCAAAAGACTTGGCAGACGATGCACCATCCCCCCAATGAAAAGCAGGGGTGTCACTAGCACGTTAAGAGACCATACAATAAGTGTCAGGGGCCCGAGACTGTTCAACTGCCTCCCAGCACACATAAGGGGGATTACCAACAGACCCCTGGCAGTCTTCAAGCTGGCACTGGACAAGCACCTAAAGTCAGTTCCGGATCAGCCGGGCTGTGGCTCGTATGTTGGTTTGCGTGCAGCCAGCAGCAACAGCCTGGTTGATCAGGCTCTGATCCACCAGGAGGCCTGGTCTCAGACCGGGCCGCGGGGGCGTTGACCCCCGGAACTCTCTCCAGGTAAACTCCAGATACCTGGGGTGAAGCCCTGCCACAACTCTAAGTGCTCTTAGTCTTTCTTTGTATTGGCGACAAAGTCTTGTTACAACAGGTCCAAGTAGTGGAACCTCAAAGCCTAGATACCTGTATCTGCTTACATATTCTAGAAGAGACCCATCATGCAATTGGATCTGACGAACTGTGCCTCTCTGTCGAGGAGGACGTCTATTGAGTATCTTTGTTTTATCAGTAGAGATTATCAACCCCAGGTCCTGACACGAGGCTAGTACATGATTAAGAATGTTTTGGGTGTTGGAGAATCCGGTGGTGTGAATCATTATGTCATCAGCAAAACTAATCACATAATGATGGGGCTGACTAGGCATAGCATTAAGTAATGAATTAATTAGAATATTGAACAGTGTGGGACTGAGCACACCTCCCTGTGGGGTTCCTAATTCAAAGTCTTTAGCTACACTTCTATGTCCCTGGAACAACACAGACGATTTTCTGTTGGACAGGTAACCTTTAATCCAGCGGAGAAGCCATCCTCCAACATCCATTCTGGCAAGTTCACTAATGATTACATGTCGATTGGCTACATCGAAAGCGGATTTAAGGTCAAGGAAGGTAGTGTCAGTGTGCAGGGTGAGAAGGGTGGCTATGCAATGATGCACGCTCCTTCCATGCATGAAACCATGTAACCGGGGAGAAAAAAATTGTTTGATTCTGTACATGAGACGATTAAGAATCATTCTCTGATATGTTTTACACAAGCAGCTAGTAAGAGATATTGGGCGAAATGCATTTTGTTGATTGGGCTTAGGAATTGGAATGATGAGGCTGTTGGTCCAAGATTGAGGGAGCTCCCCAGTTACATAGCTCATGTTATATAATTCAAGTAATGGATTACCTGGTACTCGACACAGCAATCTGAGTATGTTGTAAGTAATACCATCCTCACCAGGCGACGTGGAGTTGCCCTTAGTGCTGCATCAAGTTCATAATTAGTGAAAGGAATGTTGCAGTCATCTGCCTTGCCGAGCATAAAACAAACAAGTCTCTCCCTTGCATCATATTTGTCATTTAATTTTGCCTGTGTGGTACTGGGAAGATTGTCATAGCTAGATGTAGCAGCCCAAGCACTGACTAACTCATTCGCCCTATGCAAGGGATGAGGGTGCGCGATCAGCCCAGTTCTGTTACCCTTAATTCCATTTATGTCCCTCCATGCCCGGCTAAGTGGGGTGTGAGCATTAAGACCGTTGACAAATTTTTCCCAGTCTGTTTGCCGCAGCTCTGTCATACGCTCTCTGGCAGCAGCAAGGGCAGTTTGGAAGAGCCTCAGCATTCCAGGGGTACGATGTTTTCTATAGGCTAGGCCTAGTCTGCGAGCAGTACGTTTCAGTGTACGAAGTTTAGAATCATTGTAATAAGTATGGTTTTTGAAGGAGGTATGATTATTATGGAAGTTTGTTGGGTTTAGAGTACCAAGAGGTTGAAATGGCGGCTCTAAGTAGTTCTGAATACTGCTCACAAGGTCATTGTTAAAGGTCTCTACAGAGGAACACTCATAGGAATTATACCAGTCAGTCACATGTGCAACAAAGTCATCATGCTGATCAGTGGGAACATTAAAACGTTTCCGTTTGAATATCCCACCAGGAAGGATAGTATTACCAATATCTAGTGAGGTTAGCCTAGGGAAATGATCAGACGCTATATGTTACAATGGAAGACTCACAGCTGGCAGAAGTAATGTTGAAGCCCAGGCACAGATCAAGGACGCCTCCATAGATATGTGTGGGTTCAAGGTCACCTACAATTTGGATATTATCATGACTGTTTAAGAGTGACAACAGTTGATTGCCATTACGATTACCAAACTGTGAGTTTCCAATGCTTTTGTGTCTTGCATTGTAATCGCCAATAATAAGAGTAGGCTCAGAATGAGCACAAGTTGGGAGCTCCAAGTAATTAAACTTATCAGCAGGAGCGTACAAGTTAAATATGTTGAGAGCAGAGTTCCCTATATAAATCCTAACACCGTGATATTGTAGCCCCTCTGTTTTCTTATGTGCAAGAAGTTGATGGGGAAGTGATTTTTTAATATATAGAACACAAGAGTTAGTAGATTTGAGGTTATATGCAACAAATGATGGTAATTTAGGGGGTTGGGATTTTTCAGGGACTCTGCACTCTTGTAGACACACAACATCAATGGGTTCAGTGGTTACTTTATGATGAAGGTCAGGAAGTCTTTTTCTAAGTGATGCAATATTCCAGCTTAATATAGAAAGTTTATACGAGTTTTGATCCATTATAGTAGTCCTGGGATCATCTCGAGTTTCTCAGCATAATGGAAAAATTGTTCATATAAATAGCAGACCTTATCAATGTCAACAGTGCTACCCTTGTCCATGAGTTTTGTAAGTGCACCTCCAGTTGTAAGGCCTCGTGGGAGTCTTCGTAAACTCAGAGCATGACGCTGTTTATGTGTGAATGTATGATAGGTGACACCACCACTCACATTCCCTCCTCCACTAACATTACATGCAACACTACAGCTGTCATCACCAACGCCACTACCAACATTGTGTTCATTACATTTATCAACAGTATTGTATTCAACACTAATGTGTATGTGGTTAGCCTCATCACACTCTGCACCACCACTTATATTACGCTCATCACTATTACTAACATTATAGACACCACTGCTCTCATCACACTCTTCACCACCACTTATATTACGCTCATCACTATTACTAACATTATAGACACCACCGCTCTCATCACACTCTTCACCACCACTTATATTACGCTCATCACTATTACTAACATTATAGACACCACTGCTCTCATCACACTCTTCACCACCACTAACATTATAGACACCACTGCTCTCATCACACTCTTCACCACCACTTATATTACGCTCAACACTATTACTGACATTATAGACACCACTGCTCTCATCACACTCTTCACCACCACTAACATTATAGACACCACCGCTCTCATCACACTCTTCACCACCACTTAGATGGTCTTATTGATAGTGGCAGCTCAGAGAGTTTCATCAACCCTGACTTAGTTAAACGCCACTCCTTGACTGTACATCACTCATTAGGTACCGTTTCCATGGCATCAACGTCTCTCTCTATTCAGACCTTAGGGTTTTGTAAGGTAAATCTCAGAGTTAATGAAAAGGATTACCAAGATGTACATTTAGCTTTTCTGCCACAACTCTTCTCTGATGTTATCCTTGGTCAGGACTTTCAGAAGCTGCATGGTAGTGTCACCTTAACATATGGAGGGGAACTGCCTCCTCTTGTTGTCTGTGGACTTAGCACTTTATGGGTAGACCCACCAAAGCTGTTTGCAAATCTTACCGCGGATTGCCATCCTATATCAGCTAAGTCACGCCGCTATTCTTATGAGGATCGGATGTTCATTGAGAAAGAAACTCAGAGGCTGCTGAAGGAGGGTATTATAGAACCGAGTAATTCCCCTTAGCGTGCACAGGTTGTTGTTGTTAAAGATAATTATAGGAAACGGAGACTGGCTATCGATTACTCTTAGACAATCAACAAATTTATACTTCTTGATGGGTACTCTCTACCTCGAATTGATGATACAGTGAACAAAATTGCTCAGTACTATATGTTTAGCACAATTGATCTACAGAGTGCCTATCATCAAGTCCCTATAAGGAATGAAAATAAACCATACACAGCGTTTCAGGCTAGTGATGGCCTGTATCAGTTTACCAGAGTCCCTTTTGGAATCACCAATGGGGTAGCCTGCTTCCAACGAATTATGGATTCACTCATTCAGGAAGAGCAACTCATGGGATTTTATGCGTATTTAGATAATGTTACCATTTGTGGCAAGACCCAGGAGAAACATGATGTAAACCTTGATAAGATTTTGGAAGCCGCCAAAAAGAAAAATATCAGTTACAATGAGGAAAAGTGCACTTTTTCAACTAAAAGGCTTAGCATCCTTGGTTATGTAGTGGAAGGAGGTTCAATATTCCCAGACTCTGAACGACTACGACCTCTATGGGAACTTCCAATGCCTCAAGACAAAAAGTCACTCAGAACTCTTGGTCTCTTTGCTTATTACTCATAATGGATCTACAGCTATTCAAGTAAAGTCCGCCCATTGAGTGCTATCACATTTCCTGTGACAAAGGAAGCAGAAGCCGCTTTCCATACTCTCAAACAGGACATTGAAAACTCAACAAGATCACTCCTCTAGAACATAAACTAGACACTCTAGAACAACAAAGCAACACCCACACCCAGTCCCTAGACACCATCAACACTCTAAAAGACCAAGTCACCCTACTTACTACCAACATTAAGGAAAGATCAAGAGTGGACCAACAACTTGCCAATGTCATAACCAACTTCCAAGACCATAATGACCAACAGCAGCTATCTGACGCTGTTGTAGTTAACAGCAAACATCTCTCAGCCACAGTCACCCAAGAGACCTGCATGGAGACCACCCTACAGCTTATCAAGGACCACCTTCGCCTTAACATACGTAATGACGACCTAAAGGATTGCAAACTGATGGGCTACCAAGCAGGTAAAAAAACAGTGCTGTTAAAATTCCAAACTAGCCTACAAAGAAACAACCTACTAAAAACATCTATTTCTATGAAATCTGATGTTTACGTCAATGAGTGCCTTACCAAAACAAGACAAAATCTTCTTTATCGGCTAAGAAAATTACGCTATGCCCAAAAAATCCACCAGTGCTTTGTGAGGGATGGAAAAATCGCAGTTAGGAAACAACCCACTGGGAAGAGATACTTCATCTCTACAGAACATGACCTTAAAACATTCCTAAGTGAGGCTGGACTAACAGAATCAGAGTAAAGAGCAGATAATACCAATAGTCCACTGTTAGTGTTATATTGTCATAAATTTGTGCCCCCCTAAAATTCTAATACCCCAACTACTTTTGATTGTCATTGTTGTATTCAACGACCATTCTACCTCATAGTTTTAATTGTGTTTAATATCTACAGAATCTATCTCCTTTTTTACAACTTACCACATCACTGTTCTATCTTATTTTTTTATAAACAAACCATAACTTACCTGGAGTTTACCTGGAGAGAGTTCCGGGGGTCAACGCCCCCGCGGCCCGGTCTGTGACCAGGCCTCCTGGTGGATCAGCGCCTGATCAACCAGGCTGTTGCTGCTGGCTGCACGCAAACCAACGTACGAGCCACAGCCCGGCTGATCAGGAACTGACTTTAGGTGCTTGTCCAGTGCCAGCTTGAAGACTGCCAGGGGTCTGTTGGTAATCCCCCTTATGTGTGCTGGGAGGCAGTTGAACAGTCTCGGGCCCCTGACACTTATTGTATGGTCTCTTAACGTGCTAGTGACACCCCTGCTTTTCATTGGGGGGATGGTGCATCGTCTGCCAAGTCTTGCTTTCGTAGTGAGTGATTTTCGTGTGCAAGTTCGGTACTAGTCCCTCTAGGATTTTCCAGGTGTATATAATCATGTATCTCTCCCTCCTGCATTCCAGGGAATACAGGTTTAGGAACCTCAAGCGCTTCCAGTAATTGAGGTGTTTTATCTCCGTTATGCGCGCCGTGAAAGTTCTCTGTACATTTTCTAGGTCAGCAATTTCACCTGCCTTGAAAGGTGCTGTTAGTGTGCAGCAATATTCCAGCCTAAATAGAACAAGTGACCTGAAGAGTGTCATCATGGGCTTGGCCTCCCTAGTTTTGAAGGTTCTCATTATCCATCCTGTCATTTTTCTAGCAGATGCGATTGATACAATGTTATGGTCCTTGAAGGTGAGATCCTCCGACATAATCACTCCCAGGTCTTTGACGTTGGTGTTTCGCTCTATTTTGTGGCCAGAATTTGTTTTGTACTCTGATGAAGATTTAATTTCCTCATGTTTACCATATCTGAGTAATTGAAATTTCTCATCGTTGAACTTCATATTGTTTTCTGCGGCCCACTGAAAGATTTGGTTGATGTCCACCTGGAGCCTTGCAGTGTCTGCAATAGAAGACACTGTCATGCAGATTCGGGTGTCATCTGCAAAGGAAGACACGGTGCTGTGGCTGACGTCCTTGTCTACGTCGGATATGAGGATGAGGAACAAGATGGGAGTGAGTACTGTGCCTTGTGGAACAGAGCTTTTCACCGTAGCTGCCTCGGACTTTACTCTGTTGACGACTACTCTCTGTGTTCTGTTAGTGAGGAAATTATAGATCCATCGACCGACTTTTCCTGTTATCCCTTTAGCACGCATTTTGTGCGCTATTACGCCATGGTCACACTTGTCGAAGGCTTTTGCAAAGTCTGTATATATTACATCTGCATTCTTTTTATCTTCTAGTGCATTTAGGACCTTGTCGTAGTGATCCAATAGTTGAGACAGACAGGAGCGACCTGTTCTAAACCCATGTTGCCCTGGGTTGTGTAACTGATGGGTTTCTAAATGGGTGGTGATCTTGCTTCTTAGGACCCTTTCAAAGATTTTTATGATATGGGATGTTAGTGCTATCGGTCTGTAGTTCTTTGCTGTTGCTTTACTGCCCCCTTTGTGGAGTGGGGCTATGTCTGTTGTTTTTAGTAACTGTGGGACGACCCCCGTGTCCATGCTCCCTCTCCATAGGATGGAAAAGGCTCGTGATAATGGTTTCTTGCAGTTCTTGATGAACACGGAGTTCCATGAGTCTGGCCCTGGGGCACAGTGCATTGGCATGTCATTTATCGCCTGTTCGAAGTCATTTGGCGTCAGGATAACATCGGATAGGCTTGTGTTAACCAAATTTTGTGGCTCTCTCATAAAAAATTCGTTTTGATCTTCGACTCTCAGTCTGGTTAGCGGCTTGCTAAAAACTGAGTCGTACTGGGACTTGAGTAGCTCACTCATTTCCTTGCTGTCATCTGTGTAGGACCCATCTTGTTTAAGTAGGGGCCCAATACTGGATGTTGTTCTCGACTTTGATTTGGCATAGGAGAAGAAATACTTTGGGTTTCTTTCGATTTCATTTATGGCTTTTAGTTCTTCTCGCGATTCCTGACTCCTATAAGATTCCTTTAGCTTGAGTTTGATGCTTGCTATTTCTCTGACCAGTGTCTCCCTACGCATTTCAGATATATTGACCTCTTTTAGCCTCTCTGTTATTCTTTTTCGTCGCCTGTAAAGGGAGCGCCTGTCTCTTTCTATTTTACATCTACTCCTCCTTTTTCTTAGAGGAATAAGCCTTGTGCATACATCGAGTGCCACCAAGTTAATCTGTTCTAGGCACAAGTTGGGGTCTGTGTTGCTTAGTATATCTTCCCAGCTTATATCGGTTAGGATTTGGTTTACTTGGTCCCACTTTATGTTTTTGTTATTGAAGTTGAATTTGGTGAATGCTCCCTCGTGACTAGTCTCATTATGTCGGTCTGGGGCTCCACGCATACATATCTGAACCTCAATTATGTTGTGATCTGAGTATATTGTTTTTGATATGGTGACATTTCTTATCAGATCATCATTGTTAGTGAAGATGAGGTCTAGTGTATTCTCCAGTCTAGTAGGCTCTATTATTTGCTGGTTTAAATTGAATTTTGTGCAGAGATTTAAAAGCTCGTGTGAGTGTGAGTTTTCGTCAGAGCTGCCTCCTGGTGTTATTACTGCAACAATATTATTTGCTATATTCCTCCATTTTAGGTGCCTTAAGTTGAAATCCCCCAGGAGCAAGATGTTGGGTGCAGGAGCTGGAAGATTTTCCAGACAGTGGTCAATTTTTAACAGCTGTTCCTGGAATTGCTGGGATGTTGCATCCGGAGGCTTGTAGACTACCACAATGACTAGGTTTTGGTTCTCGACCTTTACTGCTAAAACTTCCACTGCATCATTTGAGGCATTTAGAAGTTCTGTGCAAACAAGTGACTCTGCAATGTACAGGCCAACCCCCCCCCCTTTTGCCTGTTCACTCTGTCACATCTGTATAGGTTGTAACCTGGGATCCATATTTCGTTGTCCAAGTGATCCTTTATGTGGGTCTCGGTGAATGCCGCGAACATTGCCTTCTGCAAGCAGTCCACGGATGAAAGGTATTTTGTTGTTTGTTGCTGGCTTTAAACCCTGTATATATGGAAAGAAGAATGTCATCAGACTGGTTGTATTGTTGGTACTGGGGGGGATTTTTTTTTCCAGCATTAGTATCTGTATCTGTTGGTCTGGAGTGGAGGCCATCGACTGTGGTTCCACTCCAAGAATGACTGGATTTGGTGTACGATTTCTGCCATTTCCTGCCAGTTTTTTTTCCTTCCTGGCACTAAAAAACCTCTCCCTCTTGAGTGGCTGTGGCTACCCAGGTTTTCCCATGGCCTGGATGTTTTGTATCTTTTTGTACCCTTTAGATGGTGTGCCTGGCAATTTAAGTTATAGCACAGTCTTTCCTGTACTAAAGAGGTACACATTTCAGGGTGAAAAAGCTTACAGGAAGGGAGTTTGCATTTTCCTGTTGTCATATGGGCATGGCATTTTCTAGGGTGGTCATAGTTGCACGTCCTGTCTGTTTTTCCAGATTTCCCATGTCTGCAGATACCAAGTGCATAGTATGTGCACAGGCTTGGTTTCCGTTTGCCTTGGGTTTCTGTGACTGTATTCCCTGTTGGTGCATGTTTCCCTGTCTTATTCCTATCCTCCCTAGCACCAACAATGGAGCTCTCACCAGTTGTTTTTGGTAATATATCCTCACTATAGCTAGTGGAGTCCTCTTGTTTGCTATTTCCTGTGGTATTTCTAGTTTGCAATATTGGTTTTATCTTATCTTTGACTACACTTGTTTCACCACTACGGCTCCTGTCCCCTATGAGGTCATTTATATTTATTCCTTCCTGCGTATAAGGCGTATATTAGGACAGCTTACCGTGTACGTTCCTGATTTATATTTATTGTTTGTGTTTGATAAGGGTGCCTACAACCCCATCCGTTTACAGTCTACTTTATTGTCCAACAAATCCGTTTGAAACCAGTCAAGGGTTCGGACCAGTCATGGCTTCGGACCAGTCGAGGGTTCGGACCAGTCGAGGGTTCAGAACCAGTCTGATCTGATCAGTGGGTCACTTATTTAAAACATACTGGTCGGTGATTTGGGCTAACACATGAAGGATCTACTGGAAATTATCTACCCAAGTAATATGTGATTTGATTGATACAAAAGTATAACTTGCGTGTTGAAGAACCAGTGATTGCTGGCAGCTCCTACAATGACAAACGGTCGAGCCTCAACCCTTGTTTATCAATCGCTGTATCTAGCTTTTCTAGTTTTTTTCTCGTCTCCACCACAATAAATGCTATATTATCACTATAGTTGACTGGTGGAAATATTGGAGGAAGGACGCTTTTTCTGTAGTAATAATTGCTTCTCCTTGTGTATATTGCGACCGCTGGTAACTACAGGTTATATGAAATTCATAGTATACGTCTGGTATTTCAAGAAAAAAGAAACTAATGAAAGTCACTCCACTCCACTAAGTACCATTATAATACTGGTTAGTTGCTACTACAACACTGTATTCTGCTATTCACTGGTATCACTAGATTATATGCGAGTACACTAGCAGGCCAGGAAGATTATTAAAACACTGACCTCTGTGGTAAGTTTCTGGCGACTTCTGGCACCTGCCTCTATAGGCTTATCGCTTCATTTACAAATTCACCTGTTTTCAAATGACACTTTAGCCTTGATCATCTCTATACTAGGGAGCCACTGTAGTATACACTATAAACAGATAGGGGATCCTCGTTCATGAGTAACGAACTTCAGGAGTTTTTGGCTAGCGAAGGTATTGCCTGCAGCAGAACAACAAGCTACAACCCTCAAGGCAATGGTCAAGTGGAGCAGTTCAATGGTACTATATGGAAGGCAGTTACAATGACATTGAAGTTGCACAGTCTACCTGTTCAACACTGGCAAACTGTCCTACCTGATGCTCTTCACTCTATTAGATCACTGCTGTGCTGAGCTGCTAATGCAATCCCCTCATGAAAGACTCCTCAACTATTCATGTCGTTCCTCTACAGGAGCCTCCGTGCCCACTTGGTTATGTCATCCTGGACCCGTTCTCCTGAAGAGTCACCGTAGGATGAACAAGACAGATCCTTTAGTGGAAGAGGTCTAGCTCCTGCAAGCTAATCCACATTACGCCCACATTCGCTACCAAAATGGTGAAGAGACTACAGTATCTACAAGACATTTAGCCCCAGTTGAAATCCCCATTAGTGTGGAATCTCAAGATACACCAATAGATGTGAAAAATGCTTCGTTTTCTCCTGGAAAGCCCCTTGAGACTACTCCTGAGACTACCCCAATGGAAATAAGTCACTCTGTCTGACTTTTTTGGGTTATCCTAGGTTCTCTACACATATGCTGCTATGTATGATAATTCTATGTAACTGTATTGTGTATACCTGAATAAATTTACTTACTTACTTTACTTACTTACTTACTTACTAGAGGATTCTGCTCCAGCAGTTAGTCAAACCCCGCTGGAAAATATTGAACCTGGTGAAGAGGCTCATGGGCTACGAAGGTCGGGATGTATACGTAGCCCACCTAACAGTTTGGGAGATTATTGTCTCTGATATTTTAGAAGGGGGAGATTGTAGTGATACTGCTCCTGTGGGGAGCAGCAGCAGGATGATACTGCTCCATCTCTAGGGGCCCTTAACAACAACAACAGTTTGGTGTGTGTCATGGGTGTCAACACATGGTGTGTGATTCTCTTCTCTTATATCCATATATTAGTGATGCAGATTACATGGTGAGTTTAAATGTGTGGCCTGTAGTTATAACTTTTCTCTTGACATATGCAAGACATCACCATCACTGTAGAAGCCGTTATTAGATGTTCTAGTCATTATATTTTGTTGTTGCAGAAGTACTATGAAGATTCTATGTTCAATAAAGCCTAGAGATAAGGCCTGTGTTTCTCTCACAACAGTTAGATGGGATTTATATAACGGGGGCAGTTAGTGTAGGAGGGGTAAAAACAGTGGATGTAGGGTTTTCGGATCATAGGGCAGTTTTGGTAGAGCTGGATTGGGAGGAAGTGGTATAGGTATATTCAAGTTTCTGGAAGTTAAATGCGAGGTTGGTGAGGAGTGAGGTGGTGAATGCATAGTTTAGAGACTGGTGGAGACAATTGTGAAGGGCAGGGGATGGGGTAAGGAGTATTTTGGATTGGTGGGAAAATAGGGCTAACCCTGGTATCGCGGGGTTTTATAAATATAAAGGAAGGGAGGAGGCGAGGTGGAGGTATGGTTTACAGAATTATTTGGAACAGCAGCTCAATGAGTGTTATGTGAGAGAGGAGGGGAGGGGAAGTCTTTTGAAGAAATATCAGAGCTAAGAGAGAGACTAAGGGAAATACATAATGAAAGATTTGATGAATTAAGGGTAAGGGCAGGTATGGATGCTGTGCTATGGGGAGATAAACCATCGGGTAGTGTGTTAAGAAGTTTTCGCATTAGACAGCAGGAGTCCACTATAATACTTTTAGAGGTTAGTGACGATTTGGAAGGTTATACTAACGGGCAAATGTTGGTGACAACTGAGGGGATAAGTAATTTTGATGACTATTGGTTTAAAAGGAAATGGGAAAAGGGTAACGTTGGGATAGTTAATAAAGAAAGAGGAGGGGTGAAGGCCTTGGGGAAAGGTGGGGAGGACAGAGGTGGTTTGGATGGAATAATAAGTATGGAAGAAGTGAAAGAGGCAGTATTCAATTTAAGTAAGGGGAAAGCACCGGGAATTAATGGGCTTTCCAATTATTTTTATAGAGTGCATTGGGAAACCATAAATGTTTTTTTGGTTCAGGTTTTGGATAGTATGCTGAAGGAAGGGAAATTGGGAATGTCACAAAGGACGGGTGTGGTCGTGCTTGTAACGAAAAAGAGCGAGGGAAGAACACTGAGCACGTACAGGGCCATATCTTTAATGTGTACGGATTATAAGATTTTTGCGAAGATTCTAGGGAACAGGATGAAGAGGGTGATAGGTGGTATTGTGCACAAGGGTCAGTTGGGAATTCCGGGTCGTAGTATGAGGGATGGACATAGTCGTATTAGGGAATTTTTGCAGGGTTGTAAGGGTGGTGGAATTTTGGGCATTGATTGGGAGAATGCTTATGACGGTGTGAATAGGGAGTACATGGTTGACACTTTAAGGCTTATGGGTTTTGGGGAGGGAATAGTAAAATGGGTGAAGACCTTGTATGCAGAAGCTACGATTCAGGTGCAAATTAATGGTAGGTTGGGTATCGTGTTGAAAATGGAGAAAGGTTTGAGACAGGGGTGTCCTATGTCTCAAATTCTGTTTGCATGTATGTAACACCCGTTTTATGGAATGGTTAAGGAAGCAACAACATTACAGGAGGAGGAGTCGGGGATCACAGAGGTAGTTGGTTATGTGGATGACACAACAATACTGATCAATGATGTCGAAAGTATGCGAAAGACGGAGAGAGTAATTAAGTTCTTTGGAGAGGTGTCAGGCATGCGTGTCAACAGAGCTAATTCGAAATTATTTGAGATAGGAGATTGGGGGGGGTAGAATGGGGGTGGAGTTTGGATGGGATGTGACTGAACAGCTGAAAATTTGTGGGATTATCTATATGGCAGATGAGCAAGTGGCTAGACTGAGGAATTCAGAATTGGTGGTAGAGAACGTTGTACAACGGATTAGGAACCTACGAGCAAAGGATGTTACTTTAATGCAAAGGGCAATAATAATAAATTGATTGGTTTATAGTAAAGTGTGGAACGTGGCAGTGGTGTATCCTTTACGGGAACAGGAGATAAAGGAGATACACAGAAGGATGCTTCGTTATATCTGGGGTTTTGGACGAGCATGGCTAAGTAAAGAGGTGGTTATGACGAATGTGCACAGAGGGGGAGTAGGGCTTTTGATGCTAGGGCAGAGGGTAAAGGCCATGTATGTTAAACAGAAGTATGTAAGGAAAGGGGGGGGGGTAAAAGGGGTGAGAGTAGGGAGGGTGATGGGGGATGTACGACGATGGTGGGGAGGAAAAGACTTAATGGAATGTGAAAATTTACTAAGGGTCATGTTAGTCATAGGTGAGGTAAACAAGCTCAAGGTGGGAAGGTTGGTAGAGATGAGTAGGAAACCAGAAGTCATGCAAGGGGTGGCAGTATACCCTTTGTATGATTTGGGTATGATTTGGCATGATTTCCAGAAACTTAGATTAATGCCGAGGGTAAGGGAGTTAGTTTATAGGTTTGTAATGGGAGTTTTACGGTCAACGCAGGCTTTGTGTGTGATGGGTTTGGTAAAGGAGACGAAATGCGAACATTTTGAGGAATCGGAAACAGCCTTTCATGCCGTATATTTTTGTAGGGAGTTGGGGCATGTACGGGTGTGGCTGGCTAGAGTCTTCAGGTTACTGGGTGGGGGCAATGTAGAGCTCCTGCGTGCTCTAACTTTAGAGGTAAGGGAGTGTCTGAGATTGTAAAGAGAGCCATTCTGTACATTGTGACAGATTTCTTGTTTTATTCCTGGGGCTTGAAGGAAAAAGGTGGGGGGATTAGGGTATGGGCAATTGCAGCAGGAATTTATCGCACAGTATGCAGAAATAAACTCATTTATGGTAAAAGATGGGCAACTGCGTTCCCGGAGGCGTATAGAAATATAACGGCAAAGGGACTCAGTAATTTGGCCACTTAAGTACAAAGGGACCATTTTCCTTTTTGAGAGCGAATATGGCCATAATGAAGGATATGTAAATGTGGTAGGATTATCGTGAGAGTTGTATGGGAGGGGATGATATGTCAGAAGTGGTGTAATTGGAGAGAACATTCGTCGCTCAACCTTTGGGACGAGCGGACGTGAGCTGAGCCTGCCCTCTGCTGTCAGCCGGTGACAACTTGGTTTTCTCAAAATGGCGCAGCCGGCAAGAAGAAGGGTAAACACTGTCGGCATAGAAGTGGTGCATGGGGCTGTGCATGCCCACTCAGCTCAAGTTTTATTACCTGCCATCATCAGGGACACATACGGCATTGCCAACGAAGAGCTGTATGGTGTAGCCTTGAACGGGGCATATAGAATTTTTGTGAAATTTCTCAATGCAAGTGTATATGAGGACATAGTCGCCAGGTTCCAAGATCTTTGTGTACCAGTGAATCCTGCAGTGACAGTAAGGCTACATGATGTGTCCCGCCATTATACGTGGGTAAAGATAAGAAATGTACCCTTTGAGGCTAATGAGGCAGACCTATGTGCTGTCTTCGAGAAGTTTGGGACTGTTCATATGGCGACATTGGGGAAATGGAAGGAAGGATCGTATTCTGGGATGCCTGAAGGAAGTTTTTCCTTAAAAATGACATTGAGGCATCCTATTCCTTCCTATATTTTCCTAGAAGACTTCAGGACTCAAGTAATGGTGACTTACGCAGGGCAACAACGTACCTGTCGATTATGCGGTGCCTATGATCACATTGCTGCGCAGTGTGTTAAACAACAGGGTACACAGGCGAAGCAGCAGCATAAGGAGGCATCAGAGGACCTTGAGACGTTGGATTTGGCACGACCTGAGTCGGTTTCCTTGAACAAGGCTTGGAGTGTGGAGGTCGAGGAGGCCTTGAGGGAGGAAGAGTGTGTAACTCTTCCGAGAGAGACATGCACTGCCGGGCAGGCACCGGAGACCAAAGATGTGGTGTCACTGGGTGAGGACAGGGCCGTGGAGGCTACCATTGATTCAGTCCTCCACGACCTGTTAGGGACCCCAGGAGAGGTCACAGTTGAGGGGCTTGTGGGTGCCCTGGATGCTGCTGGGGTTCCAGGTGGTGAGAGGGGGGGAGGCATGTCAGAGACCCAGGTTGAGGCTGGGTTGCAAATTGGCATGGTGGTGGCGGAAGTGCACGGGGATGGCTTCCAGGTGGAGGCGGGGAGAAAGGCTCAAGTGTCACGGAAGAGAGCGGCAGTGCCCTCGGACGTGGACGATGTGGATGTGCTCACTCCGGCACAGCGTTCGGGCAAAAAGGTGTGGGCTGAAGTGGTTGAGCATGGACCTGGGGGGTCCAGGGGCAAGGGGCATGTGAAAGCAGATCACAGAATGGTGATTGAAGATCAAGGGCGTATAAAGGGGAAGGGGGATAAAGGTGGTGCAATACGTAAAGGCAAACCTCCATTGACAAATTCAAGAGTCTCTCTATAAATGTTAATGGTCTGAAAAATTCTAGGAAGTGTGAATGGTTTCATGAGATGCTCATTAGGTATGGTGTAGATGTAGTGTTTGTGCAAGAGCACAACCACAAGCCGGGTTGTATGTTGATGATTGAGGGGTATACTGTATATACGGCACACTCAACGAGATTGAAAGGAGGAGTGGCTATTTTGGTGAGGGAGGCTAGCCCGTTTACTGTACATCATTGTGAGGAGGGGGGTGAGGGGAGGGTTATAAGAGTGGATGGGACATGGGGAAGAGATAAGATGTCTTTTGTGTGTGTTTATGGTCCAGCGGAGGGGGACAATCGAGTGAAGAATGAGTTTGTACGTGAAGTGTTGGTGTATCACTTAAGGTCGCTTCCAGCATTAGCTGTGGTGGGAGGGGACTGGAATTGCGTTATACGCCGCAAGGATGTGGAACCTAGGGGAGCAGGATATTGTTCTGGCGTTCTGAGGGACCTGTTAACCGGGGTGGGGTTGGTGGATGTAGAGGGGGGGCGGCGTGGGAGGTGCAGCACACCTTTGTGAGGCAGGGGTATGCTGCACGGCTGGACAGGATATACGTGACAAGGAAAGCTGTGGTGCGGAGTGTAAGGGTTTTGGATGTCTTTTTTTTCTGATTATAGAGGTGTTTTGGTGGATTTGGGATGGGAGGGGCGGCCGAACAGGTATAAGAGTTATTGGAAATTGAATGTTCGGTTGCTTCAAGATGTTGAGGGGAGGGTCCTATTTGCACAATGGTGGAAAGGCTTATGGGAAGGGATGGAAGTCAATGGGGATGTGTTGAGATGGTGGGATGTGACGGCGAAGACGAGGATTCGAGAGTTCTATGTCCGACAGGGAAGGCACGAGAATCAGTTGGCTTATGGGCTTATTAGGTATCTTGAGGGGCAGTTAAGGGAGTATCATGAGAGAGGAAGGGGGGGATGGGAGCCCCTGTGGCTGACATAGAAGGAGTGAAGGAACGCCTAATGGAAGTGCAAAATGAGAGGTTTGATGCGGCAAGGGTTTTAGGGGGGTTGGAGGAGGTCATGTGGGGTGATAGACCATCGGCGTGTGTCCTGCGAGGGCAGGGGTGCCGGCGCATTGCAATGGAAATGGTGGGTTTGAGAGTTCTTGAGGACATAGAGGGGTATAGGGAGGGACAAGATTTGGTGACAACAGAGGGGATGGGAGGGTATGTTGATTCTTGGCTTAGTGCACATATGAGGAGTGTGGGTGTGAGAGAGGGGACTTTAAGAGAGACAGGGGGATGGGTGCGGAGTGTGCTGGACAGGGACGACAGGGAACAGTTACAGGGGCCTATTGTGGAGGAAGAGGTGTGGACGGCTTTAATGAGTATGAGCAGGGGTAAGGCACCGGGGATAGATGGGCTGCCTGCGGAGTTTTACATACAGCATTGGGGAGTATTAAAAGATTTTTTGGTGCAATTATTTAATATCATAAAAGAGAGGGGTGCGTTGGGACCTTTGCAGGCGACAGCACTAGTAGTTTTGGTGCCAAAGGGTGAAAGTCAGTGCACAGTGAGAGATTACCAGATGATATCACTCATGTGTGCAGACTACAAACTTTTTGCAAAAATTTTGGGTAATCGTATAAAAAAGGTCATTGGAAAGGTAATAGTGAGGGGTCAATATGGGATTCCGGGGAGATCAATGTATGAGGGGCATGGGGTTATTAGAAGGTTTATTGAGGGTCCACAAGAGGGGGAACGTGGGGTATTGGCGTTGGATTGGAGAACGGCATATGACAGTGTCGAGAGGGAGGCTCTGTGGAGAATCATGGAGTGGCAAGGGTTCGGGGAGGACATTGTGAATTGGGCACGTACTTTATATCGGGGAGCTGGGATGTGTGTACAGATAAATGGGAGGGTGGGGTTGCATGTGAAAATGGGCAGGGGATTGAGGCAAGGTTGCCCATTGTCACAAATATTATTTGCATGTTTACAGAATCTGTTTTATAGGGCAGTGGAAAGGTGCATACAGGAGGGGGTAAGGGAGGACATACGAGGTGGGAGTCCCAGTATCATAGGTTACGTTGATGACACAACTGTCCTAGTGAGTGGGAGGGAGGGATTGGAGGGTCTGGAGAGAGTTATAGACGTTTTTGGGATGGCAACAGGTATGGCAGTGAATGTGCATAAATCTAAGCTCATGATATTGGGTGAATGGGATGGGCAGGAGGGCGGGGGTGGGGGAGTGAGGTGGAGTGTCGTGGACCGGGTGAAAATTTGTGGAGTTGTGTATATGGGTAATGCTCAGATGGCGAGGGAGAATAATTCAAAGGGTGTGGTAGATAGGGTATTGGGAAGATTGTCAGGACTGAGGCCGACACATCTTACGCTACACCAGAGGGTCATTGTGGTCAATGTGCTTTTGTACAGTAAAATATGGCATGTGGCAGCTTTGTACCCTTTGGTGTATGGGGATGTCCGGAGATTGTTGAGCAGAGTTTTCCGTTTTATCTGGGGTTCGGGATGCGATTGGTTGAAAAGAGAGGTGGTAACACTTCCGGTGGCCTTGGGAGGGCTGGGGTTAATTCATTTGGAAAGAAGGTTGAAGTGTGTATATGTGAAACATGGGTTGCTAAGGGCTCGGGGGGAAGGGAGTGGAGGGTTGGGGATGCTGCAGGGAGATCTTCGGAGATGGTGGAAGGGACAAGATTTGAGAGATGGTGAGGAGTTGTTGCGTCTATTGATGATGGTCAGAGAGCCGAGAAACATGCGGGTAGGGTCCATGGAGAGGAAGATATGGCCTAGGGTGGTAGTGGCAACGGAAGGAGTATACCCGATGTACGCATGAGAAGACATTTGGGGCCGATTAAAAGGGTTACGCATCCGGCCACGTGTGAGGGAGGTAATGTATAGGTTTCTTCACGGAATATTGCCGTCTGGGGTTGTTTTACGAAATAGGCGAATAAGGGAGGGTGGGGTGTGTCAGGTTTGTGGGGTAGATGAATCAGCTTTTCATGCAGTTTATTTTTGTGAAAGCCTAGGGATTGTGTGGGAATGGTTAGGGAAAGTAATCTGGTATGTGGGGGGGAAAGGGTTGTCGGTTTTGAGAGCGCTTAGTTTAGATGTAGGTGGGGTTGGGGTAAAGGTTCAAAGGGCAGTGGCTTACTTAATGGTTGATTTTGTGTATATATCATGGGCAATGAGAGACAAAGGGGCGGAGGAACGTAGGATGGCCATAGCAGCATCCTTTATTAATTTATTTATTTATTATAAATTTGAGCACACATACAGAGGTACAAAAAAAATACAGATAAGAGCAGCATGCCAAAGCCACTTATACTATGCATAGCATTACGGGCTGGCTTAAAATTAACTTAAGATTAACTAAGCAATGATGAATTCAGTGATAAAACATTAATGTAAACAGATTACTATAAAGCACAAGTGAGTATTACAAAGACAGGTCATATGGTTGCATTCAGTCATATGAAGGATTCTGTTAGGTAGTGTATTTAAAAAATAATAAAGTTAGATTCGGTTTTAGGTTTAACATTTATGTGATATAATTGTGAGAAACATTTAAGATATACAATTTATAAGGTTCAGTTATTCAGTATTTATTTGGTTTTGGGTGAGTAAGTGATCTTTGAGTAGAGACTTGAATTTATAAACAGGTAGTGTTTCTTTTATATTTACAGGTAATGAATTCCAGATTTTAGGGCCTTTTATGTGCATTGAGTTTTTGCATAGTGTGAGATGAACACGAGGAACATCAAAGAGTGATCTGTGCCTTGTGTTATGGTCATGTGTTCTGTTGAGGTTGGCAAGGAGATGTTTGAGGGGAGGGTTAATATCAGAGTTAAGTGTTCTATGTATGTAATAGGTGCAGTAATAAGTATGGATGTTTTGTATGGTGAGTAGGTTTAGTGTATTGAATATTGGTGGAGTGTGCTGCCTGTAGTGAGAATTTGTTATCATTCTAACTGCAGCCTTTTGTTGGGTAATTAGTGGTCTGAGATGGTTAATTGTTGTTGAGCCCCATGCACAAATTCCGTAGGTGAGATAGGGGTAAATAAGAGAGTGATATAGGGCCAGGAGGGCTGACTGTGGAACATAGTACCGTATCTTCGATAGTATGCCTACAGTCTTGGAAATTTTCTTAGAAATTTGTTGTATATGTGTATGAAATTTGAGTCTATTATCAAGGTGGATTCCTAAGAATTTTCCCTCTGTTAGCTTTGTGATAGGTGATCCGTTTATCATTATGTTAAGAGGGACATCTGAAGCTCTGTTACCAAACTGAATGAAGTAGGTTTTGTCAATGTTTAGTGTAAGTTTGTTAGTCCTCATCCAGGTAGATATTTTCTGTAATTCGGTATTTACAGTATTGGCTAGTGTGACTGGGCTCGGGTGAGAGAAGACGTATGTAGTGTCATCTGCAAATAGTGTGGGTTTGAGTAATTGCGAAGCATTTGGAAGGTCATTTATGTATAGGAGAAAGAGAAGAGGGCCAAGGACACTTCCCTGTGGGACACCAACTGTAATTGGTTGCGCAGAAGAGTTTGCCCCATTTGCGTACACATATTGGCTTCTGTTGCTGAGGTATGACTTGAGGTAGTTGAGGGAGTGCCCTCTTATACCATAGTGTGACAATTTTACGTGGAGCAAGTCATGGTCAACTGTATCAAAAGCTTTACGTAAGTCAATGAAGATCCCCAGTGGGACTTCTTTTTTCTCTATTGCAGTGTATATATGTTCTAGCATGTGTATAATAGCATCATTAGTATTTTTATTAGGCCTGAATCCAAATTGGCAGGGGTTGAGTATGTTTTGGGAGATAAGGTAGGAGTAGATTCGTTTATGAATTAATTTTTCGAAGATTTTTGAGAGAGGGTGTAAGTTGGATATTGGCCTATAGTTATTCAACTCTGTTTGGTCTCCTCCTTTGTGGATCGGGGTGACCCTTGCTATTTTGAGTACTGTAGGGAAGGTGGAGGATTCGATGGATTTGTTAAAGAGTGTTGCAATGATTGGAGATAGCACTTGTGACACTTTTTTGTATATAAAGGGTGGTAAGGTACTTAAATCTCCTGCCTTGTTTTTTAGTGCATTGATAATAAGGGAGACTTCGTATGGGTTAGTCGGAGCTAGGAACAGTGTGTTCGGGTAGTTGCCGGTGAGGTAGTCATTTGGTGGGGTATCTGAGCTTGGGATTTTATTGGCAAGGTTTTGTCCTATAGTGGAGAAGAAATCATTGAGTCTGTTTGCTGTTTCTGTTGGTGGGAGTTGGGGTTCATCTGATTTTGCTAATTTTATTTCGCTATTTCGTGATATCTTTTTTGTTCCCAGAATTTCTGATAGGGTTTTCCAGGTCTTTTTTATATCACCTCGTAAGTTGGATAATCTGTTCTCATAATGCAATTTTTTTGCCCTTCTTATCAGGCTGGTTAGGATTGACGAGTAACGTTTTGTTTGGTCTCTGGTTATGTGACCCATTCTGTACTGTTTTTCATATTGGTGTTTTGTATTTATGGATTTGAGAATGCTGGGTGTTAGCCAGGGACTGTTCAGTCTCTTTGCTGTCATCTGTTTAGTTTTTTTAGGGCAGTGCTTGTTATAGAGGTATTGGGTCTTTTTTAGAAAATTATTAATACATTCGTCAATATCTGTATAGATTTCTAGCTCAGTGTGCCAATCAATGTTTGCTAATGCTGTTGTGAAGTTATTAATGGCTGCCTCATTGTGAAGTCTGAAGGTGACTTTAGTAGTGTCTTGGGGTAGTTTACCAAGAGTTGTTATGAGGAAAGTAGGGTAGTGGTCTGTGGTATTATCTGTAATTATGCCTGATTTTAAAGGGGATATGGTGTTGGTCCAGATGTGGTCAAGTAGGGAAACACTAGTCTCTGTAACTCTTGTAGGTTTTGTTACTGTTGGTAGTAACATACAGTTACTCATTGTGTTTGTGAATTCAGTAACGTGTGGGTCCTGGTCTTGTAGGAGATTTATATTGAAGTCACCTGAGAGTAGTAAGTGATCTTTGTTCATGCGTGCATCAGTTATCATACTTCCTAGATTTTGACTAAATTGGCTAATGTTTGACTGTGGAACTCTGTAGATGTTTATCAATGTGAGAGGTTTTTGTAGGTATTTGGATTTGAATTTAGCTATTATATATTCCCCATGTTCATCCCTTGTGCAAGTATTAGTGATACATTCTAGTTGGTCTGAGTAGTATATGGCTGTGCCACCCCCTTGTTGGTCTGGCCTACAGTTGTGTATGGCTGTGTAACCAGGAATGGCATAGACATCTGTACTATCAGGCTTTAGCCAGGTTTCAGTTAGTGTAATGATGGACATATTGGCATGTAAGGAATTTAGTAATGCTATGAGGTCATCATAATGCTTGCTTAAAGATCTGATATTGTAGTTAAAGACAGTTATGTTGTTGTTGGCACTGAGAAGTGCCTTTGATTGTTCTGCAGTGTAGTAATTACAGTAACTGTTTGATTCATTTAAGTCATTAAATAAGAGGTTGGTATCAGGATCAATGCTTGTAATCATAAGATTTGTAGTGAATCTATAGTTAGAATTAAGTATAAAACAAAGTATAAAGTCTTAAGCTAAAAAAGAGCACCTGAATTATTTAACAAATGTAAAATAATGAGCTAAGGGACTAATACAAATAAAGTGATGATCATATAATAGAGCTTGGGAATATGATAGTAGGTAGTACTATAAAGGTAATTTTTTAAAGTTAGAATTATAGTTTAAAATTATAATAAAAAGGGACTAATATAGGTTGTGGTGAAGAATAAAGTGGTAATCAAATAAATGAGCTTTGGAATATAATGGCAAAATTGTGAACTTATTCTACTTTAGCACCTGAGAATAGCACCTTGATTATTTTAACAATTGTGGATATATAAACTAGGATAGTTATATAAAGCTAAAATAAAGGAGAAAATATATAAGGGACTAAAATTAAGTAATGGTAAGCAAAGTTAAATGGACAGATGGTAGGAATTATAATATAAACTTATAATATAAAAATACAATTTGAAATGGTACTTGCAATTGTACTAGAGTCTGGTATAGGTTGTTGACAAGATCAAGATTATAACTATAGATTTAAATTGACAAAATAAAATTCACAATTAAAGTACCAAAAGAATAATAGTAAAAAATCACAATGGTAATGTCTTGGTTATAATATGATAGTAAGATGGTTAAACAGGTACCCAGGTACACAGGTACAAAGGATAATACAAAGGTTGGGGTTGAATATAAAAACTTGAAAATTTGGCAACAAAATGTTATGGGAAGTATAAAATAATGTTTAATGTACAAAAGTAAAATTGACTGGTAGTAAATATGGTGTTTAATAAAATTTTAGTAAGTAATAATGATTACAAAAAAGTGAAAAAGTAATGTTTATTTCATTCAATATTGCACTGGTAGTTATACTTGAGGTTATATGGCAGTACAAGGTAATTAAGAGTAATCTAGGATAGTAAATGTGGTATTAAAACAGGTAAAGGTAATTAGACAAGTAATGGTTATTAAAAGTCAAAAATGTTAAGAGTAAATATATCATGTGGGAGTTCGATACGTGGATTAGGGTAGAAATACTCACGTAGGCTGTTATACGTGTAATTACTGTTATGTGGACAGAGCCCTTGCCAGCCGTGCCTATCTCCTTGCTTCCACTCGTAACACTGACCAGGCGGCTGGCCAGTACCCCGTAGTGGGTGTTTTGAAATAGTGTCAGCTCAGCACAATATGAACGACCGTGACTCAAGACGGTTGGTCGTTGAGTCAACGGACAGGTTACTGGTAACTGGTTACTGGTAACTGGTTACTACTACTGAGAGCTCGGCGACGCTAACGTATGTCGTCTCGACATACAACTAATACAAACTAGAGATGGCAGGTATACGGCTTGGGCTGATTCTATACAATGTCAAAGTACACAACATGAAACATTATAGATACATAAGTAGAACATTGGAATGAAAGCTTACGTAACTGAAACTGTAATGCAATACAAGGTATACTATAGTACAACTTAGAACTCAACAAATGAACAACGAACTCTACGTTGAGATTACAAGTGATAAAAACAAAAATTTTGATCGATCGATCTGTATTCGTGTGATCTACGGATTCTGAGGAAGGAATATATACAAAGAAAGAGTGTTTAACAGAAAGGCAGATTCGGTGCACGCAAATCTAGACTGTTAACTCTCAGAATGCGGAGAGAACATGAACACAAAAAAAAAATTCTTGAATACTGATAAGTTGATACTGTAACTATTCATCTATACAGGTTATTTACATTTAACCCCAACTCTGCTAGGGTGTGATTGACATATGCAGAATGGGTGTCATCTCTGGGAGGATCAAACTCTGTAGCATTGGCTAACTCATGCTGTATTTGAGGCAAATCTGAATTGGAAGTTACAAATGATACTTGAGGATTTCTCAATACCTGTCGTGTACGTAGGGAATAACGACATTCAGGTTGATCGTCTGACTGAGTATCAGAGGAAGAGAGTACAGGATCAGGAGGATTGTCAGAGTCTGTCACATTAGTCTGGGTTGGAACATCATTATCATCACATACTAACTTCATATGATCCAAATGCGATTCTTTATACTGACCAGTACTAATCTCTCTAACCTTATACTTATTACCAGTGATATGTTCAACTACTCGATAAGGACCAACAAACCTTTGATCAAGCTTTGGCATAGCAGACGTTTTGTTAAAATTAGTCAGCATAACTCTCGAACCTACTTTGATTTTGGATGGCTTTACTCGAGTATTTGCGACTCTTGTAAATTCTGCTGTTGATTTATGAAGTGTTTCACGGATTCTTCTAAAAACACTTTGAGCTAAGCTGGTACGAGTTGCTACGAAATCATCAGGGTTATAATTTGGTTTCGGATTAGAATATAACAACTCATAAGGCAAACGTTTATCTACACCATACAATGCATAATGTGGAGTGTCACCTATAGAAACATTGTAAGCAGAATTTATAGCACACTGCACATCAGGTATAACTTCATCCCAAGTTTCACTATTGGGATTGATAGTGGCTCTCAAGACATCAAGTACTTTCTTATTGGTTCGTTCCGCTAACCCATTGCTGGCAGGATGATGAGGAACAATGGTGGATTTAGAGATCTTGTACAAGGTACACAAATTTTCAAGAATTTCATTACAGAATTCACCTCCATTATCTGTTACTAGGGACTTAGGGGTGGTATGCCTGCAGATAATGCGTTCTTTAAACGCTTTAGCTACTGTCTCGGCAGTCTTATCTGCAATAGGAACTAACTCGCAATATCTGGTGAAATGGTCTACCATAACACACAGATGTTTGTTACCTTGGAGGGAACATTGGAAATTAGTTAACAAATCTAGCGCAACTCTTTCCCAAGGTTCGCTAGTAGTTGGATACACTTGGATTGGATTAGGACCATTAGCATTGCCTTTATGTTGCATGCAGACACTACATTTCCTAACATACTCAGAAATATCAGTTGCCATACGAGGCCAAAAGTATTTCAATCTGGCTTGTTTTACTGAACGATCCATACCAGGGTGTGCAACACCTGGTACATCGTGAACTAGCTGTAAAGCTACATTCACTAGTGACTGTGGAATTACTAACTGGTATACTCTTCTGCTAGGAGTACCCAACTCGGCTGTTCGATACAGTAATTCTTGGTTCATGAGAAAGTCACTGATGGGTGCTGGTGGTTTCACAGTCAGAATAAGATCTTCCTGGAGCAGGAATCGTATCACACCAGACCACATGGGATCTGTTCGTTGAGCATTCTTTACATCTTCAGCACTAAATGGAGGGTCTGCAGTTACTATACTAACATGTCGCGATAAGGCATCTGCGACTACATTTGACTTGCCAGGTAAATGCTCAAAGGTGGGATTGAACTCTTGGATAGTCAAGGTCCATCTAGCTAACCTTCCAGTAGGTTGTTTGTTCTGGAATAAGGGTATCAGTGGAGCATGATCTGTCAAGACATGAACAGAGTACTGATAAATAATGTCTCGGAAGTGCTTTAAAGACCATACTATTGCTAAAGCTTCTTGCTCAGTTACTGTATAATTACGTTCAGCCTTTGTAAGGACTCGGCTAGCAAATGCAACTGCGTTGTACTTGCCATCGGTCTTCTGAGCTAGTACGGCACCTATGCCAATTGAACTAGCGTCAGTTGTCAGATAGAAAGGCTTAGAAAAATCTGGAAATTTCAAAATTGGAGCAGAAGTTAGCTTTTCTTTTAGAGTTTGGAATGCTCTTTCTTGACGGAAGGTCCAAACAAAAGGAGCATCTTTCTTAAGCAACTCAGTTAGAGGAGCAGCTATGGAAGAAAAATTGGCAATGAAAGCTCTATAAAAACCTGCTAAGCCCACAAAGGATCTTACGGCATCAGCAGTTTTGGGAGTTGGAAAATTTAGTACTGCAGTTACTTTACTTTGGTCAGTCGTAACCCCTCTAGGAGTGACTACGTGACCAAGAAACTTAATTTCTGATCTGAAAAATTGACATTTTGACAGTTTGATCTTTAAATTGGCTTCTTCAAGCTTACCAAGTACTACATCAAGTCTTTTCAAGTGTGTATCCACGTCTTTAGACATGATGATTACGTCATCTAAGTACACCATAAGTGCATTACCTATGAGACCTCTAAAGATATTAGTCATGAGCCTTGAGAACGTGATAGGGGAAGATCGTAATCCAAATGCCATTCGGAGGTAGTGATAATGACCTGTAGGAGTGGAGAATGCAGTTAGTTCTTGGCTGTCCTCGTGAAGAGGGACTTGCCAAAACCCTTGTAACAAATCTAGGGTTGAAAAGACTTTGTTATCTCCAATATTACGTAAAAGATCACCCAGTACAGGGAGTGGAAAGCGATCTGGAATGGTTTTTGCGTTTAACTTCCTAAAGTCAATTACTGGACGCCAAGTACCATCCTTCTTAGGTACTAGTATCAAGGGTGCATTCCAAGGTGAATTGCTAGGTGCAATAACTCCATCATCAAGCATTTGATTGATCAATTCTTCTGCGACAGCAACTTGTGAATGAGGCATTCTGTACGCAGGTATGTAGATAGGTCTAGTACCAGGTTCAAGTGGAATACGATGGGACAATAAGTTCGTTATACCCATCTTCTCACCTGGTAAAGCAATGGCTTTACGACGTTTGTTCAACAGAGTCAACAAACGCTTGACTTCATCTGGGAAGTCAGTGGGAGCTAAGTCTTTCTCCTCAACTGGTGGAACAGATTGATCCAGTGCAGTGGATGTGGTCTCCCCGGCAGAAATAGCACCGACCCACTGGTCAGGTGACAACTCATCCTCTACCTGAACAGGGTAAGGATAGTGAACAAGGTCAACAAGATTGGTATTTGCTCTAAGGCGAACACTGTGACCAGAAGTGTTGGCCAGGTAGAAATGGATCTTACTATCTCGTACAACATGTAAGGATGGTTCAACAAATAGACCTTTTACTTTGCAGGAATCACTGTCAACTAGGACGTTATCACCATCTGGAACACTAGGAACAACGACAGACACTCTAGTGAGAGCACTAGCCGCAACAGAAACGTCTTTCTGCAGACGGCATGTGACGTCAACAAGAGATGGCATTACTAGTTGCAAGTAATTGTTTTCCGACAAGGCGTCCCCTGTGGAGAAACTACTACTCGAACTAGCAGGCATTGCAGGGATAGGTTGAGCACTCAAGGCAAAAATGTTAAGAGTAAATAGAAATTTTAGTAAAAATGATATTTATTAATTTTAGTAAGTAATATCAATTGACAGTATTTAAAAAAATAAGAGGTAGTAATATGGACAGAGAAAGTATCAATTCAGCTAATGTTCAAGCGAACAATAGTAAATAAGAAAATCACATAAGGTGATTTATGCTTACTAGTAAAATTACAAAATGAGGTAGTTGAATATTTAATTACTAAGAGATTGTACAATGAAATTTGAACAATAATGGAGCAAAACATACACTACACTACGTAGGCTTTTAAGTTGGACATTGTTTAGTTATTCTCTGTAAGATTAGTATCCCTGAGAAATCGTGATAGATCATTCTCGTTCGTGATTGTGTACAGTTGACCTACATTTGTTTTCCTAACTAGAATTTTTCCATCCCGTGTGAAGCATTGGTGTATTGTGTCATTATTCTCTCGCTTAAGTTTTCTGACTCTATACAGGAGGTTCTGACGTTTTTTGGTAAGACACTCGTTTATGTATACCTCTTTCTTTACTTTAATAGATGCAATAATTAAGTCTTTTTTCCTGTCATGTGAGTGGAATCTAAGCATAACACTTTTTCTACCATGGGATCCTAGTAACCTGGCTTCTTTTATTTCAGACTCTGGTACAATAACACTAGTTTGGTCCTTTATGATCTGCAGAGTAATTTCTTTACTGTTTGTTTGGTTCATATCACTGGGAAAAAGTGGACTGTTAACTATTACTGCGTCCGATAGTTTATCTTGCTCAGTTTTATCTTCTTGGAGAGCAAAGTAGTCACTGAACTGGTTATCTAAGTTGTTCTTCCATTGTTTTACTGCTTCTTCAACCTTTGTATTAAGAGATATTATTTGTTGGGTATGGCTATCTATGACTGTTTGGATGGTCTTGTCACAGTTAGTCATTCCTGGTGTTGATAACTTTTGTTCAAGACTGAGGATTTTGTTTTCGAGTTGTGTCATCCTGGTGTCTTGTTTTGTTAGCGTCTCTCGAAGATTCATATTTTCAATAACTAAGTTGGAGATGCATGACTTTAGGGTATCTGGATCGTTGGTCATACCTGAGAGACTACTTGGTAGGTTGAATCCGGGGAAGAGAGGGGAGGATGGGCTGGCGGCAGCCATGTTTGTTGTTATTGTTGTGGTGTCGCCTTGAGTTGTGGTGAGTGGGGTGGTTGCTGGGCCGGCGTCCTCCTGGCTACACTTGTTGAATAGTTGATTTTTCGGTGTTTTCTTGCTGGCCTTGGTGCTGTTTCCTCTTAGATTGCGCCTCATAATACTACAGGAATTGTTGTTGTTAAGAAGAAGTTGTAGTATACAAAGCTTAGGGTTACGTTGTTCGGCTGGCAGCGGGGTGTTGCTTTCGGTTTGTGTGCAGTCTTCCTTTGATCTCTATTATTTTCGATTTGTAGGTTTCACTGTTGGTAATCTTTGGTCATTCTGGGTGCTACGTTGGGTAGTGCAGTTTTGCTTGTAACTAGGTCATCATAGGAGCATTGGTAGCTCTGGTAGTTGGAGAAAAGTACGGAGCTTGGAAGTCGCTGCTGCCGCTGCCGCTGCCGCGGGAAAACTGAACAAAGTGTCGCAACAGGGAAATATGTGGTAGGAGGTGGGAGGAGGATTTCTCGGAGGGCTACAGGGACTTTCTTTTGAGGGATTTATGGTCTTTTTTTTTTTTTATTTTTATTTAAAAAACACAGTATACATGTATGTTATACATAATTGACTAAAACACAGTATAGATGTGTGATATACAAAATTGATTTTAAAACAAGAACCGTGAAAACTTTATGTAAGACAATATATATAACCAATTTTTTTTTTTTTATATTTTTATTAGAAACCTTACAAAAGTACAAAGGATGCATAATAAAGTACAGGAATACAAAACATTCTTTTGTTCTACTAGTACCAGGTTATTCCTTGCGGGAACAAGTATTATAACATCTTGTTATAGCAAAAACAATACACTCTAAGACAAACCTCACTAAAGTTTATCAGTCATTAATAGTTGCCGCCAAGCCATTGTACCCAAAGAAAACACACCAAAAAGAAACTTTACATAGTTTAACAATATAAAATGAATACCTGACATGTCCTATTACAACAAAAACATCATACAAATGTACAACATCACAAGATTAACCAAAACTACCATAACCTCTACAAAACAAAACAAAACCCTAACATACCCGCTATGACAGGGTACAGATTATTGGTTAAGTTATGGTACATTAGATCCTAACCAATAGGAACCCGGAAGGAACATATGATTCCTTACACAATAACCATAGAGAAACAGGATTTTACTATTATTAATATGTTAACCCTCTAATACAATAATGTTGATACAGAAAACAGAACAACATGCATGTAAAATACAATAATAAAAGAATCCAAAACAAGTATTTATAACAAACCTCGGCACATTAAAGGGTTTATAACCAAACCCTATACATAATTATACCTCCCATATATGTATATAAACTGAAAATCTTGTCCACAAGACTTTGTTGGTTTAACCCCATAAAAACATGGTATAGACCCAAAACCTATACATACACTTAAATTTTTTCACATAGAACCTTCATCTGACAATAAAAGTTAAACGTAAGACTAGAGTAGTAATAAGGATAAGGCTGCTGTAATTTGCCAGTACCAAAAGAACTGACACGTATCTCAGAAAAATTTTGTGTTGATACCAACGTGCCAATCAAATTACTTAAAAACGAGATCCTAAGGGCTCGGTATCCTGGCTTTCAAGGAAATTTTAACCCAGTGAACATAACCATCAGGCTTAGAAATATAACCCTGGAAACCACACTTACATCTCACTATGACAAACATTCTAGTGAAACATGGCGTACCATCCATACCTAATTCTCACTACCTTCCTCTTACACACTACATCAGTTCCAGATAAAACCAAAAACAACCCCCCCCTTTACATCCCCCCATAAGGAGACCACTCCTTTGTCCCTCCTCAGAGACCCCGCCTAAGGTTCCTATAACCTTCCGGGAAACTTTTTTCCCAAGACGCCCCATAAACCAACTTATTCCTACACTTCGTCCTATAGAATCTAGCCGCCAACGCTTTTATCCTCATATCACCCCTTAATCCCCTCATTCCCCATGAAATGTCCAGATAATCCACTATGATATACATTATAGCCCTTCCAACATCCCTAGGCACTCCCCTTACATCTAGTAGTAAAGCCCTTAAAAGCGGCAAACGACCCCCCCCCAACAGTCTGATAACCCCACCCATCCATGATCTCACCCCCTCCAAGGAGGTACAAAAGAAGACCACATGAAACGTCGTTTCAACATCACCACAAAACTGACAAAAAGCCTCTTCCACAAACCCCATACTACGTAACACCTCCTTGGAAGCCAGAATCCCCATGATAAACCTATATACTAATTCTCTTACTCTAGCCGGTATCCGAAGCTTACTAAAATCTTTCCAAATAACCCCCCAATCATACGTTGGATACACGGCTACCCCTTGCATAATTCCTTGACCTTTCACTACCCTCACCAACCGTTTCACTTTGATTTTATCCACCTGTTGCACTGTCAATAAAAATCTCAACATATCTTCACAAACCCTCAATTCCTTCCCACTCCACCATTTACGTGCCTCCTCCATAACTCTTCCTACTTTAGCGCCCCTCACACCCCCTTCCCTCATATACCTCCACTTGATATATACAGCCATTACTCTCAGTCCTAAAGGCAACAAACCTAAACCCCCTCTCCGAACATCCGTCATAACTACCTCCTTATTTAACCATGCCCTCCCAAATCCCCACACAAACTTCAGCACCCTCCTCTGCATTTCCACAATATCTCGTACCTCTAAGGGAAAAACCTCTGCCACCCCCCATACCTTGCTATAGACAAGTGAATTTACCACCACTACCCTCTGATGTAAAGCTAAGTCCCTCGCACTTAAACCTCCTAGTCTACTTAAAACCTTACCTGTGACAGACTCCGAATTTACCCTTCTGCATGCCTGCACTTCCGCCAAATACCATATCCCACATACCTTGATTCTGTCAACCACTGTCCATCCTAACCCCATCCCCAAGCCCCCCCCTATCCAATTACCGACCTCTAGTAACCTTGATTTCACCGTATTAACTCTCATTCCGGTATTCATACCAAACATCTGAATCACTCTACCCACCCTCCTTAACTCCTCCTTACCCCTTAGCAAAACAGTAGTATCATCCACATACCCAACGATGCCCCCTTTGCACCCCCCTTCCATCTCCTGATTGTTCATTACCCTCTCAACAGACTCATAAAAAGGATTCTGCACACACGCAAAGAGTAGCTGTGACATCGGACAGCCCTGCCTCAAACCTCTCTCCATTGGTACACTTTCACCCAACCTCCCATTGACCTGTACCCTCACCTCTGCCCCATCATACAGGGTGTTCACCCACCTCACTACCCCCTCCCGAAACCCCAACCTCTCTAAGCAAACCCCTAAGAAATCTCTGTCCACGCAATCATAAGCATTCACCCAATCTAAACCTAGTATTCCCCCTCCCGTACAACTCTCTAGAAAATCCCTAATCAAACCATGTCCATCCCTCATCCTTCTTCCTGGAATTCCCAACTGTCCCCTATGTAACACTAAACCCAACACTTTCCTCATTCTGTTGCCCAAAACCTTAGCAAAAATCTTGTAATCCGAGCACATTAGCGTAATCGCACGGTAATCATTCAAAACTCGGCATTCCTTCTTTTTGGGCACTAAAACCGTGACACCCGTTCTTTGTGATTTCCCCATCCTCCCACTACTTAACATACAACTCAAAACCCCCACCAGACAATGCCGTACACTCCCCCAATGGTACCTATAAAAATCGTTTGGTATTCCGTCTATGCCTGGGGTTTTACCCTGGCACATCCCAAAAACTGCCTCCTCCACCTCCTCTACATTAATACTACCCTCGATTCTGTCACTGTCCTGCTCACTTAATACCCTATTAAACCCTTCATCCCCAAACCGTCCCTCACCCACTCCCCCGCCAACCCTCCTCCACTTCTCCCTAAACCAAAAATCTGCATACAAACTAATATTTTCCGTGGTGGATAGGCCTTGACCCTCCTCAAAGCCACCCCCCCCCCCCTGTACCTGCCTCAATATACGCCAAGGTGGTCTTCGCCTGCCGTTCCTTAAACCTCCTTAATACAAAACCCGATGGCCTATCTCCCCTTAAGACATCCTCCAACCCTGCCCTAACTCGAATTGCCTCAAATTTTTCATTGTGAATTTCCGCCAACCTATTTCGCAAACGTTCCATGTCCTCACTCCGCCCCACCCGTTCCTCTGCATAACAGTCATTTAACTGACCCTCAAGATAATTTTGTAGGCCATAGCTCCACCTAGCCATCTCCTTACCCCGTACTTTAAAAAATTTCGCAATTTCAACTTTAGCCCTCATTTCCCACCAATCCAGCAAATCCATTTCCATATTCCTAGTCTCCCAAAAGGATTTCCACCAATCTTCAAACCCCGTAGGGTCACCCTCGTCCCTAAGTAGCCTCACATTTAATTTCCAGTATCCTGCATAAACTCTCACTATGCCATCTACCCTCAAATCTGCTATAACAGCACGATGATCAGAAAAACCCACATCGATAGTCCTCACCCTCTCCACACCTATGCCCTGCCTAACATAAATCCTATCTAACCGTGCCTCATATCCCCTACGAATAAAAGTGTGCTCCACTCCATATCCCCTACTTCCCACCACATCTACCACTCCAACATCTCGCAAAACATCCCGCAGAACCCCCAAAACACAACCCGCCCCCCTCGGAACCACATCACCCTTCCTAATGACACAATTCCAATCCCCACCAATCACCGTAAAAGCAGGTAAACCTCTCAAGTGATATACCAGAACCTCGCGTACAAAATCCACCTTCACTCTAGTGTTACTAGTTGCTGGCATGTACACACCTACAAAACTAACCCTCCTGGCCCCCCAAAACCCATCCACCCTGACAACCCTCCCACCCCCCCCTCCTCCCAACCCAGGATACGCAAAGGACTGGTCTCCTTTACCGCCACAGCCACACCTCCTTTCAACCTCAAAGCATCACATGTAAACAACCTATAACCTTTCAACAACAACTCACATCCTAACCTATGGTTATGTTCCTGCAAAAAACAGACATCAATACTAAATCTCCTCAAAACCCACTCTAACCATACCCTCTTGACCTCGGTTTTAAGACCGTTTACATTGAAAGTTACACACCTGAATTTTACAAGAATGGCGGCTTACCCCTGTGCCGCTGAGGCTTACTTGGTCCTCCTTTCATAGGTCTCGGTTCTTCTCTATCAATCCCTCGTTCCTGCCCTCCAACCCCTCCCTGTCCCTTCCCACCTAGCTTCCCATTGCCCCCCCCTCCTCCCGGACTTGCCTTTGCTACCACAGCTGCCCACATCTTCTTCCCAGGCCTCTGCGCTGGTGTGAGGACTTCGTCCATGTCTGATGCCCCCGCTGATCTCTTGCGGGAGCTACCCTCTACACACATTTCTTCTGCAACCACATCTTCTTGATGGACCTCCACCACCACATTGCTCTCCTTTCGAACCTCACTCAAGTCTTCCTTACCCTGCTTCTGTTCATCCATCACCTTGTCATCACCTGACCTCACATCACTTTCCACACCATGCTCCGACTCTTCCAAAAAATCCTTCAGCACAGCCTCCAAAATCCCGTCCTGAGCTGACTCTGCAGTATCTAACGGTCTGTCTGACAGCGATATTCCCTCCCCCCCCGTTTCCACTGGTAGTGTAACACACGTCTCCAAAACCACCTCTGCCCTGTCGACCTCCTCACTCCATAGGCCTGTACCCCGGCTTTCCACTTCACCCGTCATAACGTCCGCGGCTTCTAATGGCGTATCCACAGAAGCTGTCTCCTGACGCCTAGGGCCCTGTCTCCTGGGGCATTGTGCCACCATGTGCTCATAAGAGTCACATAAACGGCACGTCTTCCTCTGCCCCGCATAGTGTACAAAAACCTGTGTTCTATGGTTATGCAATGTAACATATGATGGTATCGGCCTCCTCAGGGTCATTTTCAGTGTGAAGGATCCTTCCGGCATCCCCTCATAAGGGCCGTCCCTCCACATTCCCATGCTCGTCGAGTGTACAGTCCCATAACCACTGAACACATCTTGTAGGCTGTAGGCTGTTGCCTCAAAAGGTACATTCCTTACCTTCACCCAAGTAAAATACTTAGACACATCATGCAAGCATACTTCCACTGCCGTATTGATACTCATCCGCCTTTCTTGAAATTCGTCGACGATGGTAGAATAGAAGTCAGCCCTCATGAACTTCACGAAGACCCTTGACATACCATTCAGTGCCACACCATACAGCTCTTCATTGGGGATGCCATAACAGTCCCTGATAATGTTTGGCAGGAGAACGTTCATCGTGGCGTTGCTTAAAGATCCTCTAACCAGCTCAATGCAGACAGTATTTATGCGCCGGTACAGTCGGTCCGCCATCTTGGTGCTAATGCTATGTTTTCCTCACCAGGTGGCGTGCAAGAGAACCTGTAGAAGCGTCCTCTCTCCCCGCAGGTCGAGAGACGAAATATTTTATTGAAAACTTACATGGTACCAAAATATAGACATAAAAACTGTTTTTGTCAAAAGACAAGAAAACAAAACTTACACAATTTATAATCTCACCACAAAATATACCTAATCCATTGAACTAAACCCTTACACTATAGTATCTCTCTCTCAATCCCTTTCAATGTGCAGGATGATAAACCCTTGCAGCCACATAATAGTGGTAACCCCCCTTTTCATGTACTTAGCCTGAAACAATGTGCATATATACACATGACATGACAAAAGTGTATAACCTAAATAAAAAAGAATCATGTTATTTTTTGACAGTTAGTACATACAAACTAACAGATCTTAGCATTTACTAACTTACATTTTATAAAAGTTATATATAAATAAAAACTAACAAACAACTAACAAAATATGAAAAATTGTTCAAAAAAATGGACCAACAATAACTTTTACACAATACAAAACGTCAAAAACATCTTATGCTAAATATAAAAGTTTTATACAATGTTAGATTCAGTACTAAGTCTAATATAAACACTTCATGCAAACTTATAGATGTATTATGCCTTTAAATCTAAAGCCATTTAAACAATGTTCCAGAGCAATATCAGACTTACTCTGTCATGCACTAAGTTACACAATATAACTTATGGCTCCTAATAAAACATGTACTGGGCAGTACTACCTCAATCATGAACAAAACCAACCTGGCAAAAGACACTCAGAAAGCCACCCCCTGCCCCCATGCTATCTGTATTAAAAAAAAAAAAAAAAAAAAAAAACAACACAACCAAAAAAAAAAAAAAAAAAAAAAAAAAAAAAAAAAAAAAAAAAAAAACACAAACTCACGTTCCCTTCCATGCTCAAGTTCGTACCTGACGTCGAAAGTCATAAAACCCCTGTCTCAACCAAATGTCACCAGTTCACCCCCCCTACGCCCCCCCCCCCCTTTCCTAACGACTTTACACCCATATGCTCCACTACCACACACTTTTATTCCACCTTCCATCCTCCACTAATCTCAAAAAAGAACAAAAATGCCAGTTTAGGGAGAACCAGCCCAATCCAGCTCTAAACTACACCCAACCCTAACATTACACCTACCGATAGATTACGATAACCCAAGGGAAAACTATTTACCCACAACCTCCCATATAGTAGCCTATTTCTGCATACTGTACGATACACACTCGCCGCAAGCGCCCGCACCCTATATTCACCCCCCACCTCCCGCATGCACCAAGACACATACAAAAAATCTGCCACTATATACATCACTGCCCTCCGAATGTCCTTGGAAACCCCTCCCACATCGAAATGCAAAGCCCTCAAAGTCGAAATGTTTCTTCCCCCTCCCGCCACTATACCCAGAACTCTCGCTAACCATGCCCTTACAAAACCCAAGGTTTCACAAAAATATATGGCATGAAAAGCCGTCTCCTCTTCCTCACAATGCAAACAAGTGCCAGCACCTACATAACCCATTCTATATAACACTGACCTTGTAGCTAGAATTCCCATAAAGAATCTATAAACCACTTCACGAACCCTTGGCTTTAATCTGATCTTCCGAAAGTCTTCCCAAATGCCCCTCCAATCATACATTGGGTATGTAGCTACTCCCTGTATCACTGTACCCTGCCTACCTATCCTCCCAAGCCTACTTACCCTTACTTTTTTTGCTTCCCTTACTGCCAACAAATTTCGCACCATATCTTCACACTCCAGTAGTTCCTTTCCCTTCCACCATTTTTGCACATCCTTCATGACCTCTCCCACCCTTCTACCCCTCTCCCCTCCCACCCTCAAGTATCGCTGCTTCACATACACTGCCTTCACTCGTGTGTCCAAAGGTATAAGACCCAGCCCACCCTGCCGCACGCCCATCGTCACCACCTCCTTCCGTAGCCATGGCTTCCCATAACCCCACACATACCTCAAAACCACCCTCTCCAGTTCCTGAATATCACACGACCTCAGGGGATATATTTCTGCCACGCCCCACACTTTACTGTACACAAGTGTATTTACTACCACCACCCTCTGCTGCAATGTTATATCCCCAGCCCTCCACCCGCGCATCCTACCCATCGCTCTACTCACTACTTCTTTGGAATTTATTCTCTGTGCCTCCCCAGCGTCCGCCATATACACAACCCCACATATCTTAATTCTATCCACTACGTTCCACCCATACTGTTCCCCCAAACCCCCCCCCCACCCACGTGCCTACTTCTAATACCATTGACTTTGCTCCAATAACCCGCCTCCCTGTCGCCCCACCAAAATCTCTATTATACGTCCCACATTCCCCAATCCTATTTCCCCTCCATCATGTTAGTATATAAGCATATTTTAACCTGTAATTATACATGTCTACCTATATATGAGCAATGTAACTTGTCATAATAATGAGGTTTCATACCTGTTTTTTAACTAGTGGAACGTTCTGGTATTGTATATAATGTAAGATCTTGCCTGGGGTGTTTTTGCTTATATATTGTTACAGTTTTTTTTTTTTTTTTTTTTTTTTTTTTTTTTTCTCACATTTTCATTATATATGTTCAAGTGAATGAGTTTTTGATCTTGTGTATTGCCAGGTGAAACTGGTCAGTTTTTTCATTTGGGGGGGGTAGGAGTTTAAGTAATCTCTGCAATAGCAGGTCATGTGATACACATGTCATATTATTTTAGATGTCTAATGTTGTCCATTTTCTGTAGGATGTGATGTATAGATTATCTCCGGCAGTGTAAAAAATCTGTCTGCAGGAGGGAATAATGTGTAAATTTATTTATTATTGTGGTAGGTTTATGTGTAGCGTGTTTTTAGGGTGATATATAAGATGCTAATTACTATCAAGAACTGTTGGTGGTTATGAGTGGTGACGGCAGACACAGTTACTAGGCATGTGGGGGGGGGGGTTGAAGTGTCAGCGGTAGTGTATTAAACCCACCACCGTGCACGATATTAATTATTACCATAGGGTATATGAGGGTAGGGTGGATTGTGTTCTATGGTGGATGTGAGCCATCAGGTTCAGACATTCCTTGTATTATAGTGTCAGCCGTTTAGCTGGCTGGATTGTGTTTATATATATATTGTCATTGAAGTTTTTAATGCTTTTGCAAATGTGTATGTATAAGAGTTTTGTCACTGTGTATTTAAGGTGAAAGTGGCACGTTTTCATGGGGGGGGGAGTGTAAGCTTTACTGGGTGGGTTTTATGTGTATGTGTGTGTATATGTATGTATGTGTATATATGTATATGTATATATGTACATATATGTATATATATATGTATATATGACCACCTTTTCACGTGAAGCACAGTACGTACAAGCGGTGTTTGATTTGAGTGCAGCAGCCAGTTCTGTCATTATATATGTGCTTCTTCAGTACTGTGTAGTCACAGTTGATTATTGTTCACTGCCTGTATCATGTTACATATTGATTATGTACCCATATATTTTTGTACCTGAGTTTTAAATAAAATATAAAAAAAAAAATTGGAGAGTTTTCTTGTGTGTGAATGTTTTAGTTTAGCCATGTGTTGAAAGACAATAGATCATTGATGATCATAGTTTTATAAGGTAAATGATCTTTGTCAGTGAGACAACTACAAGAGGGAGCAATCAACGCATTGTTAACACGTATAAAGGATACAGAGTAATCATGTTTTTCTCAAAATTATTCAATTGCCTTGTTTTTTTGTCCTAATGAAGGATTAAAATATAAGGTTGCAAAAGTCTTATCTATTGTTGTGTTAACGTGTGTGTATGACTCGGTGTGGGTATGTGTGATCCAGTATATACGCAAATGTATATATATTACCTGGAGTTTACTTGGAGAGAGTTCTGGGGGTCAACGCCCCCGCGGCCCGGTCTGTGACCAGGCCTCCTGGTGGATCAGACCCTGATTAACCAGGTTGTTGCTGCTGGCTGCACGCAAACCAACGTACGAGCCACAGCCCGGCTGGTCAGGAACCGACTTTAGGTGCTTGTCCAGTGCCAGCTTGAAGACTGCCAGGGGTCTGTTGATAATCCCCCTTATGTGTGCTGGGAGGCAGTTGAACAGTCTTGGGCCCCTGACACTTATTGTATGGTCTCTTAACGTGCTAGTGACACCCGGTCTCTTAACGTGCTAGTGACACCCCTGCTTTTCATTGGGGGGATGTTGCATCGTCTGCCAAGTCTTTTGCTTTCGTAGTGATTGATTTTCGTGTGCAAGTTCGGTACTAGTCCCTCTAGGATTTTCCAGGTGTATATAATCATGTATCTCTCCCGCCTGCGTTCCAGGGAATACAGGTTCAGGAACCTCAAGCGCTCCCAGTAATTGAGGTGTTTTATCTCCGTTATGATAGCCGTGAAGGTTCTCTGTACATTTTCTAGGTCAGCAATTTCACCTGCCTTGAAAGGTGCTGTTAGTGTGCAGCAATATTCCAGCCTAGATAGAACAAGTGACCTGAAGAGTGTCATCATGGGCTTGGCCTCCCTAGTTTTGAAGGTTCTCATTATCCATCCTGTCATTTTTCTAGCAGATGCGATTGATACATTGTTATGGTCCTTGAAGGTGAGATCCTCTGACATGATTACTCCTAGGTCTTTGACGTTGGTGTTTCGCTCTATTTTGTGGCCAGAATTTGTTTTGTACTCTGATGAAGATTTAATTTCCTCGTGTTTACCATATCTGAGTAATTGAAATTTCTCATCGTTGAACTTCATATTGTTTTCTGCAGCCCACTGAAAGATTCGGTTGATGTCCGCCTGGAGCCTTGCAGTGTCTGCAATGGAAGACACTGTCATGCAGATTCAGGTGTCATCTGCAAAGGAAGACACGGTGCTGCGGCTGACATCCTTGTCTATGTCGGATATGAGGATGAGGAACAAGATGGGAGCGAGTACTGTGCCTTGTGGAACAGAGCTTTTCACCGTAGCTGCCTCGGACTTTACTCTGTTGACGACTACTCTCTGTGTTCTGTTAGTGAGGAAATTATAGATCCATCAACCGACTTTTCCTGTTATCCCTTTAGCACGCATTTTGTGCGCTATTACGCCATGGTCACACTTGTCGAAGGCTTTTGCAAAGTCTGTATATATTACATCTGCATTCTTTTTATCTTCTAGTGCATTTAGGACCTTGTCGTAGTGATCCAATAGTTGAGACAGACAGGAGCGACCTGTTCTAAACCCATGTTGCCCTGGGTTGTGTAACTGATGGGTTTCTAGATGGGTGGTGATCTTGCTTCTTAGGACCCTTTCAAAGATTTTTATGATATGGGATGTTAGTGCTATCGGTCTGTAGTTCTTTCCTGTTGCTTTACTGCCCCCTTTGTGGAGTGGGGCTATGTCTGTTGTTTTTAGTAACTGTGGGACGACCCCCGTGTCCATGCTCCCTCTCCATAGGATGGAAAAGGCTCGTGAGTATAGGGATGTATGTTACCAATTTTTAAAAGGCTGCATTCTGTGTAAGGTGACCTTTTTAGCATATGCATATAATGTTGTTATGAGATATAAGGTACTCAATGGTTTTAGTTAGTAATATGTAACATACACCGTGAATTTAGAACCTAACATGGGGGGGTAACATGGGGGGTAACATGGGGGTAACATGGGGGGTAACATGGGGGGTAACATGGGGAGTAACATGGGGGGGTAACATGGGGGGGGTAACATGGGGAGTAACATGTGGGGTAACATGGGGGTAACATGGGGGGTAACATGGGGGTAACATGGGGGGTAACATGGGGGTAACATGGGGGGTTACATGGGGTGGTAACATGGGGGGTAGCATGGGGGTAACATGGGGTGGTAACATGGGGGAGTAACATGGGGGGTAACATGGGGGTAACATGGGGGGGTAACATGGGGTGGTAACATGGGGGGTAACGTGGGGGGTAACATGGGGTGGTAACATGGGGGGGTAACATGGGGTGTAACATGGGGTGTAACATGGGGGGTAACATGAGGGGTAACATGGGGTGGGTAACATGGGGGGGTAACATGGGGTGTAACATGGGGTGTAACATGGGGGGTAACATGGGGGGTAACATGGGGTGGGTAACATGGGGGGGTAACATGGGGAGGTAACATGGGGGGTAACATGGGGGGTAACATGGGGGGTAACATGGGGGTAACATGGGGGGTAACATGAGGGGGTAACATGGGGGGTAACATGGGGGGTAACATGGGGGTGACATGGGGGGTAACATGGGGGGTAACATGGGGGGGGTAACATGGGGGGTAACATGGGGGGTAACATGGGGGGTGTGAGGGAAAAGTTCAATAGATAGGTGTAGAGGGAATATATATAGTAGCAGTAGTTTCACTGCCGGCTTCTAGTTAAAGTAGGGTAAGTCAATCTCCCGTTTTTCCCGCCTTTTCTCCCCCTCCCTGAAATTGATAGTTTGTCTGCCGGCTACTAGTTAAGGTAGGGTCAGTCGAGCTCCCGCTATCCCTTCCCCTCCCTCTTCCCCCCCCCCCCGAAAGGTGACGTGTGGGGCTCTGGTCAAACAGTAAATCACTAGACTCACAGCTCCCAACTCTACTGTAAGTACATGCCTGCCTTGTATTCTAGTGGATTTATTGGTTAAAAGCTTCACTTTTGACCAATAATAAACTTAGTCCTTTCAGTCTTGCTCTAGGTTGACTGTTGTAATAGTCACCACGTCTTTTGAATATTGTACACTACCATGAAGAGTGATTATTTAAGCAGTGGGTAACCTGTATCTTTCCAGCTTGGATGTCAGAGAGGGTCAACTGGCAATCAACGAGTAGAACGGATGGAGAAGGACTAACGTCCAGAGACTTCGCCAATTTGATCTCGCTACCTGTGCACCTGTATGAAATTGCAGGACGTAACTCCACAACATTGCAGCGGTAAAGAACCTGCTTTCCTGTCTTCGGGATAGAATACTCACTGGTATACTGTGAAGAACTAGCCATTGGATGGTCACCAACACCTGCGACCCCCCCCCCTATCATCAGCAACGGCTACGGTTTCAACAACAGTGTCACCAACACCAGACACCATTGTAGATATTAGTGTTGAGTTCAAATGTTATTTTATTCATTTCATTTTTCTTTCAAATAGGATATAACTTTCATGTTTTGTTTTTTATGTTTGATTTAATAAATAGTGTTTATCTTTGTGAATTATTATTTCTTTTTCTATTCATTAATTTTCCTGAGGAGGAGCCAGCCTGAGTAATACTGTTTGAAGTTGTTACAGGGCTGAGTAAGCCTTCACAAGTGGCGACCTTGCCAGGATAAACTCTACTGAATCAAGATTCAACTCCATCTCGAATCTACCATTGGAACTTCAACGCCGCATACCACAGACGGTTACCACCAGCCATGAGTAATCATTCTCTATGGTAGGACTACAGTACAGGTATTTGAAGGATTTGGTGATTATTAGTCTCAATTTATTGTAAGTCAAGTCAGGCAGGATATAATATTTAATTCTGCCACCTTTTTGGAGCTTGAAACACTTTGGAGGATTAGACTCTAGGGACCCGAGATTTTCCAGTGACAAATTGTTTCATTGAGCTCTTCATTATATCAAGGGAACTGTCATAGGACACTCTTGATTTGTTGGGGAGAAGATTGAATGGTCAAGTGACCCCATTCTACTTACTGCTTGCTCGGAGCCGGCATAGAACCCTTCGTTTTCGTTAATACATATTGTTTAATTGAAGCAGGGATCGAACCCTCTGGTTTATTTATAGTTTGAGCGGAGCAGGAATTAAACCCTCCGTTTTCTTTGATACCCGTTTCATTTCCCCTGATAGTTTAAGTTATTCTTGCAAGTATGGAGGAATACCAGTTTTGGATGAATGCTGGAAGTAAGTTAGGAGTAACAGGGAAAAATTTAGAATCTTTCATTAGTGCTAAAATCCAGGAAAGACTTGAAAGAGAGAGAATAGAAAGAGAGAGAGAAGACAAAAAAGAGCGTGATAGACTTGATCGTGAAGAAAGAAATAGAGTACGTGAGGAAAAAGTTAAATTAAGGGAACTTGAGGAAAGAGCAAAGGACAGAGAATATGAGTTAAGGGAGAGAGAAAAGGATCGCGAGCTCGAACAAGCTCGCCTTGAATTAGAGAATAAAAAGTTAACTTTCTCACAACAGCAATTAGATGAAGGGGTAATGGAACAACGTGCAGCTAGTGCTCATATTCCATCGCCTAATTTACCTCCCTTCACAGAGGGGGAAAACATAACTTCTTACATTATCAGGTTTGAAAATACCGTTCTCTGTGAATGGCCTGCTGACACCTGGGCTACCAGGTTAGGAATGTTATTTTCTGGTACAGCTTTGAATATCTATGCAACTTTGTCACAGGATATCATATGTAATTATAACCTACTAAAGAAGGCAATCCCTAAAGCATATCAAAAAACCACTAATTTTTACAGGAAAGATTTCAGGTATGCCACCTTACAGCCTGGCCAGAACTTTCAACAGTTACAGGTAACACTCTTTCGTTTGTTCGACTTTTGGATAGAGAGTTCAGGAATTGATCACAGTTATGAATCTCTTCGAGACTTCATGGTTGCTGACCAGTTCCTGACAGCTCTTCCTCACCAGATACGAACATTCATTAGAGAACGTAACCTGATTAAAGCTGAGGAAGTTGCTGAGGCTGCTGACCTGTATGCTGAGGCTCACAATTCCTATAAAGACCTAAAGGGATCGAACCCTAAGGGCAAGGGTTCATCAGACCTTAAGAAATCAAAGCCTCTAGTGGAAAGTAAAATGACTTCTTTTATTCCTGTTTGTCATTTGTGTGGTGTTAAGGGACATAAACGTCCAGATTGTCCTTCTAAGAAAGTCCAAAAAGTTGGAAGATGTTTTAAAGACTGTAATGACCAAGCACCCTTCTGTTCAGGAACAGTTAATGGACTTAATGTATCTACCATTTTACGAGACACTGGATGCACATGTATAGTCATTTCTGATAAGCTGTTCCCTAATCTTAAAGAAACTCATTCCTCTGCTATACTTACAGACTACTTGGGCCGTACAGACACTTTTCCTACCATCCGTTGTTACATTAGGTCTAAATGGTTCACAGGTTGGTCTGAAGCCGTACTAGCTCCCATCACTTCTTGCTCCGTACTAATAGGTAATGTAAAAGGTGCCATTCTTCCTTCTGAGGTTGACCTTTCATCACCAAAGATGGATATAAGTGTTTCAGATCCTCTTCCTGTAGAGTCGGAGAAGCCCCTCGAAAGTTCAGATGAGACAATGTCTCGTGAGATTCATATGGGATTAAAAACCAGTGATGCTTCTCTCGAAAGCGAGGAAGAAGGATCACCGGTTCACTTGTTAGATGAAAGTGAAGATATCACCTCAGATACCATAAATGTCTTGACTAGGGCTCAGACCAAAGCCCAGGCTTCTCCTACTGTCCATTCTTTGGTTTTCCCTGACTTTAAGCCTTTAGATATATCGAAGGATTCCTTTGTCAATTTACAACGTAATTGCCCTTCTCTTCAGAATTGCCATAATGCCGCTAAACAAAATCAAGTGATCCAAAGGAAAAACTTTTCATAAATTTGAATATATAAAAGGTATCTTGTACAAGTCAGTATTCAAATTAAATTCAGATGAGATTGACTATACCATCTTAGTTGTTCCAAGTCAATGCAGAGAGATTGTTCTTAAAATGGCTCATGACCTGCCAGTGGCCGGACATTTCTCGCATCGTAAAACCTTAAATAAAATTAGGGAAACCTATTTTTGGCCAAAAATGTCCTCAGATGTCACTACTTATTGTAGATCGTGTAAAGTTTGCCAACTGTCATCCTCCCGAGGTACCAGGCGAGTACCTATGGTCAAAATGCCTATCATTACGGTACCATTTGAAAGAGTAGCTATTGACATCGTTGGTCCTTTATCTCCACTTTCCTCTGGGGGACATAGATATATATTAACATTAGTTGATTATGCTTCGAGTTTCCCTGAAGCCATACCCTTAAAGACCATTACTACAGAGGTGGCTGAAGCCCTTTTGTCCATCTTCTCCCGAGTGGGCATCCCTAGAGAAATTTTGTCTGACCGTGGGACACAATTCACATCTGACTTAATGCAACATCTCTACAAACTTCTGGGAGTGAAGCCTCTCTTCACAACACCATATAATCTCAGCTGTAATGGGAGGATTGAGCGCCAGCATTCGATTCTCAAGTCCATTTTAAGGAAACTTTGCTCCCTTAAACCTAAGGAGTGGCATCGTTACCTACCCTGTGCTTTGTTTGCCATGAGGGAAGTTCCCAGTGACTCTTTGGGGGTTTTCACCTTTTGAACTTCTCTATGGTAGACAGGCCAGAGGCCCATTGTCCATCCTTCATGACTTATGGACTAATGAGGAGGTAAATGCTGAGGTTCAGTCTTCTTACCAGTTTCTCCTTGACCTTAGATCCAAACTTGAGGAGACCTCTGACATAGTTTCGAAAAACCTAAGCTTGTCAATGGACCAGTACAAAACCTATTTTGATTCCAAAAGTCAGGAGAAGTTTTAAAGTAGGAGATGAAGTTCTTGTACTTTTGCCTATCAAGTCAAATATATTATTAGTAGCATGGAAAGGTCCATATAAAGTATTAAAAATTTGTGGGAAAGTTGACTACCTCATAGAAGTCAAGGGGAAACCTAAGCTTTATCATATCAACATCCTTAAGAAATATTACCGAAGAAATTCGGTTAACTGCCTTAACAACTTTGACTTAGTTTTCCCACACGAACTTGATGAGACAACTGAAGAATGTAAAGTGTGCGTAATTGACACCTCTAACTTAGACTATGATGAAGAACTACATGACTTGGTGACTCTTGACCACTCGGATGCAACCAACATTAATATTAATGAATCTTTGGATGACCGTAAGAGACATGAACTACTTCAATGTGTGAGTAACTTTTCAGACGTCTTTACTGATATTCCAGGTGTTACCTCCACGGTAGTCCATAAGATTGACAAGGCACAGTACTAGCTCCCATCTTGTTCCTCATCCTCATATCCGACATAGACAAGGATGTCAGCCACAGCACCGTGTCTTCCTTTGCAGATGACACCCGAATCTGCATGACAGTGTCTTCCATTGCAGACACTGCAAGGCTCCAGGCGGACATCAACCAAATCTTTCAGTGGGCTGCAGAAAACAATATGAAGTTCAACGATGAGAAATTTCAATTACTCAGATATGGTAAACATGAGGAAATTAAATCTTCATCAGAGTACAAAACAAATTCTGGCCACAAAATAGAGCGAAACACCAACGTCAAAGACCTGGGAGTGATTATGTCGGAGGATCTCACCTTCAAGGACCATAACATTGTATCAATCGCATCTGCTAGAAAAATGACAGGATGGATAATGAGAACCTTCAAAACTAGGGAGGCCAAGCCCATGATGACACTCTTCAGGTCACTTGTTCTATCTAGGCTGGAATATTGCTGCACTCTAACAGCACCTTTCAAGGCAGGTGAAATTGCCGACCTAGAAAATGTACAGAGAACTTTCACGGCGCGCATAACGGAGATAAAACACCTCAATTACTGGGAGCGCTTGAGGTTTCTAAACCTGTATTCCCTGGAACGCAGGAGGGAGAGATACATGATTATATACACCTGGAAAATCCTAGAGGGACTAGTACCGAACTTGCACACGAAAATCACTCACTACGAAAGCAAAAGACTTGGCAGACGATGCACCATCCCCCCAATGAAAAGCAGGGGTGTCACTAGCACGTTAAGAGACCATACAATAAGTGTCAGGGGCCCGAGACTGTTCAACTGCCTCCCAGCACACATAAGGGGGATTACCAACAGACCCCTGGCAGTCTTCAAGCTGGCACTGGACAAGCACCTAAAGTCGGTTCCTGATCAGCCAGGCTGTGGCTCGTACGTCGGTTTGCGTGCAGCCAGCAGTAACAGCCTGGTTGATCAGGCTCTGATCCACCAGGAGGCCTGGTCACAGACCGGGCCGCGGGAACGTTCTCCCCCGGAACTCTCTCCAGGTAAACTCCAGGTAATAACCGTCCGCAGTAGGACATATGTATAATGGTTATGGTATGGAGTTCACTTTTGTATGATTATCAGTTTATATTCAAGTTTTGTATGTAGTTTTGTTTTTAATAAAAATATAAAAAAAAAGTAAAATGGATCCTGCATACACACAAACAATATTTACGATAATGGGCAACCTTGGCGCAGTCCTCATCGCATCTGTATTTTAACTCCTAGCCTCCCGTTAACCTGCACCCTCATCAACACTCCTTGATACAATAATTTTGCCCAAGATATTATTTCTTCCCCATAACCTTGCCAACGCATGAACCTCCATAATGCTTCCCTTTCCACACTATCATAAGCAGCCTTCCAATCTAACGCCAATTCACCTCCATCACCCAACTCCCCCCGTTTCTCTATAAATTCTCGAATCATGCCATGCCCTTCATACATTGACCTTCCTGGCACCCCATATTGCCCCCCTATCAATTACCTTGCCTATCACCATCTTGATTCTGTTCTCTAATATTCTCGCAAACAACTTCTAATCTCCACACATAAGTGAAAGTGCCCGATAATCCATTACCGTTGACTGCTCCCCTTTAGGTACCAACACCACAACGGCCGTCCATTGCTGCTCTCCCATTACCTCAGCCTCCTTAAGTATGTTAAACAGCCTTACTAAAAAACCCTCAGAACTTCCCAATTCTTTATGTAGAAATCATTTGGCAGCCCATCTATACCCGGCACCTTTCCCAAGCTCACTCCTGACAACGCCTGCCAAATCTCACACTCCATAATTGGCCCACCTAATGCCACCCGATCTTGACCATCAAGCTCACACTGCACATACTCTCCCATTTCCCCCAATGCCTCTTCACGGATGCCCACGCTTTGCATATATGACTTAAACCAAGCGTCTACATATCCACTCATACCCTCTGTCATTACCAATGCCTGACCCACTCTATACCCTTCCATCCCTACATGTACGTTTAACCCCATCATCTCCTTCGTCACTCTCCTCTTTCTCTGGCCCCTTAACACGCAAGCCAACGGCCGATCACCCCATACCACTTCTTCCAATCCTCCGATAATTTGCGCACCATCAAAATGCTCATTTTGCAATACCCTAATACTCTCCTTTAGACCCTCAATGACCTGCACTGGATAGCTTGCTCCTCCTCGTGCATAACAGTCACGCAGCTGCCCTTCAAGATATCTTTGAAACCCATACTTTAACCGATTATATTCCCTCCCACGACAAATATAATATTCTCTGATATGATTTTTAGCCACCGAATCCCACCAATTTACCAGTTCATCCCCCGGCGCCTCATCCACCAACCGTTCCCACAATTGCACAAAAGACTGACGACATTCCTCACCCTGCAAAAGCTTCACATTTAACTTCCAATAACCTTGACCCCTTCTAGGCAATTCCTCCAATTATAGGTCCACCATTACTCCTCTGTGATCCGAAAAAACCGCATCCATCACAAGCACTCTGCTCACTATTACTGTTCAGGGCACGTACAAGCGATCCAGTCTAGCTGCATATCAACGTCTAACAAAAGTATGTTCTACAACCCCACCCCCCCAACGTCCATTAACCCCACCCCATTTAATAATTCCCCCAAAATCCCTGAACAATACCCAGCTCCTCTAGGTTTCACGTCCTTACGCCTTATCACACAATTCCAATCACCACCAATTACAGCTACACCCGGCAAAGCACGAAGTGATGTACTAGGACATCCTTCACAAATTTATTCTTAATATGCACATCTCCCTCTACCGGACCATACACATACACCAAACTCAGCTGTACCCTACCCCACCACCCATCTACACGAATCACCCTCCCCTCCCCACCCTAACAATGCCTCACTACAAACGGTCTAGTTTCCCTTACCAGGATGGCAACTCCTCCTTTCAACCTTATCGCATGCTCCGCATGCACATTATACCCATTCACCTTCAACTCATAGCCTGATCTGTAGTTGTGTTCCTGCACGAACACCATATCAACGCTATTACGCACCAAATATTCACTAAACCATACACACTTTCTCTCTGATCTCAATCCATTAATGTTCAATGTCATGCACTTGAAGCTTACAGAGTGGCTTTCCTTCTTGACCCTGGTACTGTCTTGCCACCAGATCGTTTCGTGACACCTCGGTCCTTCTCCCCTCCATTAGAAACGCTCTTAACCAACTTCTGCCCCTTAGGGCCGCTGTGTCCTCTCTGCACAACATCCACCCAGGACTTTTTGCCAGTGCGCTGAGCAGGCGTGATCACATCCTCGGAGTCAGATAGCGCAGCAGCGTGCTTCCGTGATGCTCCCTCTGCTTGCATCATGTCGTCTGTTAGTGTCCTGGTGGACCTCCACCTCCACCGCTTGCATCAAGACATTCTTATCACACTGCACTGACCGCATGTCTTGTTCCACGCCCTGATCCACAGCAGGCCCAAGAACTAGGTCTGGACTCCCAACCTGCCCAATACTCTTGTCATCCAATAACACATTTAAAGCCATGGCTAATGAGTCTTCAACATCGCTATCACTCGCATTCAGGGTGTTCTCTTCCAACATCTGAGCTGCGTTCAATGAAGGGGTGTCCCCCCCCTCGTCACGCCTGCTGACTCCATCTCCTCCGCTCTCTCGACCTCCTCACTCCAGGACCCACCTTGTGTAGGCAGTCACATAAGGCAAATCTTGCTCCTCGCCCTTCTCTGCTGCTTTATGTCATTGCCGTTGTTCCATGTTGCCACGCCTCTTTCCACACAGAGCCGCTAGGTGATCATATGACCTACACAACTGACAGGTCCGGCGTTGCCCTGCATATGTCACAAACACCTGGGTCCGAAATTCTGGCAGCACTACGTACGACGGAATAGGGTAACATAACGTCATCTTCATAGAATACGTTCCTTCGGGTATCCCTGTGTATGGCCCAGTAGCCCACCTCCCAACAGTAGCCATATGTACTGTACCATATTTACCCAACGCAAGACGGATGTCAGAATCATCTGCCTCGAAAGGCACATTTTTAATCTTAACTCATGTGTAATGGCGAGAAACGTCGTGAAGTTTCATGGTCACAGCGGAGGTAACTGTCAAAGTACCTCCTGGTACTTGTCCACCACCGCCTCATACACACTTGCCAAGTTAAACTTGACAATGATCCTCATTGTGCCATTCAGCGCTACTCCACATATCTCCTCGTTAGCAATACCATATGTATTTCGTATGATTGCAGGTAGTAGCAGGTCCATAGAAGTTCCTCTCACAGTCCCATGGATAAGCTCAACACAGGCTGTGTTTATGCATCTTCGACTGGCCTGCGCCATGCTGTGAAAATATAACTGTCACTAATCAACGCCATTGGCAGCAGCAGTGCACGTCCACACTACTCAAAGGTTGAGAGACGAATATTTAGATTGGGCTAATGCATATGATTGTGTGAACAGGGATTTCTTAAGAGTTTGTTTGGAGAAGTTGGGTATGGGGGGGAGGGTGGTGAGATGGGTGCAAACCTTGTATGAGGGAGCGGTTGTTTGGGTACAGGTTAATGGTAAGTTGGGGGACCCGGTACTGATGGAGAGAGGTTTGAGGCAGGGTTGTCCACTCTCTCAGTTACTGTTTGCATGCATGCAGAATCCATTTTATGGGCTAGTGGATGAGGTGATGAATAGACAGGGGACGATGGGGGGTGGACGGGGGGTTATTGTTGGGTACGTGGATGATACTACAGTTCTGGTAAAGCATGAGGAAGATCTAAGGATTTTGGTCGAGTCATTCAGATATTTGGGGATGCTATGGGTATGAGAGTTAATTTAATGAAGTCGAGACTATTAGAGGTGGGGGATTGGATTGGTGGGAGCTTGGGGGAGGGGTTGGGATGGTCAGTAGTGGACAGAATTAGGGTTTGTGGAGTATGGTACATGGTGGAGGTGCAAGAATGTATGAAGATAAATTCGGAATTAGTTACAGGCAGGGTTTTGGGTAGGCTTGGAGGCTTAAGAGCTAGGGACGTAACATTGCAACAGAGAGTTTTGGTGGTTAACTCTCTGGTTTACAGTAAGATGTGGGGGGTGGTGGAGGTGTTCCCTTTAAGAGTACATGATATTGCAGAAATCCAGAGGAGGGTTCTAAGGGGTTTGGGAGGGCATGGTTGCGCAAGGACGTGGTAATGATGGATGTGAGACGTGGGGGTCTTGGCCTGATGGCATTGGGTCATAGAGTAATGGCTTTATATATTAAACAAAGGTATATTAAGACTGGGGGGGGGACTGGGGAGTCAGGGTGGGTAGGGTAATGGAGGATGCACAAAGATGGTGGTGTGGAAGGGATTTGAGGAATTGTGAAGACATGTTGAGGGTTTTATTGAATGTAGGACAGGTGTCCAAATTAAAGGTCAAAAGGATGGTGGGTGCTGTGGTGGGTAAGGGTGTCTTACAGGGGCTTGCTTTATATCCGACATATGACTGGAAAAGCATTTGGAGGGAGTTTGGCTTGCTTAGAATACCAGCGGGGGTACAGGAGTTAGTATATCGTTTTCTAATGGGAATTTTGGCCTCTAAGGATAAGTTATGTAAAATGGGTCTTGTAAGAGAGGCCTCATGCTTGCACTGTGGGGACACCGAAACAGCTTTTCATTCAGTATTTTTTTTGTCCCTCTTTGGAGGGGGTGAGATTATGGATGGTGCGTGTTATCAGTCTTTTTTTTTTTGGGGGGGGGGAAATGGCTGTTCCTAAGGGCTCTATTGTTGAATGTAACTGGGGTGTCAGGTGATGTAGGTAGGGCTTTAATGTATGCCATGACTGATTATTTACATGTATCTTGGGGGATGAGGGAGGTTCGGGGAGAGTTGAGGATAAAAGCGTTAGCAGCGAGGTTTTATAGAACGATGAGTAGGAATAAGCAAGTCTATGTGGGGCGGTGGGTAACTAGCTTCTCGGAGAGTTACCGGAATCTCACTGTGGGTGGCCTCCTTCTCGTGAACCCAGGGGGCGGGCAAAGGGTTGGTCTCCTACCGGGGCATGTATGAGGGTATGTTGGTTTAGGCTACTTTGTTGTGTGAATGGTGGGAGGGCTATGAATGGTGTGGGGGAAGGAGATGCATGATAAACTAGGCAACCTATGGTTATGTTCCCTGAGTACAGGATAATCTTTAAACCATGATAACTAAATCTTGGGATCTCGGGTTTAGTGCAGTATGGTTTTAATTTTGCACCTAAGTTAAACTTGATCGCTGTCCAACATTTGTTTGTGAGGTGCTGTGACACTGTATAGTTGCTTCGTGGTAGTAAATTAGTGCTTAGTAGGTATAATAGTTGGTAATTGGTTAACACAAGGAATTCGGTGTTAACTACAGTTTGAGTTATATTTATCCCAGGTACATTTCATTGCTGTGAAAAAAAAATTAATATTGATAATGTGTTTAACCGCATGTGAGTGGCTATGATGTTAACTTGTTTAATTTTAATATTGATAATGTGTTTAACCACATGTGAGTGACTATGATGTTAACTTGTTTAATTTTTAATATTGATGATGTGTTTAACTACATGAGAGTGACTATGATGTTAACTTGTTTAATGTTTAATATTGATAATGTGTTTATCCACATGAGAGTGACTATGATGTTAACTTGTTTAATGTTTAATATTGATAATGTGTTTATCCACATGAGTGACTATGATGTTAACTTGTTTAATGTTTAACATTGATAATGTGTTTAACCACGTGAGAGTGACTATGATGTTAACTTGTTTAATTTTTAATATTGATAATGTGTTTAACCACGTGAGAGTGACTAGGGTTTCACCTTGTAGAGGGGCGGGGGGGGGGTTGTGGGGCGGTGGGGGGGGGGTTGTGGGGCGGTGGGGGGGGGGGGTTGTGGAGGTGTTGGATGTCAGTGTTAGCATCAGTGTATTATGAAGATCTTTGTGATTATGTAACACTGTGTTTCTAGGTAGAGTGTAGGTTGTGTTAGGTTATCTTAAGGTAACATTGTATGTTCACTCAGTGGACCGTGGTAGTACTAGTGTTGAATGTTCTGTTATAACATGTACCATTTCATGGTATCTTTATATTGCATCATGTAATACAGTTTTAAATAAAATATAAAAAAAATAATATTTTATAATATGTAAACCACACAATATCCTATAATATGTAAACCCCGTATTGTAATCTTTACAGAGAATAAACTTGATTGACAGCAGAGACAGTGTTTGGGTTTGCAGGGCTGTCTTCCTTAGAGCATCAATTTTGTCAAGGTTTTGACTGCATTCTTAGTATTCTTGGGTCATTTTGTGCTCTACGTGGGTTCGTGCAGTTGTACTTTCAATTAGGCCATCACAAGTTTTGACGAGCGATTTTTTTTTTTTTTTTTGAAGAATAAGAGCTGCTAGGTTGCTGCTGCTGCTGCTGCCACTGCTGCTACTACTGCTGCCGCTGCTGCTGCTGCTGCTGCTACTACTGCTGCCGCTGCTGCCGCTGCTGCTGCCACTGCTGCTACTACTGCTGCCGCTGCTGCCACTGCTGCTGCCACTGCTGCTGCTACTGCTGCCGCTGCTGCTGCTGCTGCTACTACTGCTGCCGCTGCTGCCGCTGCTGCCACTACTGCTGCCGCTGCTGCCACTGCTGCTACTACTGCTGCCGCTGCTGCTGCTGCTGCTACTACTGCTGCCGCTGCTGCCACTACTGCTGCCGCTGCTGCCACTGCTGCTACTACTGCTGCCGCTGCTGCTGCTGCTGCTACTACTGCTGCCGCTGCTGCCGCTGCTGCCGCTGCTGCCACTACTGCTGCCGCTGCTGCCACTGCTGCTACTACTGCTGCCGCTGCTGCTGCTGCTGCTACTACTGCTGCCGCTGCTGCCACTACTGCTGCCGCTGCTGCTGCTGTTGCTACTACTGCTGCCGCTGCTGCCACTACTGCTGCCGCTGCTGCTGCCACTGCTGCTACTACTGCTGCCGCTGCTGCCACTGCTGCTGCCACTGCTGCTGCTACTGCTGCCGCTGCTGCCGCTGCTGCCACTACTGCTGCCGCTGCTGCCACTGCTGCTACTACTGCTGCCGCTGCTGCTGCTGCTGCTACTACTGCTGCCGCTGCTGCCACTACTGCTGCCGCTGCTGCCACTGCTGCTACTACTGCTGCCGCTGCTGCTGCTGCTGCTACTACTGCTGCCGCTGCTGCCGCTGCTGCCGCTGCTGCCACTACTGCTGCCGCTGCTGCCACTGCTGCTACTACTGCTGCCGCTGCTGCTGCTACTACTGCTGCCGCTGCTGCCACTACTGCTGCCGCTGCTGCTGCTGTTGCTACTACTGCTGCCGCTGCTGCCACTACTGCTGCCGCTGCTGCCACTGCTGCTACTACTGCTGCCGCTGCTGCTGCTACTACTGCTGCCGCTGCTGCCACTACTGCTGCCGCTGCTGCTGCCACTGCTGCTGCTGCTGCTGCTGCTGCCACTACTGCTGCCGCTGCTGCCGCTGCTGCCACTGCTGCCGCTGCTGCCACTGCTGCTGCTGCTGCCACTGCTGCTACTACTGCTGCCGCTGCTGCTGCTGCTGCTACTACTGCTGCCACTGCTGCCGCTGCTGCCACTGCTGCTACTACTGCTGCCGCTGCTGCTGCTGCTGCTGCTACTACTGCTGCCGCTGCTGCCACTGCTGCCACTACTGCTGCCGCTGCTGCTGCTGCTGCTGCTACTACTGCTGCCGCTGCTGCCGCTGCTGCTACTACTGCTGCCGCTGCTGCTGTCTCAACTTTTTTTTTTATATTTTATTTAGAATGACAGTACATATACAGAGTACATACAATTATTAACATGGTACATCAATAAGGTACAAAGATAAACAGTAATTTACTTAAGGAGAGAACCGTACTCAAACACCTTCAAAATGTTTTTATGAAAAGGTATCTCGTACTTCCAATACCAATACCCAATTCAACCCTAATACAAAGTAACATAGCATGGTATTATCCATAATACCCCTTAAACCAAGCCCTCCTGTCCTCTGGCAACCCAACCCCCTTTTTCTGAGTTAAAAGAAAGGCTACGAAAAGTGTACACAGAACTTATGCTTTAACCTAAAAGCAAATATAAACAATTCAGTCCAAATATTTCATTAACTTACAACACAAAGGACTTAACACATAAAACTCAAATTACACCAAAGGTCCTAAAACATAACCCAAAGCTACAGTCTACTAGTTGCACATGTCTTACAGCACTTGCACATGACAACATGTCTTACAGCACTTGCACATGACAACATGTCTTACAGCACTTGCACATGACATGTCTTACAGCACTTGCACATGACATGTCTTACAGCACTTGCACATGACAACACATTACATCAGTATGTACCATCGTTTACATGATAACAGGTCCACATCACTCAAAAAAAAATTTTGAACATACAAAGGCACCTTTCCAAAATTCATGTATATAAAAGACATACAATGTTTCAGGTAATAATAAAATATATCCCAAGAACTGCAAATATAATTACCCCCTGGAGTATCAACCTCTCAGGGAAACAGAGAATAAAACAATAAACAAATTCTTATACCGTACATAAGGCCCATAATGTAGAGCCGTACCATTACTAACATTCAAAAACCATCCTGGCCCCTGAACACGTCAGAAAGTCATCCCCCCCCAACCCCTGACCCAATTTTGCAAAGAATTACAGACCGAAAACCCCACATCAGAAAAGTCTTTGAAAGGGTTCTAAGAAGATTACTGCCCATTTAGAGACTCATCAGCTGCACAACTCAGGGTAGCATGGTTTTAGAACAGTTCGCTACCACCTCAGGCGACTACTGGATCACTATGACATGGTCATGGATGCATTGGAGGTCAAACGAAATGCAGGAACAGTACACTACACCACACCACACATACACACACACACACACACACACACACACACACACACACACACACACACACACACACACAACTCTCAGAAAACACACACACACACACACACACACACACACACACACACACACACCAAACGGCGAGCCCATTGGAACCCCGGATGACATTCTCAATCCTTGCCCCAGCCATGACAACCCCCCCCCCACTACAAAGCTAGTAAGATCCCAATAGTTAAACCATGATAACCTACGGGGAAGACTCCCTCCCACCGCGATCCATATATTTCCCTATTCCTGCAAACTGTCTTATAAAAAGTAGCTGCCATTACCCAGTTCCTCACAACCCAATCCCCATTCCCAAGCATTACCCACGACACGTACACAAAATCTACCATTAAATACGCCAATGCTCGTTGTGTACTCTCTGGCACCCCTCCCACATCCAAAACGAGTGCTCTCAACACCGGTATGCCCCCCCGCCTCCCACTAGCCTCACTATCCTACTCATCCAATCCCAACCATTCCCCAAACATTCGCAAAAATACACCGCATGATATTCCGTATCCTCGCCACCACACACTCCACACCCACTCTCCTCTACTATTCGCCTCGCCTGTAGGACCGCTCCTGATGGCAAAATGCCATGCAGGAAATGGAACATAATCTCCCGCACCCGAGGTCTGAGCTTCAACTTACAAAAACGACACCAAATATCTCCCCATCCATACATGGGGTATGTTCCCTCCACCGGCACCACCTCCCGGCTCCCAATTACTCTCGCCAAAACCCCTATGCGAATCTTGCCAGGCTCCTGTAGGACCATGAGGGTATGCAGCACCTCCTCACATTCCCTCAACTCTGCACCCCCATACCACCTCTGCACTCTCTCATACAGAAGCTTTAACCCCCCCACACCCAACTCGTACATACTCACTTCGTAAGAAAACACATTTGACCCAACGCCGCAGATCCAATAACCCTAACCCCCCCTGACGTACCAGCAGCATTACCACCTCCCTCCTCAGCCAATCACACCCAGAACCCCATATAAACCTAAACACCTGCTTTAAGATTTTCATAATTCCTTGCCCCATTAAGGGGTAAACTGCTGCCACATGCCAAACCTTACTGTATAGTAACGTGTTTACCACAATGGCCCTCTGCAACAATGTCAAATGATAGGGGCGCAAACTCCCCAATCTATGCTGTACCCGTTCCACAATACTCTCTGAGTTCACATCTCTCGACAGCACTTGAGCCTCCATAAACACTATTCCACATATCTTTAAGCTATCCGCCACCCTCTACTCCACACCAGCATCCCAATCCCCCTGCCAGTTCCAATTTCACAACTTTAATAAGCATGATTTCTCTACATTAACCCTCATCCCGGTAGCCTCCCCAAACATACGAATGACCTCTCACACCTCTCTCAAACTATTTCCCTCCCACACAAGTACCATTGTGCCGTCGACGTATCCTACGATCCCCGGCCCACACCCCACCTCCCCTGTTCCCACTCCCCCACAGATATGTGCTGCAATGAGCCTAAAAAATGGGTCTTGAACACAGGCAAACAGGATTTGAGATAGTGGACATCCTTGCCTGAGGCCCCGCCCCATACACACGGCTTCCCCTATGCGACCATTAATTTGCACACGTACCCGTGCCCCTCGATACAATGTCTCCACCCATTCCACAACTTCTTCCCCAAATCCCTGCTTTAGAAGGATCTTCCTCAACGCCTCCCGTTCCACATGGTCATATGCTCCCTGCCAGTCCAAAGCAAGTAAACACCCCCCTTTCCCTCCCAAACCCTCTACAAACCCCTTAAGACATCTGTGGCCCTCGACCATAGATCTGCCAGGCAACCCTTATTGCCCTCCAGATACGACATGCCCCACGACACATTTCAGGCGATTTCCCAGTATTTTCGCAAACAATTTATAATCTGCACAAAGAAATCGTCTGATAATCCTTGAGGGTATTCTGGACCTCTCCCTTTGGGACCAGAACAACCACTGCTGTGGCTTGCAACTCCCCGAACACCCCCTTCTCCTTCATGATATTCATCAACTCCACCAGGAATCCATGCATTAACTTCCAATTCTGCAGGTAAAATTCACAGGGTAATCCATCAATCCCCGGAGCCTTTCCCATACGCATACTCGCTAATGCCTGCCAAACCTCACCCTCATCTATCTCCCCACCCAGCGCTACTCGATCACTACGCCCCAATGAACATGGCAGTAGCTCGCAGACACTATGAAATGCTGCACCTCCCACTGCACCACGTCCCAAATACTGCTCATACCATGCATCCACATAACCTCTCATCCCCTCAGTCGTCCTCAACACTTGCCCCTCATGATAATCCACCACTTCAGAGTGGACGATTAACCTACCAACCTCAGTGGCCTTCCGACGTCGCTGCTGACCCCATAAAACACACGCCGACTGTCGATCACCCCATAACACCTCCTCAACCCCCCCCCCCTGCACGTGCACCGCATTAAACCATTCATTTTGCAGCTCACGAATCCTTCCCTTCAACGTTTCTATCTCCTCTACAGGATATACTCCCCTGTGTCCACCTCTTCCATAGCAATCCCTCAACCTACCCTCTAGGTACTGAAGGAGCCCATATGATTGTTGCATTATGCTTTTCCCCTCCCTCACATAAAACGTACATATTCGTGCCTTAGCCACCCCGTCCCACCACCCCAGTAAATCCTCCATGCCCCGCCTTTCCTCACTGAGCTCTGCCCACAACGTCTCAAATCCTCCCTGCCCCTCCTCATCACCCAGGATCCTCGTGTTTAGTTTCCAATAACTCTTACACCTACTGGCCGGCCCATCCCACCCCACGTCTACCACAACCGCCCCGTGATCTGAATATTCCACCTCCACCATACGCAAGGACTCCACTCTTACCTGCTTCGTGATGTACACCTGATCTAGGCTCGCCGCATATCCATGTCTAACAAAAGTGTGCTCCACCTCCCAAGCCCCACCCCCAAATACGTCACGTAGACACACATCTCTTAGAAGATCACCTAGGATAGTTGAAAAATACCCTGCCCATGTGGCTCAACGTCTGCCCTACGAATAACACAATTTCAATCTCCTCCCACAATAGCAACAGATGGTAAAGAACGGAAAGAATAAACGAGCTAATCCCTCACAAAATCTTCTTTCAGACGTGCATCACTCTCTGCAGGTGCGTATACTCACACTAACGCCACTCTCTCGCCCATCCACCATCCATCCACTCTGATAATAAGCCCCTCGCACCCTTCTTCACTTCTACTAACCACAAATGGGCTCGCCTCCCGGAGTAGGACTCCCATCCCTCCCTTCAAGCGTCTCGTCTGCATCACAAAAGCCCTATAACCATTCACCTCCAATACACGCCCCACCTTGATATTGTGCTCTTGCACAAATACAACATCCACTCTATGCCGGCACAAGAAACTTGCAAACCACACACGCTTCACATCCTGACACAAACCATTAATGTTAACTGTCATACACCTTAGGCCAGCGGTGGTTTCTTCCCCCTGTGCTTTGACACCTTCCTCACAATGCCACCATGTCCTTTCGGACCTCCTTTATGCATGTCTCTACTGGCAGCCTTAACCCATCCCCGGTCCAGCTCCGGGTCCAAAGTCCCCGAGGGACCACGACCATCCTCCTCTACCACCACCACCTTGCCGGTCCTCTGTGCTGGAGTCAGGACATCATCTGAATCCGATGTCACAGCCTCACACTTGCGCGTGACTCCACATGTTTCCATCCTCACCTCCTGTGATACCTCACGGTGAACCTCCACCTCCACCACATGTCCAACCTTCCCACCATCTGGGCACATTGTCCTGTGAGACACCACCAAGTCGATGGGGTCATTTTGCTGTCCACACATTTCTGCAGCATTCCTCACATCAGCCCTCGTCACAGACTCGCCCTCCCCATCAGACTGGGGAAGCAGCGAGGTGGTATAAACCTTGGTAATAAATACCGACAAGTTGGTTTAGAAAGACACGTAAGCAAACACTATAACATATTTATTAGAAAACGTTTCGGTCCTGGGACCTTGATCACTTCTAACATACAGAGGTAGAAAGACATTATATATATAGGCGGAGAGTGAGATGTGACGCACGTGACCTGAGGAATGTCATAAGAACATAAGAATGGAGGAACACTGTAGAAGGCCTACTGGCCCATGCGAGGCAGGTCCTTATCAAAACAACCTCTGCCTATGATGAGGATGGGTAGACGATGAAATCATGTGACTCCTGTGTTGTTGGGTTGGTGCTGCTTAAGTATCATGTATGCCAATGTTTTTGAAATTTTGTAGTTTCCAGTGTTGCGTTCTATAGTGTCGGTGACGGCGATTAGTGAGGCTTCTAGGCACCGTCGGCGTCTGAGGTCTGGCTCGGTGAGAACGAGTTGTGCCTCGTTCTAGTTCATCAAATGCCCCGTGGAGTCTCTGTGGAGGACACAGGCGTACCTTACATCGTCTCTGTTAGAGGCATTTCGATGCTCATTCAGGCAGACTGCAAGATCTCTGCCTGTCTCGCCTACATATTTCTTGGGACAGAACCCACAGGGGATAGTGTAGACGCCTGCTGTAGAAGTTAGAGGTGTGGGGCTGCGTTTCGTAGTGAGGTCTTTGATAGAGGATGTGTTTTTGGTGGAAACGTTGATGTTACTCATAGCAAGTGCCCGGCGAGTATTCGTGGCAACATCGCCACATGGGAGTACTATGAACTGTTTAGGGGGCTGTTCCATGGGCGGTTTGTTGAGGATAGCTTGTGCTTTGAGTCTGCAATCTCGGATGAAGAAAGATGGGAACTGAAGACGTGTAAAGGCTTGTGTTATGTAAGTGCATTCTTCTTCTAGAAAACAAGGGCTGGAGATGCGAAGAGCTCTCAAGAAGAAGTCAATGAGGACTCCTCTCTTAGTGCGGGTGTCTTGGTGTGAATAAAAGTGTATAAGATCGTCCTTGTTGGTAGGTTTTCTATACACTTTGAAGAGAAGTTTGTCACTGTCGGGAGATCTGCACAGTAGAACGTCGAGGAAAGGAAGTTTGCCATCATTTTCGAGTTCAAGTGTAAACTTTATTGATGGTTCAACTGCATTGATCTTGTTGAGAAGGGCCTGGATATTGAGACGTCTCGGATAGAAAACCAATATATCATCAACGTATCTTAGCCAGGTAACGGTGTTGGGAATGAGGGTGCTGAATTTCTCTGTCTCCAAGTTTTCCATGAAGAGGTTGGCAAGCACAGCACTGAGCGGGCTGCCCATTGCCATCCCAAAGCATTGTTTGTAACAGTTGTCCTGATACTTGAAGAAGTTGAAATTAACACACAGTTCCACTAGATTGATGAAATCTAGAAGAGGTAAAGGAAGGTCGTGGTTTTCAGTGAGCCTCTGTCTCAGAATGTTGATTGCAGCGTCAGTAGGAACGTTGGTAAAGAGGGCTGTGACATCGAAGGAAGCCATGCTTTTGTTTTTGACATTCAGGTTGGAAATTCGGGAGAGAAGGTCACCTGAGTGTTTGAGGTGGGCTTGACTGATAGTGCCCAGAAGCGCTGAAAGGTATTTGGCAAGGTGGCCGGCTAGTCTGTGTGGTGCACTCCCTATGCCCGAAGTGATAGGCCGTAGTGGGATGCCAGGTTTGTGTGTCTTAGGAAGGCCATACAGGCGTGCTGGTTTCGGTTGACCTGGTAAAAGTTTAAGTAGTTTTTTGCCTTGTTCTGATTTTCGTAAGATGCTACGAGCCTTTTGAAGGAAAGTCTGGGTACTTTGAAGTACCACTGATTCCGATACAGGCTGGTATGTGTTGGCATCGTTGAGAAGATTTAAGACTTTATTGTTGTAGTCGACAGTGTTGAGTAACACCACACCACCTCCTTTGTCAGCGGTTGTAATGACGATATCATCGTTGTTGGCCAAGTTCCTGAGTGCTTGGATGTATCTTCTGGGAATGACCGGTCTTGAAGGCTCAGTAGCTGCAGCAGTGATAATTCCTTGAACAAAGCCCTTTTGAAACTCGGAGTCTCCAAAAGGTTGGTTCTTGGTTACCATATCCACCAGATTATGTTTCTTGTTGACGCCAGTAGTAAACTTGAGCCCTAGGCTGAGGGCTTCTGTCTCGGTGACGGTTAGTGTATAGGAAGATAAGTTATTTATGATTTCTGGTCGTCCCATTTCGCTCCATTTGCTGTGGGAGCACAGGTCTTGTAGTTTTCGTGATAGTTTCAATTTCTGTTGGATGTTGGCAGTGGTAACTTGGCTGAGTATATATTCTGCAGTCCTTCTGTCAGGAGTAGGAAGTGAAGCACGAATCTGAGCGGCACGTAATGAGGCCTCCTTCTGAGCATGTCGCAGTTCATCAGAGCTTTCTCTAAGGTAGGCGTAAACAGCAGGAGAGAAAGGGTGTCTAGATGTGGTCAGTTGTCGAGGAGTGGACCGTGGTATCACCATCTCAGCAATACAGTCTTCTAGGAAGATGTGTCGGTTCCGAAGACTATTAGTTTTGAGTAGGAGAGAAAGGTATTCTCTGTATGCTATGTCCATAGTATGTTGCAGTGTCAGACAAGATGGTATAAACCTTGGTAATAAATACCGACAAGTTGGTTTAAGAACATAAGAACGAAGGAACACTGCAGAAGGCCTACTGGCCCATGCGAGGCAGGTCCAAGTCTCCTACCGGCTTAAGCCAATGCACCCAACCTAGTCAGGTCAGGTCACATTGACTTAAGGGACGTAAGACACGTAAGCAAACACTATAACATATTTATTAGAAAACGTTTCGATCCTGGGACCTTGATCACTTCTAACATACAGAGGTAGAAAGACATTATATATATAGGCGGAGAGTGAGATGTGACGCACGTGACCTGAGGAATGTCATAAGAACATAAGAATGGAGGAACACTGTAGAAGGTCTACTGGCCCATGCGAGGCAGGTCCTTATCAAAACAACCTCTGCCTATGATGAGGATGGGTAGACGATGAAATCATGTGACTCCTGTGTTGTGATGAATGGTTTGAAAAACCGACAAGTTGAAGATTGAGACACTTATGCAGCATATGGGAATCTTTATTCAGGAAACGTTTCGCCACACAGTGGCTTCTTCAGTCCAATACAAAGAGGAAGGCGTAAGGAGAGGAGGAGTATGAGGTAATCAGTCCCTCAGCCTGGAGTCGATGTGTTCAGTCCATCAATCTTGTAGAATGTACAGCATAGGGCCGTAGACGTGGCTTATATACTGTAGTGAGGTGACTTGAAGCAGACGGAGGCGGGATCATAGTGGTATCATCCACTAGTCGAAGTAGGTCTTTGTCCAAAGGTAGAACAAGCGTTGAAGAATTCTTTGTAAGACGATCCCATGATGCTGCAGTGTCTGACATAAGTGTCTCAATCTTCAACTTGTCGGTTTTTCAAACCATTCATCACAACTGTCAGACACTGCAGCATCATGGGATCGTCTTACAAAGAATTCTTCAACGCTTGTTCTACCTTTGGACAAAGACCTACTTCGACTAGTGGATGATACCACTATGATCCCGCCTCCGTCTGCTTCAAGTCACCTCACTACAGTATATAAGCCACGTCTACGGCCCTATGCTGTACATTCTACAAGATTGATGGACTGAACACATCGACTCCAGGCTGAGGGACTGATTACCTCAAAACTTTAAGGGTGATGGACTGATTACATCGTCTTCAAGTATCTTCTGCTTCTATCAACTTTTCTGTACTTGACTGAAGAAGCCTACTGTGTAGGCGAAACGTTTCATAATAAAGATACCTAACTGTTGCATATGTGTCTTACCTAACAACCTGTCGGTATTTTATACCATTTTAATGTTCAATCTGTCAGACACTGCAACACAAGGGTATCTTGGTACAGACCTGCAATCAACTTCGACAACTTCCACTAGTGAGAGCGGCTGGATTTGAGAGGGACCTGACCTTTCAACATCTGAGTTCTTACCTCTCCTAGTGGCCTACGTCTCACCTCTTGGCGCTATAAAAAGCTCCATTCTGTCACTTCATCTCCATATTGTTTCATACTATGGAACAATGCTCTTCTCCAGACTGAGGGACTGACCACCTCAAAACTTTAAGGGTGATGGACTGATTACATCGTCTTCAAGTATCTTCTGCTTCTATCAACTTTTCTGTACTTGACTGAAGAAGCCTACTGTGTAGGCGAAACGTTTCATAATAAAGATACCTAACTGTTGCATATGTGTCTTACCTAACAACTGATTACCTCATACTCCTCCTCTCCTTACTCCTTCCTCTTTGTATTGGACTGATGAAGCCACTGTGTGGCGAAACGTTTCCTGAATAAAGATTCCCATATTCTGCATAAGTGTCTCAATCTTCAACTCCTGTGTTGTTGGGTTGGTGCTGCTTAAGTATCATGTATGCCAATGTTTTTGAAATTTTGTAGTTTCCAGTGTTGCGTTCTATAGTGTCGGTGACGGCGATTAGTGAGACTAAATAACAGTTTAAGTTTAATATGTTTATTATGCACCCCATACCCATCCTGTGGGCGGTAGTCAAAAGATTACAGAGGTACATAATTGGTCCAGGGACTGGACTCCAAAGTTTTGATAGCTGAGCAAGTTACAGAGGTAATGAACTCACAATTTACAATGGTAATGAACTCACAATTTACAAAGGTAATGAACTCACAATTTACAAAGGTAATGAACTCCAGGTAAGTCTGGTCACAATCATGACAAGTTACAAAGGTATTTACAGACTAAATAACAAAAAGGCACAATACCGTGACTGGAACGATACACAAATAACCCGCACATAAAAGACAGAAGCTTGCGACGACGTTTCGGTCCGACTTGGACCATTGACAAAGTCACACTGACTTTGTGATGAATGGTTTGAAAAACCGACAAGTTGAAGATTGAGACACTTATGCAGCATATGGGAATCTTTATTCAGGAAACGCTTCGCCACACAGTGGCTTCATCAGTCCAATACAAAGAGGAAGGCGTAAGGAGAGGAGGAGAACGAGGTAATCAGTCCCTCAACCTGGAATCGATGTGTTCAGTCCATCAATCAATCTACAAGATTGATGGACTGAACACATCGATTCCAGGTTGAGGGACTGATTACCTCGTTCTCCTCCTCTCCTTACGCCTTCCTCTTTGTATTGGACTGATGAAGCCACTGTGTGGCGAAGCGTTTCCTGAATAAAGATTCCCATATGCTGCATAAGTGTCTCAATCTTCCACACTGACTTTGTCAATGGTCCAAGTCGGACCGAAACGTCGTCGTAAGCTTCTGTCTTTTATGTGCGGGTTATTTGTGTATTAGTGAGACTTCTAGGCACCGTCCGTGTCTGAGGTCTGGTTCGGTGAGAACGAGTTGTGCCTCGTTCCAGTTCATCAAATGCCCCGTGGAGTCTCTGTGGAGGACACAGGCGTACCTTACATCGAAATGCCTCTAACAGAGACGATGTAAGGTTCGCCTGTGTCCTCCATAGAGACTCCACGGGGCATTTGATGAACTGGAACGAGGCACAACTCGTTCTCACCGAACCAGACAACTGTCTGACACTGCAGCATCATGGGATCTTGTTACAAAGAATTCTTCAACACTTGTAAAGTAAAAGGACACAAGTGCAACTAATGTGACATTTATTGTGGCAACGTTTCGCTCTCCAGGAGCTTTATCAAGCCATGGCTTGATAAAGCTCCTGGAGAGCGAAACGTTGCCACAATAAATGTCACATTAGTTGCACTTGTGTCCTTTTACTTTACATATTGTCGGTAATTCTACCAACTTTCTTCAACACTTGTCCAACCTTTGGACGAAGACCTACTTCGACTAGTGGATGGTACCACTATGACCTCACCTCCTCCTGCTTCACCTCACCTCACTACAGTATATAAGCCACGTCTTCGGCCCTATGCTGTACATTCTACAAGATTGATGGACTGAACACATCGACTCCAGGCTGAGGGACTGATTACCTCAAACTCCTCCTCTCCTTACGCCTTTCTACTTCGTATCGGACTGATGAAGCCACTGTGTGGCGAAACGTTTCCTGAATAAAGATTCCCATATGCTGCATAAGTGTCTCAATCTTCAACTTGTCGGTTTTTTCAAACCATTCATCACAGAATACGGCATACGTGCGGAGAAGGAGCTTATAAATCATAGGCAGGAGAGGTGCAGCAGTCATTGGTGGTGTCACATTTGTTCAATGTGGAAGTAGGTCGTGCCCAAGAATTAGGCAAGCGAAGAATTCCTAAGTATTAAGATCCCAAGAAGTTGCAGTGTCTGACAGGTTTGTAGATGAATGGATCAGAGAACCGACATGTTGATAAATTAGACACATGTGCAACTTTTGGGTATCTTTATTGAGGAAACGTTTCGCCACACAGTGGCTTTATCAGTCCATACAAAGGAGAATCTTGAAGAGCAGGAGGAGAATGAGGTAAACCATACCCCCGGCCGGGATTGAACCCGCGGTCATAGAGTCTCAAAACTCCAGCCCGTCGGTATGGTTTATTTGCAATCGTGTCATTACGATTTCTTAAGTCACGAGAATGAGGTAATCAGTCCCTCAACCTTGAGTCGATGTGGCCAGTCCATCAATCTTGAATAGAATACGGCATATGAGCGGAGAAGCAGCTTGTAAACCTTAGGAGAGGTGCAGCAGTCATAGGTGGTGTCACATTTGTTCAATGTGGAAGTAGGTCGTGCCCAAGAATTAGGCAAGCAAAGAATTACAAGGTATTAAGATCTCAAGAAGTTGCAGTGTCTGACAGGTTTGTAGATGAATGGTTTAGAGAACCGACAGTTCTCTGTCGGTTCAGAGAACCGGTTTATAAGCTGCTTCTCCTCTAATATGCCGTATTCTATTCAAGATTGATGGACTGACCACATCGACTCAAGGTTGAGGGACTAATTACCTCATTCTCATCCTTTTTAAAGGTTTAGTCCTTTTGACCTTTTTTAAAGGTTTAATCGGACAAGGGGAATGTCATAGAGATGTTTGTGTCTGGTGTTATGCCTGTTGGTTCTGTCACAACTATCAAGAAAGCATTTTAGGTCAAGGCTAATATTGGAATTTAAGTTCCAGTAGATGTAGACTGCACAGTAGTAAGTGTGGATGTACTGAACAGGGAGCAAGTTTAGATCTATGAAGAGTGGGGAAGGGTGTTGCCAGGGATGGGATTTAGTGATTGTTCTTACTGCGGCATTTTGTTGGGCTATTATTGGCTTTAGGTGTGTTGCTGCCTGGAGTTTACCTGGAGAGAGTTCCGGGGGTCAACGACCCCACGGCCTGGTCTGTGACCAGGCCTCCTGGTGGATCAGAGCCTGATCAACCAGGCTGTTGCTGCTGGCAGCACGCAAACCAACGTACGAGCCACAGCCCGGCTGATCAGGAACCGACTTTAGGTGCTTGTCCAGTGCCAGCTTGAAGACTGCCAGGGGTCTGTTGGTAATCCCCCTTATGTAAAATCTTCCAGCTCCTGCACCCAACATCTTGCTCCTGGGGGATTTCAACTTAAGGCACCTAAAATGGAGGAATATAGCAAATAATATTGTTGCAGTAATAACACCAGGAGGCAGCTCTGATGAAAACTTACGATCACGAGCTTTTAAATCTTTGCACAAAATTCAATTTAAACCAGCAAATAATAGAGCCTACTAGACTGGAGAATACACTAGACCTCATCTTCACTAACAATGATGATCTGATAAGAAATGTCACCATATCAAAAACAATATACTCAGATCACAACATAATTGAGGTTCAGACATGTATGCGTGGAGCCCCAGACCGACATAATGAGACTAGTCACGAGGGAGCATTCAACAAATTCAACTTCAATAACAAAAACATAAAGTGGAACCAAGTAAACCAAGTCCTAACCGATATAAGCTGGGCAGATATACTAAGCAACACAGACCCCAACGTATGCCTAGAACAGATTAACTTGGTGGCGCTCGATGTATGCACATGGCTTATTCCTCTAATTCAATTCAATTCAATTCAATTCAGATTCAATTCAAAGTTTATTCTCTATAAGGATTACAATGCTGAGTTTACAGAAATTTGGTTATTGTTTGGTTTACATGTAGTAAAATTGTGATTACAGAGTGTACCACTAGAACGCTTAGCATGGCTAGGCATTTCGGGCATACTTAGTTTTATTCTTAATTGTAATATATTACAAATTATGAGGTAAGTTGGTATTATGGCTAAGTGACTAAATACTAGTTTGTGAGTTTAGCAATGTGAATGCTTTTGTTTTGGCACAGTATATAGTTTCAGTATTGGAGTATCACAGGATTCATTATTTTAAGACTGAGATTAATATTTCTGTTTATGGTCAAATGAGTGAGCGAGTGTAAGTGTGAACCACCGGGTGGTATTCGTGTAGTTAGTTGACGGGGTGTATCAGGGAGATAAGATGTTTTCTAATGGTAGTTTTGAAGGTGATGAATGTGTCTGCAGTTCTAGAGTTCTCAGGTAGGGTATTCCAGATTTTAGGGCCTTTGACATACATTGAATTTTTGTAAAGGTTTAGTCGGACACGGGGAATGTCGTAGAGATGTTTGTGTCTGGTGTTATGCCTGTGGGTTCTGTCACAACTATCAAGAAAGCGTTTTAGGTCAAGGTTGATATTAGAGTTTAAGGCCCTGTAGATATAGATTGCACAGTAGTAAGTGTGGATGTACTGAACTGGGAGTAAGTTTAGATCTTTGAAGAGTGGGGGGGTGTGCTGCCAGGGATGGGATTTAGTGATTATTCTTACTGCAGCTTTTTGTTGGGTTATTATTGGCTTTAGGTGTGTTGCTGCAGTTGATCCCCAAGCACAAATAGCATAGGTGAGGTATGGATAAATAAGTGAGTGGTATAGTGTGAGAAGGGCATTTTGCGGCACGTAGTATCGTATCTTGGAGAGGATCCCAACCGTTTTGGATACTTTTTTGGCTATATGCTGGATATGGGTGCTGAAATTCAGGTTGTTGTCAAGGTATAAGCCTTGGAATTTTCCCCCATTATTTCTGGTAATTAGAGTGTTGTCAATCCTAATGTTAATTTGTGCATCTCCTGCTCTGCTACCAAACATAATATAGTAAGTTTTGTCAGTGTTAAGCGTAAGTTTATTGGCTGTCATCCAAGTCGATATTTTAATCAGCTCCTCATTCACAATGGTGTTGAGGGTGGCAAGATTAGGGTGAGAGATGACATAAGTCGTGTCATCAGCAAAGAGAATGGGTTTCAGGTGTTGGGATACGTTTGGAAGGTCATTGATGTATATGAGGAAGAGCAGGGGACCAAGGACACTTCCCTGCGGAACTCCAGTATCAAGTGGCCGTGTTGCTGATGCTGTGTCTTTAATGGTGACGTACTGATACCTATTAGTAATGTAAGATTTGAAATAAGCAAGCGCATGGCCTCTTATACCGTAGTGGTCAAGTTTGTGGAGTAGGATTTCGTGGTTTACTGTGTCAAAAGCTTTTCTTAGGTCAATAAAAATTCCTAGTGGATATTCCTTATTTTCCAGTGCTGTGTAAAGCAGATCTAGCATTTTTATGATTGCATCATTAGTGCTTTTATTTTTCCTGAATCCAAACTGGCAGGGGTTGAGTATGTTTTGAGCCGTTATAAATGAATACAGTCTCCTGTGCACGAGTTTCTCAAAGATTTTGGATAGCAATGGTAAGTTAGATATTGGCCTATAGTTGTTTAAGTCTGTAGGGTCACCACCTTTATGTATTGGTGTAACCCTTGCCATCTTGAGTAGTTTCGGGAAGGTGCTAGTCTCTATTGACTTGTTAAAAAGTAATGAAATAGCATGCGAAAGGACATGGGCCGCTCGCTTGTACAGTAATGGTGGGACATGAGAAAGATTCCCCGAGTTATTTTTAAGTGACTTTATGATCTCAATGACTTCCGTGGGCTCAGTTGGTGCAAGATAGAAGGAATTAGGGAAATTTCCATCTAGGTAGTCCCTGGCATGGGCATTGGTATGTGGGATTTTACTGGCGAGATTAGATCCTATGTTTGAGAAGAAGTCGTTTATCTTGTTAGCTGTGTCAGTGGGATGTAGTGGTGTTTCATTAGGTTTAGTTAGGACAATATTCTTGGTTTTTCTCAGTTTGTGGGTCCCTAGAATCTGAGAGAGTGTTTTCCAGGTCTTTTTTATATCTCCTCTAGTGTCTGTGAATCTACTGGAGTAGTATAGTTGTTTGGCTTTTTTTATTACTTTGGTGAGAGCTGATGAATAGTGTTTAAGAGTATCTTTGTGTATTAAGCCCTGTCTATATTGCTTTTCATATTGGTGTTTCTTGTCAATGGATTTCAGAATGGTGCTGGTTAGCCATGGGCAACCAAGCCGTTTGTTTGTGATCTGTTTTGTTTTTATAGGACAATGTTTGTTGTATAGTCTAAGTAATTTGTTAAGAAAGATGTCTGTCCAGTCATCAATACCATTGGCCTTGGAGAATTCTGTAGGCCAATCAACAGTCTCTAGGTCAGCTGTGAACTTCCTTACTGAGGCCTCGTCATGGAGTCTAAATGAGACTTTGTTGTATTCAAGTGGTGGTTTACTAATGTTTGTCAGGAGGAAGGTAAGGTAGTGGTCTGTAGTGCTATCTGTGATTATCCCTGATTTAAGGGGGGCTAGTATATTGGTCCATATGTGGTCTATTATGGTTGCACTTGTCTCAGTGAGCCTGGTTGGTTTAGTTATTGTTGGTATGAGAAGTGTGTTGTTCATATTGTTGATGAAATCAGTTACAGGCTGATCATCTAGTAAGCCAAGGTTGATGTTGAAGTCTCCAGCTAAGAGAAGGTGGTGCTTATTCATTTGTCTGTTTGTTATTAGTGACTTTAATTTCTCACTGAAATTTGGGATGTTTGTGTGAGGTATCCGGTAAATGGCACCGATTGCTATAGGCGTCTTAAGGTTTTTTACAGTAAAATTAGCAAAAATGTATTCCCCATATTCATCACTAAAGCATGTGGTGCTAAGACAAGATAATTGGTTAGAGTAATAGATTGCAATACCACCCCCAACTTGGTTTGTTCTGCAGTTGTGAATTGCTGTGTATCCTGGTAGAGGGTAGATATCTATTGTGTCCTGCTTAAGCCAGGTCTCAGTAAGAATAATGCAGGAGAAGGGTGTCTTTAGTGATTCAAGGAGTGCTAGGAGGTCATCATAGTGTTTGCTTAAGGACCTGATATTGTAGTTAAGTACTGATAGACTTTTAGCATTGTTTAGGATAGTGCTGGCTTGTGATGCTGTGTAATAAAGGCAGTTACTTTCCAATAGGTTTTGATTGGGTGTCAGATTATGGAGGTTTAGATCAGGGTCAACGTGATCAATCATCTTCTAGGTTTAAAATTATGGTTATTTATATCCTGAGTTGTGTGTTGAGTTCTACTACTGATATCTGTAGTGGTTGGAAGTTTGGACAAGTATATAGCTAGAGTATTTTGGTCATGTAGGGTATAGTCACTACTACACATAATGAAGTTGATGTTGTCTGTGTGTTGTGCTGGAATGAACTAAAGTACAACTAGGTATAAACTAGTAATATAAAAATACAAATTAAAAATAGAACAAGACTCTCACTTGTAATTGCACTAAGGTCTAATAATGACTTTTGTGGAGTCTATGTTTTGAGCTAGAGTGAGCTAAAGTACAATAGGTTTAATCTAATAATATAAAAGTACAAATTAAAAATAGCACTAGTCTCTCACTAGTAATTGCACTATGGTCTAATATAGTGAATTTGGTATTGACTATGTCTTGAGGTAGAATGAGCTACGGTACAACTGAATTTAATCTAATAATATAAAAATACAAATTAAAAGTAGCACCAGTCTCTCACTAGTAATTGCACTATGGTCTAATATAGTGAATTTGGTATTGACTATGTATTGAGCTAGAAAGAGCTATAGTACAACAACTTTAGTCTAATAATATAAAAATACAAATTACAAATAGCACCAGTCTCTCACTAGTAATTGCACTATGGTCTAGTATAGTGAATTTGGTATTGACTATGTATTGAGCTAGAATGAGCTAGAGTAAAACTGTGATTAATCTAATAATATATTAAAGGAACAAGACTCTCAATTGTAATTGCACTAAGGTCTTATATAAGTTGTTTACAAGAATTAAAGTATAATTAGATTTAAATTGACAGGATGAAATAGACGTAAAATAAAAAGAGACAGGCGCTCCCTTTACAGGCGACGGAAAAGAATAACAGAGCGGCTGAAAGAGGTCAATATATCTGAAATACGTAGGGAGACACTGGTCAGAGAAATAGCAAGCATCGAACTGAAGTTAAAGGAATCTTATAGGAGTCAGGAATCGCGGGATGAACTAAAAGCAATTAATGAAATCGAAAGAAACCCAAAGTATTTCTTCTCCTATGCCAAATCAAAGTCGAGAACAACATCCAGTATTGGGCTCCTACTTAAACAAGATGGGTCCTACACAGATGACAGCAAGGAAATGAGTGAGCTACTCAAGTCCCAATATGACTCAGTTTTTAGCAAGCCGCTAACCAGACTGAGAGTCGAAGATCAAAACGAATTTTTTATGAAAGAGCCACAAAATTTGGTTAACACAAGCCTATCCGATGTTATCCTGACGCCAAATGACTTCGAACAGGCGATAAATGACATGCCCATGCACTCTGCCCCAGGGCCAGACTCATGGAACTCCGTGTTCATCAAGAACTGCAAGAAGCCCCTATCACGAGCCTTTTCCATCCTATGGAGAGGGAGCATGGACACGGGGGTCGTCCCACAGTTACTAAAAACAACAGATATAGCCCCACTCCACAAAGGGGGCAGTAAAGCAACAGCAAAGAACTACAGACCGATAGCACTAACATCCCATATCATAAAAATCTTTGAAAGGGTCCCATCTAGAAACCCATCAGTTGCACAACCCAGGGCAACATGGGTTTAGAACAGGTCGCTCCTGTCTGTCTCAACTATTAGATCACTACGACAAGGTCCTAAATGCACTAGAAGATAAAAAGAATGCTGATGTAATATATACAGACTTTGCAAAAGCCTTCGACAAGTGTGACCATGGCATAATAGCGCACAAAATACGTGCTAAAGGGATAACAGGAAAAGTCGGTAGATGGATCTATAATTTCCTCACTAACAGAACACAGAGAGTAGTCGTCAACAGAGTAAAGTCCGAGGCAGCTACCGTGAAAAGCTCCGTTCCACAAGGCACATTACTCGCTCCCATCTTGTTCCTCATCCTCAAATCCGACATAGACAAGGATGTCAGCCACAGCACCGTGTCTTCCTTTGCAGATGACACCCGAATCTGCATGACAGTGTCTTCCATTGCAGACACTGCAAGGCTCCAGGCGGACATCAACCGAATCTTTCAGTGGGCTGCAGAAAACAATATGAAGTTCAACGGTGAGAAATTTCAATTACTCAGATATGGTAAACACGAGGAAATTAAATCTTCATCAGAGTACAAAACAAATTCTGGCCACAAAATAGAGCAAAACACCAACGTCAAAGACCAGGGAGTGATCATGTCGGAGGATCTCACCTTCAAGGACCATAACATTGTATCAATCGCATCTGCTAGAAAAATGACAGGATGGATAATTAGAACCTTCAAAACTAGGGAGGCAAAGCCTATGATGACACTCTTCAGGTCACTTGTTCTATCTAGGCTGGAATATTGCTGCACAGTAACAGCACCTTTCAAGGCAGGTGAAATTGCTGACCTAGAAAATGTACAGAGAACCTTCACGGCACGCATAACGGAGAAAAAACACCTCAATTACTGGGAGCGCTTGAGGTTCCTGAAAATGTAATCCCTGGAATGCAGGCGGGAGAGATACAGGATTACATACACCTGGAAAATCCTAGAGGGACTAGTACCGAACTTGCACACGAAAATCACTCTCTACGAAAGCAAAAGACATGGCAGACGATGCAACATCCCCCCAATGAAAAGCAGGGGTGTCACTAGCACTTTAAGAGACCATACAATAAGTGTCAGGGGCCCGAGACTGTTCAACTGCCTCCCAGCATACATAAGCGGGATTACCAACAGACCCCTGGCAGTCTTCAAACTGGCACTGGACAAGCACCTAAAGTCGGCTCCTGACCAGCCGAGCTGTGGCTCGTACGTTGGTTTGTGTGCAGCCAGCAGCAACAGCCTGGTTGATCAGGCTCTGATCCACCAGGAGGCCTGGTCACAGACCGTGCCGCGGGGGCGTTGACCCCCGGAACTCCAGGTAAACTCCAGGTATGTATGCTGGGAGGCAGTTTAACAGTCTCGGGCCCCTGACACTTATTGTATGGTCTCTTAACGTGCTAGTGACACCCCTGCTTTTCATTGGGGGGATGTTCCATCGTCTGCCAAGTCTTTTGCTTTCGTAGTGAGTGATTTTCGTGTGCAAGTTCGGTACTAGTCCCTCTAGGATTTTCCAGGTGTATATAATCATGTATCTCTCCCGCCTGCATTCCATGGAACACAGTTTTAGGAACCTCAAGCGCTCCCAGTAATTGAGGTGTTTTATCTCCGTTATGCGTGCTGTGAAGGTTCTCTGTACATTTTCTAGGTCAGCAATTTCACCTGCCTTGAAAGGTGCTGTTAGTGTGCAGCAATATTCCAGCCTAGATAGAAGAAGTGACATGAAGAGTGTCATCATGGGCTTGGCCTCCCTAGTTTTGAAGGTTCTCAATATCCATCCTGTCATTTTTCTAGCAGATGCGATTGATACAATGTTATGGTCCTTGAAGGTGAGATCCTCCGACATGATCACTCCCAGGTCTTTGACGTTAGTGTTTCGCTCTATTTTGTGGCCAGAATTTGTTTTGTACTCTGATGAAGATTTAATTTCCTCGTGTTTACCATATCTGAGTAATTGAAATTTCTCATCGTTGAACTTCATATTGTTTTCTGCAGCCCACTGTAAGATTCGGTTGATGTCCGCCTGGAGCCTTGCAGTGTCTGCAATGGAAGACACTCATGCAGATTCGGGTGTCATCTGCAAAGGAAGACACGGTGCTGTGGCTGACATCCTTGTCTATGTCGGATATGTGGATGAGGAACAAGATGGGAGCGAGTACTGTGCCTTGTGGAACAGAGCTTTTCACCGTAGCTGCCTCGGACTTTACTCTGTTGACCACTACTCTCTGTGTTCTGTTAGTGAGGAAATTATAGATCCATCGACCGACTTTTCCTGTTATTCCTTTAGCACGCTTTTTGTGCGCTATTACTCCATGGTCACACTTGTCGATGGCTTTTGCAAAGTCTGTATATAATACATCTGCATTCTTTTTATCTTCTAGTGCATTTAGGACCTTGTCGTAGTGATCCAATAGTTGAGACAGAGAGGAGCGACCTGTTCTAAACCCATGTTGCCCTGGGCTGTGTAACTGATGGGTTTCTAGATGGGTGGTGATCTTGTTTCTTAGGACCCTTTCAAAGATTTTATGATATGGGATGTTAGTGCTATCGGTCTGTAGTTCTTTGCTGTTGCTTTACTGCCCTCTTTGTGGAGTGGGGCTATGTCTGTTGTTTTTAGTAACTGTGGGACGACCCCCGTGTCCATGCTCCCTCTCCATAGGATGGAAAAGGCTCGTGATAGGGGCTTCTTGCAGTTCTTGATGAACACGGAGTTCCATGAGTCTGGCCCTGGGGCAGAGTGCATGGGCATGTCATTTATCGCCTGTTCGAAGTCATTTGGCGTCAGGATAACATCGGATAGGCTTGTGTTTACCAAATTTTGTGGCTCTCTCATAAAAAATTAATTTTGATCTTCGACTCTCAGTCTGGTTAGCGGCTTGCTAAAAACTGAGTCATATTGGGACTTGAGTAGCTCACTCATTTCCTTGCTGTCATCTGTGTAGGTCCCATCTTGTTTAAGTAGGGACCCAATACTGGACGTTGCTCTCGACTTTGATTTGGCATAGGAGAAGAAATACTTTGGGTTTCTTTTGATTTCATTTATGGTTTTTAGTTCTTCCCACGATTCCTGAATCCTTTAAGATTCCTTTAGTTTGAGTTCGATGCTTGCTATTTCTCTGACCAGTGTCTCCCTACGCATTTCAGATATATTGACCTCTTTTAGCCGCTCTGTTATTCTTTTCCGTCGCCTGTAAAGGGAGCGCCTGTCTCTTTCATTTTTACATCTACTCCTCCTTTTTCTTAGAGGAATAAGCCTTGTGCGTACATCGAGTGCCACCAAGTTAATCTGTTCTAGGCATAAGTTGGGGTCTGTGTTGCTTAGTATATCTTCTCAGCTTATATCGGTTAGGACTTGGTTTACTTGGTCCCACTTTATGTTTTTGTTATTGAAGTTGAATTTGGTGAATGCTCCCTCGTGACTAATCTCATTATGTCGGTCTGGGGCTCCATGCATACATGTCTGAACCTCAGTTATGTTTTGATTTGAGTATATTGTTTTTGATATGGTGACATTTCTTATCAGATCATCATTGTTAGTGAAGATGAGGTCTAGTGTATTCTCCAGTCTAGTAGGCTCTATTATTTGTTGGATTAAATTGAATTTTGTGCAGAGATTTAAAGCTCGTGTGAGTGTGAGTTTTCATCAGAGCTGCCTCCTGGTGTTATTACTTCAACATTATTATTTGGTATATTATTCCATTTTAGGTGCCTTAAGTTGAAATCCCCCAGGAGCAAGATGTTGGGTGCAGGAGCTGGAAGATTTTCCAGACAGTGGTCAATTTTTAACAGCTGTTCCTGGAATTGCTGGGATGTTGCATCCGGAGGCTTGTAGACTACCACAATGAATAGGTTTTGGTTCTCGACCTTTACTGCTAGAACTTCCACTACATTGTATCAATCGCATCTGCTAGAAAAATGACAGGATGGATAATGAGAACCTTCAAAACTAGGGAGGCCAAGCCCATGATGACACTCTTCAGGTCACTTGTTCTATCTAGGCTGGAATATTGCTGCGCTCTAACAGCACCTTTCAAGGCAGGTGAAATTGCCGACCTAGAAAATGTACAGAGAACTTTCACGGCGCGCATAACGGAGATAAAACACCTCAATTACTGGGAGCGCTTGAGGTTTCTAAACCTGTATTCCCTGGAACGCAGGAGGGAGAGATACATGATTATATACACCTGGAAAATCCTAGAGGGACTAGTACCGAACTTGCACACGAAAATCACTCACTACGAAAGCAAAAGACTTGGCAGACGATGCACCATCCCCCCAATGAAAAGCAGGGGTGTCACTAGCACGTTAAGAGACCATACAATAAGTGTCAGGGGCCCGGGACTGTTCAACTGCCTCCCAGCACACATAAGGGGGATTACCAACAGACCCCTGGCAGTCTTCAAGCTGGCACTGGACAAGCACCTAAAGTCAGTTCCTGATCAGCCGGGCTGTGGCTCGTACGTTTGTTTGCGTGCAGCCAGCAGCAACAGCCTGGTTGATCAGGCGCTGATCCACCAGGAGGCCTGGTCACAGGCCGGGCCGCGGGGTCATTGACCCCCGAAACTCTCTCCAGGTAAACTCCAGGTAAACATCATTTGAGGCATTTAGCAGTTCTGTGCAAACAAGTGACTCTGCAATGTACAGGCCAACCCCCCCCCCCCCTCCTTTTGCCTGTTCACTCTGTCACATCTGTATAGGTTATAACCTGGGATCCATATTTCGTTGTCCAAGTGATCCTTTATGTGGGTCTAAGTGAAAGTAGCGGACATTGCCTTTGCCTCTGCAAGCAGTCCACGGATGAAAGGTATTTTGTTGTTTGTTGCTGGCTTTAGACCCTGTATATTTGCAAAGAAGAATGTCATCGGACTGGTGGTATTGTTGGTACTGGGGGGGGGGGATTTTTTTCCGGCATTAGTATCTGTATCTGTTGGTTTGGAGTGGAGGCCATTGACTGTGGTTCCACTCCAGGAATGACTGGATTTGGTGTACGATTTCTGCCATTTCCTGCAGGTTTTTTTCCTTCCTGGAACTAAAAAACCTCTCCCTCTTGAGTGGCTGTGACTACCCAAGTTTTCCCATGGCCTGGATGTTTTGTATCTTTTTGTCCCCTTTAGATGGTATGCCTGGCAATTTAAGTTATAGCACAGTCTTTCCTGTACTGAAGAGGTACACATTTCAGGGTGAAAAATCTTACAGGAAGGGAGTTTGCATTTTCCTGTTGTCATATGGGCATGGCATTTTCTAGGGTGGTCATAGTTGCACGTTCCGTCTGTTTTTCCTGATTTCCCATGTCTGCAGATGGCAAGTGCATAGTATGTGCACAGGCTTGGTTTCCGTTTGCCTTGGGTTTCTGTGACTGTATTCCCTGTTGGTGCATGTTTCCCTGTCTTATTCCTATCCTCCCTAGCACCAACAATGGAGTTTTCACCAGTTGTTTTTGGTAATATATCCTCACTATTGCTAGTGGAGTCCTCTTGTTTGCTGTTTCCTGTGGTATTTCTAGTTTGCAATATTGTTTTTTTCTTATCTTTGACTACACTTGTTTACCCACTACGGCTCCTGTCCCCTATGATGTCATTTATATGTATTCATTCCTGCGTATAATTCCCGACTACCTGGACAAAATCTCCAGCTTCACCATTACTGTCTCCCAGGACAGCACCTCCAGCTTCACCATTTGATCCCCAAGCTCAAATAGCATAGGTGAGGTATGGATAAATAAGTGAGTGGTATAGTGTGAGAAGGGCATTTTGCGGCACGTAGTATCGTATCTTGGAGAGGATCCCAACCGTTTTGGATACTTTTTTGGTTATGTGTTGGATATGGGTGCTGAAATTCAGGCTGTTGTCAAGGTATAGGCCTAGGAATTTGCCCTCATTATGTCTGGTAATTAGGGAGTTGTCGATCTTAATGTTAATTTGCACAACTCCTGCTCTGCTACCAAACATAATATAGCAGATTTTGTCAGTGTTAAGCGTAAGTTTATTGGCTGTCATCCAAGTCGATATTTTGATAAGCTCCTCGTTAACAATGGTGTTGAGTGTGGGAAGATTAGGGTGAGAGATGACATAAGTCGTGTCGTCAGCAAAGAGAATGGGTTTCAGGTGTTGGGATACGTTTGGAAGATCATTGATGTATATGAGGAAGAACAGGGGACCAAGGACACTTCCCTGCGGAACTCCAGTATCAAGTGGCCATGTTGTTGATGCTGTGTCTTTAATGGTGACATACTGATACTTATTTACCTGGAGTTTACCTGGAGAGAGTTCCGGGGGTCAACGTCCCCGCGGCCCGGTCTGTGACCAGGCCTCCTGGTGGATCAGCGCCTGATCAACCAGGCTGTTGCTGCTGGCTGCACGCAAACCAACGTACGAGCCACAGCCTGGCTGATCAGGAACTGACTTTAGGTGCTTGTCCAGTGCCAGCTTGAAGACTGCCAGGGGTCTGTTGGTAATCCCCCTTATGTGTGCTGGGAGGCAGTTGAACAGTCTCGGGCCCCTGACACTTATTGTATGGTCTCTTAACGTGCTAGTGACACCCTTGCTTTTCATTGGGGGGATGGTGCATCGTCTGCCAAGTCTTTTCCTTTCGTAGTGAGTGATTTTCGTGTGCAAGTTCGGTACTAGTCCCTCTAGGATTTTCCAGGTGTATATAATCATGTATCTCTCCCTCCTGCGTTCCATTGCAGAACGGTTAGGCTTGATTTCCCTGCTAACACTGAGTTTGAGGTCAAGTTTAGATGGTTTTACGAAGCTTCATTAGACAACCCAGAAAAAAAAAAAAACCTTCGGATTCGCTTTCGTCATGATGAGGATAATTACGTTTTTGTTACTAACGACCCAACATTCATAGAAAAACTTCTTACTCATAAATATGCTAACATCCAACTCCAAGCTGCCCCACCAAGATCACCTAAAGTACTTATTGTTATCCACAATGTCAATAAGTACATGGATCCTAAATTCCTGTTGTCAGATCAAGTTGCAAACCCTCGTCGACTTCCAAATGATCTGATATTGGCTGAGTGGATTGGTCAAGGGACTCCACCATCATATATCTACTCTCGTGCAGCGCTTAACAGGAGTTACAAAATAGCTTTGTACAAAGCACCTCACCGTAGATGCTACAAGTGTCAGCGCTGGGGTCACATTGCTTGGAAATGCTCATCTAAGTCACACTGGTGTGCAGTGTGTGCCAAGGCCCATCCTTCTCACCAGTGCTATGATATGATCAAGAAACACCAGACCGTTGCATTAGAATGTATCAATTGTAAGACTCCAGGAGTCACAGCTGCTCATGCTGACTGCAGAGCGAAAGCTGCCCACATCGCCAGCCGCAGAGCTCCCGCCTCACCCATCACCCCCCATGATGAGGCAATAGGCCTACCAGATACTTCATGTCTGAATACTGACCCTTGCCTGAACTCAGACAATATGGTTGAGCGAGTCACTCTGGGAGTACATCAACAGAGCACGATCACGTCTGCTATCAACACTAGTAATGCTGCTGGTGTTGACACCATCTGTCTGGCTGAGTCAGCTGTCAGTCAGCCACCTGACTCAGCTGATCGGGACTTCATACTTCCTGATGACGCTAGTCTTGCTGGGGTGGTACACAACATGCAGCTGCGCATAACAGTACTGGAGAAGCAACAATGGTGTTTGAAACAACAACTTGAGCACCACGAGGAAAAACTTACAGAGGTTGCAAATGAGTACATCAACCCACAGATAGTCAGCCATTATGAAAATGAGTGTGGTGATGATGAACAAACTGATGATTGCAGTGGTGTTAATAATCACAAAAACGATGAATCTGATAGTGGTGTTTACAATCACAGTGAAGATGATAAGGGCAGTGAAGGCCATCATGATAGTCAACCTGATGAGTGTAATGTATTGATAGATACTGAGTGTGGAGATGACCCGGTTGTTGATAATGGTGTATGTATCACTGGTCATAATGATGAGGGAAGTGATACATGTGATGATAGTGATGAGTGTAATAAAAGCGGAGAGTTGAGTGCGAGGGATAGTGTCACCTTCCATACATTCACAGACAAAGAGCGCAGTGACCTCTGTGTACAAAGACTCCCAAGAGGTCTCACTAATGGAAGTGCACTTAGGAGACTCATGGATAAGGATAATACTGATGATATTGATATTGATTATGTCTGTTTGTTATTTAGTAAGTTTTTTCATTTTGCTGAGAAATTGAAAACTATCCCTGGACTTTTATAATGGAACCAAACTCGTATAAACTATCCATTTTAAGTTGGAATATTGCGTCACTTAGAAAAAGATTTTCTGACCTGCATCATAAAGTAACCACTGAATCCATTGATATTGTGTGTCTACAAGAGTGCAGAGTCCCTGAAAAATCCCAACCCCCTAAATTGCCATCGTTTGTTGCATATAACCTCAAATCTACTAATTCTTGTGTTCTATATATTAAAAAATCACTTCCCCATCAACTTCTTGCACATAAGAAAACAGAGGGGCTACAGTATCACGGTGTTAGGATTTATATTGGGAACTCTGCTCTCAACATATTTAACTTGTACGCTCCTGCTGATAAGTTTAATTACTTGGAGCTCCCAACTTGTGCTCAGTCTGAACCTACTCTCATTATTGGTGATTATAATGCAAGACACAAAAGCATTGGAAACTCTCAGTTTGGTAATCGTAATGGCAATCAACTGTTGTCACTCTTAAACAGTCATGATAATGTGCAAATTGTAGGTGACCTTGAACCCACACATATCTATGGAGGTGTCCTTGATCTGTGTCTTGGCTTCAACATTACTTCTGCCAGCTGTGAGTCTTCCATTGTAACAGATATAGCGTCTGATCATTTCCCAAGGCTAACCTCTCTAGATATTGGTAATACTATTCTCCCTGGTGGGATATTCAAACGGAAACGTCTTAATGTTTCCCCTGATCAACATGATGACTTTGTTGCACATGTGACTGACTGGTATAATTCCTATGAGTGTACCTCTGTCGAGACTTTTAACAATGACCTTGTGAGCAGTATTCAGAACTTCTTAGAGCCGCCTCTGAAACCTCCTACTACTCTAAATCCAAATGACTTCCATAATAATCATAAGTCTTATAAAAATCATACCTATTACAATGATTCTAAACTTCGAACATTGAAACGTACTGCTCGCAGACTAGGCCTAGCCTATAGAAACCATCGTACCCCTGAAATGCTGAGCCTCTTCCAAACTGCCCTTGCTGCTGCCAGAGAGCGTATGACAGAGCTGCGGCAAACAGACTGGGAACAATTTGTCAATGGTCTCAATGCTCACACCCCACTTAGCCGGGCATGGAGGGACATAAATAGAATTAAGGGTAACAGAACTGGGCAGATCGCGCACCCTCATCCCTTGCATAGGGCGAATGAGTTAGTCAGTGCTTGGGCTGCTACATCTAGCTATGACAGTCTTCCCAGTACCACACAGGCGAAATTAATGGACAAATATGATGCAAGGGAGAGACTTGTTTGCTTTATGCTCAGCAAGGCAGATGACTGCAACATTCCTTTCACTAATTATGAACTTGATGCAGCACTAACTAAGGGCAACTCCACGTCGCCTGGTGAGGATGGTATTACTTACAACATACTCAGATTGCTGTGTCGAGTACCAGGTAATCCTTTACTTGAATTATATAACATGAGTTATGTCACTGGGGAGCTCCCTAAATCATGGACCAATAGCCTCATTATTCCCATTCCAAAGCCCAATCAACAAAACTCATTTCGCCCAATATCCCTTACTAGCTGCTTGTGTAAAACATTTGAAAGGATGATTCTTAATCGTCTTATGCACAGAATTAAGGAATTCTTGTCACCCCGGTTGCATGGCTTCATGCATGGAAGGAGTGTGCATCATTGCATTACCACCTTTCTCACTCTGCACACTGACAGCTCATACACTACGTTCCTTGACCTTAAATCCGCTTTTGATGTAGCCAACAGACATGTAATCATTAGTGAACTTGCCAGAATGGATGTTGGAGGATGGCTTCTCCGCTGGATTAAAGGTTACCTGTCCAACAGAAAGTCGTCTGTGTTGTTCCAGGGACATAGAAGTGTAACTAAAGATTTTGAATTAGGAACCCCACAGGGAGGTGTGCTTAGTCCCACCCTTTTCAACATTTTGATTAATGCCTTACTTAATGCCATGCCTAGCCAGCCCCATCATTATATGGTTAGTTTTGCTGATGACATAATGATTCACACTACCGGATTCTCCAACACCCAAAACATTCTTAATCATGTTTTAGCCTCGTGTCAGGACCTGGGGTTAATAATCTCAGGGGATAAAACAAAGATACTCAACAGGCGTCCTCCTCGGCAGAGAGGCACAGTTCGTCAGATCCAGTTGCATGATGGGTCTCTTCTAGAATATGTAAGCAGATACAGGTATCTAGGCTTTGAGGTTCCACTACTTGGACCTGTTGTAACGAGACTTTGTCGCCAATACAAAGAAAGGCTGAGAGCACTTAGAGTTGTGGCAGGTTTTCATCCCAGGTATGGTGCTAATGTTAAAATTGTGAAAATGATGTATCTTGCTTATATTAGATCATTGGTTGATTATGCAGCGCCACTACTTGCACTCGTGTCTGACTGGAAGCTTGGAGGGCTGGAAAAACTGCAAAACGAAGCAATGAGGATCATCCTAGGATGCCCTCGTACTGCCAAAATTTTAAATATGCGGAAAGAACTTAATATTCCAAGCATTAGAGATCGTGTTACTGAAAGAAATATCCTTATTGGGGTCAATATGCTTAGGCTAGCCCATTCAAACCCCTGCACAGAAGCCCTCCAAACTTTCCTCAGCACTGGTGAACATCCTTCCAGATGGATCGAAAAAACTGGAACCGACCTCCGCATGAACCAGCTACATGATCTATATCAAGTTGGACAACAGAGACATTTCCCTGCTCCATGGGATATTACCCCATTCCAAACTACCATTCCTCCATTTCCCCCCAAAACTCTTCTTAAATCACAACCAAAGCTTCGTCTTGAAGCCAAACATGATGCCTTAAGCTGTATTGATAACTTAGTCACACAGAACAATCTTTCACAAATTATTTACGTCGATGGTTCTGTTCACCAGTCCACTGGTGCAGCTGGTAGTGCTGCTGTTGTCACACAGAGTGATGGCTCTCATAAAGAAATTGGAGCACGCATCAATAACTGGGCCTCTACCCTTCAAACAGAACTGTTTGCCATACTCCTTGCACTCAAATGTGTCCATGTATCTAAGGTTGACACTTTAATTGTAACTGATTCTCTGTCATCCATAAATGCTCTCAACTCATTAAGTATAAATTGTGGCATGCTTTTGTCAGAAGCCAGACATAGATATGGTAAGATTGTGGACAGTGGAGTCAGAGTGCACATGCTGTGGATTCCATCTCACATTGGTCTTCAGATGCATGATAGAACTGATAAATTGGCTAAGCTGTATGCTTTCAAAGAGGGGGTAGATTACAATCTTGGGTTGTCAATCTTGGGTTTGAGAACAATAATACGAAAAGAACTTCAAATGAACTTTATTGACTTAAGACTTAGGGAGATTGACACAAGTCAGTCCATCTATCATCATTCCATCATGCAGGAGGAGCCACATGTCTATGGTGCATCCAACAAGATAAGCAGACTCTTGGATGTCACTACTGCCCGGCTCCGGCTGGGTTACAAGTATCTTTGGCAGGTTAAATCACCACCACCAGATGTAGACCAAACGAAATGTAAACTTTGCCAGATGGACTATTGTCACACATTGCGTCATTATGTACTGGAGTGTGATAAAATTAATGAATTTAGAAACAACTCACTCAGAAGTGTTCAAGAAATGGCTAAGTATTTTATCCACAGTGGTATATTGCAGACCATTCTGGAGAAATACCCTGACTTTGCTAGCTGTAAATAAAGCATTACCACATGTGTGCATGTGTGTGTGTGTGTGTGTGTGTGTGTGTGTGTGTGTGTGTGTGTGTGTGTGTGTGTGTGTGTGTGTGTGTGTGTGTGTGTGTGTGTGTGTGTGTGTGTGTGTGTGTGTGTGTGTGTGTGTGTGTGTGTGTGTGTGTGTGTGTGTGTGGGTGTGTGTGCGTGTGTGTGCGGGTGTGTGTGAGGGTGTGTGTGCGTGTGTGTGTGTGTGTGTGTGTGTGTGTGTGTGTGTGTGTGTGTGTGCGTGTGTGGGTGTGTGTGTGCGTGTGTGGGTGTGGGTGTGTGTGGGTGTGTGTGTGTGGGTGTGTGTGAGGGTGTGTGTGTGGGTGTGTGTGAGGGTGTGTGTGTGTGGGTGTTGGTGTGTGTGTGTGTGGGTGTGTGTGTGTGGGTGTGCGTCCTTGTGTGTATGCATATATTTGTACGCTCGTGTGCACATGTCCGTGCGTGCGCCCTCGTGTGTGTATGTGCGCGCGCGCGCTAGTGTTTACCTGGAGTTTACCTGGAGAGAGTTCCGGGGGTCAACGCCCCCGCGGCCCGGTCTGAGACCAGGCCTCCTGGTGGATCAGAGCCTGATCAACCAGGCTGTTGCTGCTGGCTGCACGCAAACCAACATACGAGCCACAGCCCGGCTGATCCGGAACTGACTTTAGGTGCTTGTCCAGTGCCAGCTTGAAGACTGCCAGGGGTCTGTTGGTAATCCCCCTTATGTGTGCTGGGAGGCAGTTGAACAGTCTCGGGCCCCTGACACTTATTGTATGGTCTCTTAACGTGCTAGTGACACCCCTGCTTTTCATTGGGGGGATGGTGCATCGTCTGCCAAGTCTTTTGCTTTCGTAGTGAGTGATTTTCGTGTGCAAGTTCGGTACTAGTCCCTCTAGGATTTTCCAGGTGTATATAATCATGTATCTCTCCCTCCTGCGTTCCAGGGAATACAGGTTTAGGAACCTCAAGCGCTCCCAATAATTGAGGTGTTTTATCTCCGTTATGCGCGCCGTGAAAGTTCTCTGTACATTTTCTAGGTCGGCAATTTCACCTGCCTTGAAAGGTGCTGTTAGTGTGCAGCAATATTCCAGCCTAGATAGAACAAGTGACCTGAAGAGTGTCATCATGGGCTTGGCCTCCCTAGTTTTGAAGGTTCTCATTATCCATCCTGTCATTTTTCTAGCAGATGCGATTGATACAATGTTATGGTCCTTGAAGGTGAGATCCTCCGACATGATCACTCCCAGGTCTTTGACGTTGGTGTTTCGCTCTATTTTGTGGCCAGAATTTGTTTTGTACTCTGATGAAGATTTAATTTCCTCATGTTTACCATATCTGAGTAATTGAAATTTCTCATCGTTGAACTTCATATTGTTTTCTGCAGCCCACTGAAAGATTTGGTTGATGTCTGCCTGGAGCTTTGCAGTGTCTGCAATGGAAGACACTGTCATGCAGATTCGGGTGTCATCTGCAAAGGAAGACACGGTGCTGTGGCTGACATCCTTGTCTATGTCGGATATAAGGATGAGGAACAAGATGGGAGCGAGTACTGTGCCTTGTGGAACAGAGCTTTTCACCGTAGCTGCCTCGGACTTTACTCTGTTGACGACTACTCTCTGTGTTCTGTTAGTGAGGAAATTATAGATCCATCGACCGACTTTTCCTGTTATTCCTTTAGCACGCATTTTGTGCGCTATTACGCCATGGTCACACTTGTCGAAGGCTTTTGCAAAGTCTGTATATATTACATCTGCATTCTTTTTGTCTTCTAGTGCATTTAGGACCTTGTCGTAGTGGTCCAATAGTTGAGACAGACAGGAGCGACCTGTTCTAAACCCATGTTGCCCTGGGTTGTGTAACTGATGGGTTTCTAGATGCGTGGTGATCTTGCTTCTTAGGACCCTTTCAAAGATTTTTATGATATGGGATGTTAGTGCTATTGGTCTGTAGTTCTTTGCTGTTGCTTTACTGCCCCCTTTGTGGAGTGGGGCTATGTCTGTTGTTTTTAGTAACTGTGGGACGACCCCCGTGTCCATGCTCCCTCTCCATAGGATGGAAAAGGCTCGTGATAGGGGCTTCTTGCAGTTCTTGATGAACACAGAGTTCCATGAGTCTGGCCCTGGGGCAGAGTGCATGGGCATGTCATTTATCGCCTGTTCGAAGTCATTTGGCGTCAGGATAACATCGGATAGGCTTGTGTTAATCAAATTTTGTGGCTCTCTCATAAAAAATTCATTTTGATCTTCGACTCTCAGTCTGGTTAGCGGCTTGCTAAAAACTGAGTCATATTGGGACTTGAGTAGCTCACTCATTTCCTTGCTGTCATCTGTGTAGGACCCATCTTGTTTAAGTAGGGGCCCAATACTGGACGTTGTTCTCGATTTTGATTTGGCATAGGAGAAGAAATACTTTGGGTTTCTTTCGATTTCATTTATGGCTTTTAGTTCTTCCCGCGATTCCTGACTCCTAAAGGATTCTTTTAGCTTAAGTTCGATGCTTGCTATTTCTCTGACCAGTGTCTCCCTACGCATTTCAGATATATTGACCTCTTTTAGCCGCTCTGTTATTCTTTTCCGTCGCCTGTAAAGGGAGCGCCTGTCTCTTTCTATTTTACATCTACTCCTCCTTTTTCTTAGAGGAATAAGCCTTGTGCATACATCGAGTGCCACCGAGTTAATCTGTTCTAGGCATAAGTTGGGGTCTGTGTTGCTTAGTATATCTTCCCAGCTTATATCGGTTAGGACTTGGTTTACTTGGTCCCACTTTATGTTTTTGTTATTGAAGTTGAATTTGGTGAATGCTCCCTCGTGACTAGTCTCATTATGTCGGTCTGGGGCTCCACGCATACATGTCTGAACCTCAATTATGTTGTGATCTGAGTATATTGTTTTTGATATGGTGACATTTCTTATCAGATCATCATTGTTAGTGAAGATGAGGTCTAGTGTATTCTCCAGTCTAGTAGGCTCTATTATTTGCTGGTTTAAATTGAATTTTGTGCAGAGATTTAAAAGCTCGTGTGAGTGTGAGTTTTCATCAGAGCTGCCTCCTGGTGTTATTACTGCAACAATATTATTTGCTATATTCCTCCATTTTAGGTGCCTTAAGTTGAAATCCCCCAGGAGCAAGATGTTGGGTGCAGGAGCTGGAAGATTTTCCAGACAGTGGTCAATTTTTAACAGCTGTTCCTGGAATTGCTGGGATGTTGCATCCGGAGGCTTGTAGACTACCACAATGACTAGGTTTTGGTTCTCGACCTTTACTGCTAAAACTTCCACTACATCATTTGAGGCATTAAGCAGTTCTGTGCAATATACCTAGTTGGATGAATCTTATTGTGGCTAGGTGGTCTAGTGGCTAACGCGACGGGCTGGAGTTTTGAGACTCTTTGACCGCGGGTTCAATCTCGGCCGGGGGTATGGTTTGTTTGCAATCATGTCATTACGATTTCTTGAGTCAAGATGGGACTAAGCACACCTCTCTCTGGGGTCCCTAATTCAAATTCTTTAGTTACACTTCTTTGCCCCTGGAACAACAAAAAAGGCCTTCTGTTGGACAGGTAGCCTTTAATCCAGCAAAGAAGCCATTTTCCTCGATCTAGAATGAATGTAGGAAGATGGCTACATCAAAAGCAGATTTAAGGTCTAGATTTAAGGTCGGTTGGCTACATCAAAAGCAGGTTTTTCAAGGAAGATAGTGTACAGGGTGAGAAAAGTGCATATCCTCTGTCTGCTCCCGTCTGTGGCTCCTGTTTCCCTCTGTGCATGATTAGAGTGAACTTAGATCATGCCTGCTACAACTACGTCCTGCTCCTCTATGTTGATGACCCATACCAGGGAGAACTGTCAGAGCTCGGGACCAGCCAAATTCACTAACATGGTTTTTCTCCGCCATTCCGTCCAAATTCAGCTATTGTAAGAAATATAAGAGGTATCCCTATAGGTGAGTGTGGTTGATGTTTCTTGTCACTTGGAGAGTGGTGGGCCGGACACCATACAGCTCCATCTTTCACTGACAAGAAGTTCACTTTGGTCACCAACTATGTTGGATTTCTGCGCCAGCCTTCATCAGGTGTGGATGTGTCTCTCTGGCATGAATATCGGTGATAAAATTTCTCTTCTCTGTGGGACGCTTGTCCTCAACTATTTTGCCCGCCGGGAACTTTACAGGAGGGAAACCTGGTCATCGGTATACTTTTATCCAGCTCAATTTATCCACTCTGTTGATAATTCTTTAACGGTTTTGGTATGAAACCGGTTACTAAACTCAGGTGGGGTGTGTGCGTCCGGTTCTGCTGAGGCTTGGCAAGGACGTCCACCAGATCTAATTGGAAACTTCAGGTTTCTGTTTCTATTTACAAAGGAACTTTTGTTCGTTTTCTTTCATGGTCCAGCTTTGGGCAACAAATATTTCCCGAACATGAATGGTGGCCTGTGGCTTGGAGGCAAAAGATTTTGCTTCACAAGGTGAGCGTTTGGGTTTCATTCTCGGCGAGAGTGAAAACAGTGGACATTTTCTTTACACTGGTTGTGTATGTTTCCCATCAGTAAAATGGGTACCTGGATATTAGTGGACTGGTGTGGGTCGCATCCTGGGACAAAACTGACCTAATTTGCATGAAATGCTCTGAATTACAAGTGGCTTTCTATTTAGTAGTATGTCATTGATGTCAGCTAGTCCTGTATACCTTGTAAATGCACTTGTAGTAAATAAACATAATATTAATAATATTGTTATTCTTGGCTCAGTTTTGAGCAACAAATGTTGGGCGAATATCGGGAAGCCGGAGTGGAATATCGGGAATCCGGAGTGGAACATCGGGAAGGCGGAGTGGAACATCGGGAAGCCGGAGTGGAACATCGAGAAGCCGGAGTGGAACATCAGGAAGCCGGAGTGGAAAATCGGGAAGCAGGAGTGGAACATCGGGAAGCCTGAGTGAAACATCGGGAAGCCGGAGTGGAACATCGGGAAGCCAAGTGGAACATCGGGAAGCCGGAGTGGAACATCGGGAAGCCGGAGTGTAACATAGGAAAGCCGAAGTGTAACATCGGAAAGCCGAAGTCTAACATCAGGAAACCGGAGTGTAACGTCGGGAAGTCGGAGTGTAACATCGGGAAGCCGAAGTGGAACATCGGGAAACCGGAGTGTAACATCGGGAAGCCGGAGTGTAACATCGGGAAGCCGGAGTCGATACTGAGTAAGTTGTCAGTGACTCTTATAAACCCAACAAAGAGGAAGAAGAACTTGTGTTGTTGTTGTTGTGATAAAGTGAACAATAAAGAGTGTTTGTGGTGTCTAACACAGGTAAGTAACACCGACCTTTATTACAATACAACATTCATGTGCTAGATGATACATAGACAGAGTTTGACACATGAAATATAGTGTATTAAGGTGCCAGACATGATCATATCTCCCGTGTCTTGTTGACTGTCTTAGTTGTTGACTATCTTAGTTGTTGACTGTCTTAGTTGTTGACTGTCTTAGTTGTTGACTGTCTTAGTTGTTGACTGTCTTAGTTGTTGACTGTCTTAGTTGTTGACTGTCTTAGTTGTTGACTGTCTTAGTTGTTGACTGTCTTAGTTGTTGACTGTCTTAGTTGTTGACTGTCTTAGTTGTTGACTGTCTTAGTTGTTGACTGTCTTAGTTGTTGACTGTCTTAGCTGTTGACTGTCTTAGTTGTTGACTGTCTTAGTTGTTGAATGTCTTAGTTGTTGACTGTCTTAGTTGTTGACTGTCTTAGTTGTTGACTGTCTTAGTTGTTGACTGTCTTAGTTGTTGACTGTCTTAGTTGTTGACTGTCTTAGTTGTTGACTGTCTTAGCTGTTGACTGTCTTAGTTGTTGACTGTCTTACCTGTTGACTGTCTTAGTTGTTGACTGTCTTAGTTGTTGACTGTCTTACCTGTTGACTGTCTTAGTTGTTGACTGTCTTAGTTGTTGACTGTCTTAGCTGTTGACTGTCTTAGCTGTTGACTGTCTTAGTTGTTGACTGTCTTAGCTGTTGACTGTCTTAGTTGTTGACTGTCTTAGTTGTTGACTGTCTTAGTTGTTGACTGTCTTAGTTGTTGACTGTCTTAGTTGTTGACTGTCTTAGTTGTTGACTGTTGACTGTCTTAGTTGTTGACTGTCTTAGTTGTTGACTGTCTTAGTTGTTGACTGTCTAAGTTGTTGACTGTCTTAGCTGTTGACTGTCTTAGTTGTTGACTGTCTTAGTTGTTGACTGTCTTAGTTGTTGACTGTCTTAGTTGTTGACTGTCTTAGCTGTTGACTGTCTTAGTTGTTGACTGTCTTAGTTATTGACTGTCTTACCTGTTGACTGTCTTAGTTGTTGACTGTCTTAGTTGTTGACTGTCTTAGCTGTTGACTGTCTTAGCTGTTGACTGTCTTAGTTGTTGACTGTCTTAGCTGTTGACTTTCTTAGCTGTTGACTGTCTTAGTTGTTGACTGTCTTAGTTGTTGACTGTTTTAGTTGTTGACTGTCTTAGCTGTTGACTGTCTTAGCTGTTGACTGTCTTAGTTGTTGACTGTCTTAGCTGTTGACTGTCTTAGCTGTTGACTGTCTTAGCTGTTGACTGTCTTAGCTGTTGACTGTCTTAGCTGTTGACTGTCTCAGTTGTTGACTGTCTTAGCTGTTGACTGTCTTAGCTGTTGACTGTCTTAGCTGTTGACTGTCTTAGCTGTTGACTGTCTTAGCTGTTGACTGTCTTAGCTGTTGACTGTCTTAGCTGTTGACTCTCTCAGCTGTTGACTCTCTCAGCTGTTGACTGTCTTAGCTGTTGACTGTCTCAGCTGTTGAGTGTCTCAGCTGTTGACTGTCTCAGCTGTTGACTGTCTCAGCTGTTGACTGTCTTAGCTGTTGACTGTCTCAGCTGTTGACTGTCTTAGCAGTTGACTGTCTTAGCTGTTGACTGTCTTAGCTGTTGACTGTCTTAGCTGTTGACTGTCTTAGCTGTTGACTGTCTCAGCTGTTGAATGTCTCAGCTGTTGACTGTCTTAGCTGTTGACTGTCTTAGCTGTTGACTGTCTCAGCTGTTGACTGTCTTAGCTGTTGACTGTCTTAGCTGCTCAGGTGTTGACTGTGTCAGGTGTTAGCTGCTCAGCTGTTGACTGTGTCATGTGTTAGGTGGTCAGGTGTTGACTGTCTCAGCTGTTGACTGTCTTAGCTGTTGACTGTCTCAGCTGTTGACTGTCTTAGCTGTTGACTGTTTTAGCTTTTGACTGTCTTAGCTGTTGACTGTCTTAGCTGTTGACTGTCTCAGCTGTTGACTGTCTTAGCTGTTGACTGTCTTAGCTGTTGACTGTCTCAGCTGTTGACTGTCTTAGGTGTTGACTGTCTTAGCTGTTGACTGTCTTAGCTGTTGACTGTCTCAGCTGTTGACTGTCTTAGCTGTTGACTGTCTCAGCTGTTGACTGTCTTAGCTGTTGACTGTCTTAGCTGTTGACTGTCTTAGCTGTTAACTGTCTCAGCTGTTGACTGTCTTAGCTGTTGACTGTCTTAGCTGTTGACTCTCTCAGCTGTTGACTGTCTTAGCTGTTGACTGTCTCAGCTGTTGACTGTCTCAGCTGTTGACTGTCTCAGCTGTTGACTGTCTTAGCTGTTGACTGTCTTAGCTGTTGACTGTCTTAGCTGTTGACTGTCTTAGCTGTTGACTGTCTTAGCTGTTGACTGTCTCAGCTGTTGAATGTCTTAGCTGTTGACTGTCTTAGCTGTTGACTGTTTTAGCTGTTGACTGTCTTAGCTGTTGACTGTCTTAGCTGCTCAGGTGTTGACTGTGTCAGGTGTTAGCTGGTCAGCTGTTGACTGTGTCAGGTGCTCAGGTGTTGATTGTCTCAGGTGTTGACTGTCTTAGCTGTTGACTGTGTCAGGTGCTCAGGTGTTGATTGTCTCAGGTGTTGACTGTCTTAGCTGTTGACTGTCTCAGCTGTTGACTGTCTTAGCTGTTGACTGTCTTAGCTGTTGACTGTTTTAGCTGTTGAATGTCTTAGCTGTTGACTGTCTCAGCTGTTGACTGTCTTAGGTGTTGACTGTCTTAGCTGTTGACTGTCTTAGCTGTTGACTGTCTTAGCTGTTGACTGTCTTAGCTGTTGACTGTCTCAGGTGTTGACTGTCTTAGCTGTTGACTGTCTTAGCTGTTGACTGTCTTAGCTGTTAACTGTCTCTGCTGTTGACTGTCTTAGCTGTTGAGTGTCTTAGCTGTTGACTGTCTCAGCTGTTGACTGTCTTAGCTGTTGACTGTCTTAGCTGTTGACTGTCTTAGCTGTTGACTGTCTTAGCTGTTGACTGTCTTAGCTGTTGACTGTCTTAGCTATTGACTGTCTTAGCTGTTGACTGTCTCAGCTGTTGACTGTCTCAGCTATTGACTGTCTCAGCTATTGAGTGTCTCAGCTGTTGACTGTATTAGCTGTTGACTGTCTTAGCTGTTGACTGTCTTAGCTGTTGACTGTCTTAGCTGTTGACTGTCTTAACTGTTGACTGTCTCAGCTGTTGACTGTCTCAGCTGTTGACTGTCTCAGCTGTTGACTGTCTCAGCTGTTGACTGTCTCAGCTGTTGACTGTCTTAGCTGTTGACTGTCTTAGCTGTTGACTGTCTCAGCTGTTGACTGTCTTAGCTGTTGACTGTCTTAGCTGTTTACTGTCTTAGCTGTTGACTGTCTTAGCTGTTGACTGTCTCAGCTGTTGACTGTCTCAGCTGTTGACTGTCTTAGCTGTTGACTGTCTCAGCTGTTGACAGTCTTAGCTGTTGACTGTCTCAGCTGTTGACTCTCAGCTGTTGACTGTCTTAGCTGTTGACTGTCTCAGCTGTTGACTGTCTCAGCTGTTGACTGTCTCAGCTGTTGACTGTCTCAGCTGTTGACTGTCTTAGCTGTTGACTGTCTCAGCTGTTGACTGTATTAGCTGTTGACTGTCTTAGCTGTTGACTGTCTTAGCTGATGACTGTCTTAGCTGTTGACTGTCTTAGCTGTTGACTGTCATAGCTGTTGACTGTCTCAGCTGTTGACTGTCTTAGCTGTTGACTGTCTTAGCTGCTCAGGTGTTGACTGTGTCAGGTGCTCAGGTGTTGACTGTCTCAGCTGTTGACTGTCTTAGCTGTTGACTGTCTCAGCTGTTGACTGTCTTAGCTGTTGACTGTCTCAGCTGTTGACTGTCTTAGCTGTTGACTGTCTTAGCTGCTCACCTGTTGACTGTCTTATCTGCTCACCTGTTGACTGTCTTAGCTGCTCACCTGTTGACGGTCTTAGCTGCTCAGCTGTTGACTGTCTTAGCTGCTCACCTGTTGACTGTCTTAGCTGCTCACCTGTTGACTGTCTTTGCTGCTCACCTGTTGACTGTCTTAGCTGCTCACCTGTTGACTGTCTTAGCTGCTCACCTGTTGACTGTCTTAGCTGTTGACTGTCATAGCTGTTGACTGTCTCAGCTGTTGACTGTCTTAGCTGTTGACTGTCTTAGCTGTTGACTGTTTTAGCTCTTGACTGTCTTAGCTGTTGACTGTCTTAGCTGCTCAGGTGTTGACTGTGTCAGGTGCTCAGGTGTTGACTGTCTCAGCTGTTGACTGTCTTAGCTCTTGAATGTCTCAGCTGTTGACTGTCTTAGCTGTTGACTGTCTCAGCTGTTGACTGTCTTAGGTGTTGACTGTCTTAGCTGTTGACTGTCTTAGCTGTTGACTGTCTCAGCTGTTGACTGTCTTAGCTGTTGACTGTCTCAGCTGTTGACTGTCTTAGCTGTTGACTGTCTCAGCTGTTGACTGTCTTAGCTGTTGACTGTCTTAGCTGTTGACTGTTTTAGCTGTTGAATGTCTTAGCTGTTGACTGTCTCAGCTGTTGAATGTCTTAGCTGTTGACTGTCTTAGCTGTTGACTGTCTTAGTTGTTGACTGTCTTAGCTGTTGACTGTCTTAGCTGTTGACTGTCTTAGCTGTTGACTGTCTTAGCTGTTGACTGTCTCAGCTGTTGACTGTCTTAGGTGTTGACTGTCTTAGCTGTTGACTGTCTTAGCTGTTGACTGTCTTAGCTGTTGACTGTCTCAGCTGTTGACTGTCTTAGCTGTTGACTGTCTTAGCTGTTGACTGTCTTAGCTGTTAACTGTCTCTGCTGTTGACTGTCTTAGCTGTTGAGTGTCTTAGCTGTTGACTGTCTCAGCTGTTGACTGTCTTAGCTGTTGACTGTCTTAGCTGTTGACTGTCTTAGCTGTTGACTGTCTTAGCTGTTGACTGTCTTAGCTGTAGACTGTCTTAGCTGTTGACTGTCTCAGCTGTTGACTGTCTCAGCTATTGACTGTCTCAGCTATTGAGTGTCTCAGCTGTTGACTGTATTAGCTGTTGACTGTCTTAGCTGTTGACTGTCTTAGCTGTTGACTGTCTTAGCTGTTGACTGTCTTAACTGTTGACTGTATCAGCTGTTGACTGTCTCAGCTGTTGACTGTCTCAGCTGTTGACTGTCTCAGCTGTTGACTGTCTCAGCTGTTGACTGTCTTAGCTGTTGACTGTCTTAGCTGTTGACTGTCTCAGCTGTTGACTGTCTTAGCTGTTGACTGTCTTAGCTGTTTACTGTCTTAGCTGTTGACTGTCTTAGCTGTTGACTGTCTCAGCTGTTGACTGTCTCAGCTGTTGACTGTCTTAGCTGTTGACTGTCTCAGCTGTTGACAGTCTTAGCTGTTGACTGTCTCAGCTGTTGACTCTCAGCTGTTGACTGTCTTAGCTGTTGACTGTCTCAGGTGTTGACTGTCTCAGGTGTTGACTGTCTCAGCTGTTGACTGTCTCAGCTGTTGACTGTCTTAGCTGTTGACTGTCTCAGCTGTTGACTGTATTAGCTGTTGACTGTCTTAGCTGTTGACTGTCTTAGCTGATGACTGTCTTAGCTGTTGACTGTCTTAGCTGTTGACTGTCATAGCTGTTGACTGTCTCAGCTGTTGACTGTCTTAGCTGTTGACTGTCTTAGCTGTTGACTGTTTTAGCTCTTGACTGTCTTAGCTGTTGACTGTCTTAGCTGCTCAGGTGTTGACTGTGTCAGGTGCTCAGGTGTTGACTGTCTCAGCTGTTGACTGTCTCAGCTGTTGACTGTCTTAGCTGTTGACTGTGTCAGCTGTTGACTGTCTTAGCTGTTGATTGTCTTAGCTGCTCACCTGTTGACTGTCTTATCTGCTCACCTGTTGACTGTCTTAGCTGCTCACCTGTTGACTGTCTTAGCTGCTCAGCTGTTGACTGTCTTAGCTGCTCAGCTGTTGACTGTCTTAGCTGCTCACCTGTTGACTGTCTTAGCTGCTCACCTGTTGACTGGCTTAGCTGCTCACCTGTTGACTGTCTTAGCTGCTCACCTGTTGACTGTCTTAGCTGTTGACTGTCATAGCTGTTGACTGTCTCAGCTGTTGACTGTCTTAGCTGTTGACTGTCTTAGCTGTTGACTGTTTTAGCTCTTGACTGTCTTAGCTGTTGACTGTCTTAGCTGCTCAGGTGTTGACTGTGTCAGGTGCTCAGGTGTTGACTGTCTCAGCTGTTGACTGTCTTAGCTCTTGACTGTCTCAGCTGTTGACTGTCTTAGCTGTTGACTGTCTTAGCTGCTCACCTGTTGACTGTCTTAGCTGCTCACCTGTTGACTGTCTTAGCTGCTCAGCTGTTGACTGTCTCAGCTGTTGACTGTCTTAGCTGTTGACTGTCTTAGCTGCTCACCTGTTGACTGTCTTAGCTGCTCAGCTGTTGACTGTGTCAGGTGTTAGATGCTCAGTTGCTGACTGTCTCAGCTGTTGACTGTCTTAGCTGTTGACTGTCTTAGCTGCTCAGCTGTTGACTGTCTTAGCTGCTCACCTGTTGACTGTCTTATCTGCTCACCTGTTGACTGTCTTAGCTGCTCACCTGTTGACTGTCTTAGCTGCTCAGCTGTTGACTGTTTTAGCTGCTCACCTGTTGACTGTCTTAGCTGCTCACCTGTTGACTGTCTTAGCTTTTCAGCTGTTGACTGTCTCAGCTGCTCACCTGTTGACTGTCTTAGCTGCTCACCTGTTGACTGTCTTAGCTGCTCACCTGTTGACTGTCTTAGCTGCTCACCTGTTGACTGTCTTAGCTGCTCACCTGTTGACTGTCTTAGCTGCTCACCTGTTGACTGTCTTAGCTGCTCACCTGTTGACTGTCTTAGCTGCTCACCTGTTGACTGTCTTAGCTGCTCACCTGTTGACTGTCTTAGCTGCTCACCTGTTGACTGTCTTAGCTGCTCACCTGTTGACTGTCTTAGCTGCTCACCTGTTGACTTTCTTAGCTGCTCACCTGTTGACTGTCTTAACTGCTCAGCTGTTGACTGTCTCAGCTGTTGACTGTCTTAGCTGTTGACTGTCTTAGCTGCTCACCTGTTGACTGTCTTAGCTGCTCAGCTGTTGACTGTGTCAGGTGTTAGATGCTCAGTTGCTGACTGTCTCAGCTGTTGACTGTCAGGTGTTAGCTGCTCAGCTGTTGACTGTGTCAGGTGTTAGCTGCTCAGCTGTTGACTGTGTCAGGTGTTAGCTGCTCAGCTGGTGACTGTGTCAGGTGTTTGCTGCTCAGGCATTGAGTGTGTCAGGTGCTCAGGTGTTGAATGTGCCAGGTGTTAGATGCTCAGGTGTTGTGTGTGTGTGTGAGGTGTTAGGTGTTCAGGTGTTGACTGTCAGGTGTTAGGTGCCCAGGGGTTGGGTGTGTCAGGTGTTATGTTCTCAGGTGTTGTCTGTTTCAGGTGTTTGGTGCTCAGGTGTTGACTGTCAGGTGTTAGATGCTCAGGTATTAAGTGTGTCAGGTGCTCAGGTGTTGAATGTGTCAGGTGTTAGATGCTCAGGTGTTGTGTGTGTTAGGTGTTAGGTGCTCAGGTGTTGACTGTCAGGTGTTAGGTGCCCAGGGGTTGGGTGTGTCAGGTTTTAGGTGCTCAGGTGTTGACTGTGTCAGGTGTTCAGTGCTCAGCTGTTGAGTGTGTCAGGTGTTAGTTGCTCAGGTGTTGACTGTCTCAGGTGTTAGGTGCTCAGGTGTTGACTGTCAGGTGTTAGGTGGTGAGGCAGCAGCAGGTGTTAGGTGGTGAGGCAGCAGTAGCAGGTGTTAGGTGCTCAGGCAGCAGCAGGTGTTAGGTGGTGAGGCAGCAGTAGCAGGTGTTAGGTGGTGAGGCAGCAGTAGCAGGTGTTAGGTGGTGAGGCAGCAGCAGCAGGTGTTAGGTGGTGAGGCAGCAGCAGGTGTTAGGTAGTGAGGCAGCAGTAGGTGTTAGGTTGTGAGGCAGCAGCAGGTGTTAGGTGGTGAGGCAGCAGCAGGTATTAAGTTCTCAGGCAGCAGCAGGTGTTAGGTACTCAGGCAGCAGCAGGTGTTAGGTGCTCAGGCAGCAGCAAGTGTTAGGTGCTCAGGCAGCAGCAGGTGTTAGGTTCTCAGGCAGCAGCAAGTGTTGGGTGCTCAGGCTGCAGCAAGTGTTAGGTGCTCAGGCAGCAGCAGGTGCTAGGTGCTCAGGCAGCAGCAGGTGTTAGGTGCTCAGGCAGCAGCAGGTGTTAGGTTCTCAGGCAGCAGCATGTGTTGGGTGCTCAGGCAGCAGCAGGTGTTAGGTGCTCAGGCAGCAGCAGGTGTTAGGTTCTCAGGCAGCAGCATGTGTTAGGTGCTCAGGCAGCAGCAGGTGTTAGGTGCTCAGGCAGCAGCAGGTGTTAGGTTCTCAGGCAACAGCAAGTGTTAGGTGCTCAGGCAGCAGCAGGTGTTAGGTGCTCAGGCAGCAGCAGGTGTTAGGTTCTCAGGCAGCAGCATGTTAGGTGCTCAGGCAGCAGCAGGTGTTAGGTGCTCAGGCAGCAGCAGGTGTTAGGTGCTCAGGCAGCAGCAGGTGTTAGGTTCTCAGGCAGCAGCATGTGTTAGGTGCTCAGGCAGCAGCAGGTGTTAGGTGCTCAGGCAGCAGCAGGTGTTAGGTTCTCAGGCAACAGCAAGTGTTAGGTGCTCAGGCAGCAGCAGGTGTTAGGTGCTCAGGCAGCAGCAGGTGTTAGGTGCTCAGGCAGCAGCAGGTTTAAGTTAGTAAGTTTTAAGGTTTATGTTACATAGTAAACAATAAATAACTAATTCAACTGTGTGAAAAACAGTTAAGATTTTGTTTGGATTTTTAACCCCGGAGGGTTAGCCTAGGAGGTTAGCCTCCCAGGATAACCCAAGAAAGTCAATGTGTCATCGAGGAACTGTCTGTCTTATTTATACTGTGGTCCACAATGTTGTCCCCCAGGATGCCACCCACACCAGTCCACTAACACCCAGGTACCGACTTGCTAGGTGAACTGGACAACAGGTGTAAGTTTCTGCCCCGCTGGGAATTGAACCTGGACCCTCAGAGTGTGAAGTGAGAGCCTTGCCAGCCAGGCCATAGGAAGATAAATTAGGAGTAAGGTTGACCTGTGACCTGGCAAGGGCAGAAACTTTAAGAGTGTTTCCATACACCAGGTGTCCTGTTCACCCAGCAAGCAGGTTGTGTGTTAGTGGACTGGCGTGGGTCACATCCTGGGTGTTAGTGGACTGGTGTGGGTCACATCCTGGGTGTTAGTGGACTGGTGTGGGTCACATCCTGGGTGTTAGTGGACTGGTGTGGGTCACATCCTGGGTGTTAGTGGACTGGTGTGGGTCACATCCTGGGTGTTAGTGGACTGGTGTGGGTCACATCCTGGGTGTTAGTGGACTGGTGTGGGTCACATCCTGGGTGTTAGTGGACTGCTGTGGGTCACATCCTGGGTGTTAGTGGACTGGCGTGGGTCACATCCTGGGTGTTAGTGGACTGGCATGGGTTGCATCCTGGGACAAAACTGACCTAATTTGCCCAAAATGCTCTGCATAACAAGCGGCTTTTTACATAGTAGTATATCATTGATGTCAGCTATGGTCTGTATACCTTGTACATGTACTTCTAGTAAATAAAGATTATTATTATTACCATTATTATTATTATTTTTACTATTTTATTATTATTATTATTATTATTATTATTATTATTATTATTATTATTATTATTCTTTATTCATTATATGTTCTTTAGTTCTTTCTACAGTGGTTTATATAAAGAATGTCTTGGGTGGCCTGGTGGATAAAGCTCTCTCTTCACACACGGAGGGCCCGGGTTTGATTCCCGGCGGGGTGGAAACATTTCAACATGTTTCCTTACACCTGTTGTCCTGTTCACTTAGCAGCAAATAGGTACCTGGGTGTTAGTCGACTGGTGTGGGTCGCATCCTGGGGACAAGATTGAGGACCCCAATGGAAATAAGTTAGACAGTCCTTGATGACACACTGACTCTCTTGGGTTATCCTGAGTGGCTAACCCTCAGGGGTTAAAAATCTGAATGAAATTTTATCTTGTCTTATCTTAACATGAGTAGACAGCGCATTATTTTCCTTTATGTCTGTTCTTTAATTTGTTTTTACTTATGTTAATGTTAACACAATGAGTATTTTTTGTGCAAATTGTAATTTTGGAAATATTACATTTGTAAAAATAGTACTGGATTTTTTTTGCACAGTAAGTATCATCCAGTGAACACTTGGTATTGAATTATGTCACTCTCTGACATTGTAAACAAAGATGCACTAAGTCGATGGCAGAGATTAAATTAACCTAAGCTGGTTTTGTTAGCTAAGGTGGCCCCTGACCTGGTAGGCAAAGCTCTCTCTTCACATGCTGAGGGTCTGTGGTTCGATTCCTTACACCTGTGTTTCCTTACACCTGTTGTCCCTGTTCACCCATCAGTAAAATGGGTACCTGGGTGTTAGTTGATGGGTGTGGGTCGCATACTGGGACAAAATTGACTTAATTTGCCTCAAATGCTCTGCATAACAAGTGGCTCTCTACAGAAGTAGTTATTGATGTCAACTATGGTCTGTATACCTTGTACATGTACTTGTAGAAATAAAGATATTTCTATTATTATTGTTATTATTTAATTTTTTTTTTACCATTTCCCCCCACCTGACTTTCTAATATAGTCACCGTGCCCCACCCGGTTTGTTTACATTCTCTGTGACCTCATTTCTCTATTATGTCTGGAAACTTTCCAAAATTTCAAGTTCAAATTTGCTTGTAAGCGTGTCAGCGTGTCAGCGTGCCTCGTTGTGCTCCGGGTTATCTCGTGTTTTCACGGTCGCTCTTACGTGCTAGAACTTTAATTTGTGTCATCAATCCTATACGATACATCCCTCTAGCGCCTGGAACCAATCTTGGGCGGAAAACATTATATACTGAGTCAAAAAAGGAGAATTAGTGTGCACTACCTAGCAGAGTTTACTGCCAGAGGGGAATCATAGGCCTGTGTCCCGTGTGAAAAAAAATAATAATAATTGAACTTTTCGTGTCAGAGGAAAGAAAGTCTCCCTGATAACATTGAGTATACATAGTGTATAGTGTATACTACAGTGGCTCCCTAGTATATTGATGATAAAGGCTAAAGTGTCATTTGAAAACAGGTGAATTTGTAAATGAAGTGATAAGCCTATAGAGGCAGGTGCCAGAAGTCGCCAGAAACTTACCACAGGTCAGCTGTTTTAATAATCTTCCTGGCCTGCTAGTGTACTCGCATATAATCTAGTGACACCAGTGATTAGCAGAATACAGTGTTGTAGTAGCAACTAACCAGTATTATAATGGTACTTAGTGGAGTGGAGTGACTTTCATTAGTTTCTTTTTCTTGAAATACCAGACGTTACTGTGAATTTCATATAACCTGTAGTTACCAGCGGTCGCAATACACACAACAAGAAGCAATTATTACTACATCAAAAGCGTCCTTCCTCCAAAATTTGCACCAGTCAACTATAGTGATAATATAGCATTTATTGTGGTGGAGACGGAAAAAAAAAATAGAAAAGCTAGATACAGCGATTGATAAACAAGGGTGGAGGTCGACCGTTCGTCACTGTAGGAGCTGCCAGATATCACCGGCTCTTCAACACGCAAGTTATACTTTTGTATCAGTCAAATCACATATTACTCGGGTAGATAATTTCCAGTAGATCCTTCATGTGTTAGCTCAAATCACCGACCAGTATGTTTTAAATTAGTGACCCACTGATCAGATCAGATCGACTGGTCCGAACCCTTGACTGGTCCGAACCCTTGACTGGTCCGAACCCTTGACTGGTCCGAACTCGGGACTGGTTTCAAACGGTTTCATTGGACAATAAAGCAGACTGTAAACGGATGGGGTTGTAGGCGCCCTTATAAACACAAACATTAAAAATCAGGAACGTGACGGTAAGCTGTCCAATATACAAAAACAGTTAGAAACAGAAATACAAATAGCTAGAGCTTCATTTAAGGTTATTAATAGAATATTCAAGAGGTTGCTAGTAGAATTGCAGTAAATCAACCATTCAAATCATCATGAAGCTGTGTGTAGTCTGTGGTCAGTCAAACAAACGGGCTTCCACATGGATAAATTGTCATTTTTGTGGAAATTGGTGTCACGCTCCTTGTGCAGATATTCAAGAACTAGCTACAAGCAGTATTAACACAGAGAAGTGTTTTTGGGTATGCCCAAATGAGGAAAATCTGTGGACTAAAATCACAAGGGTATTAAAAGAGGACAACATCAAAGCTGCTTTCATAGAAAACCTGGAAGCTTTCTACAACAGATGGGAACATAAAAAGTCTGGGCTGAATGGTACTGCCCTTGATACTGGCCATGTAGTCAGAAACTGTAAGGCTGGAGGTGATGTGGTAGTCAGTAAATGTGGGGCTGATAGTGCTGTCCTGGGAGACAGTAATGGTGAAGCTGGAGGTGCTGTCCTGGGAGACAGTAATGGTGAAGCTGGAGGTGCTGTCCTGGGAGACAGTAATGGTGAAGCTGGAGGTGCTGTCCTGGGAGACAGAAATGGTGAAGCTGGAGATACTGTCCTGGTAGACAGTAATGGTGAAGCTGGAGATTTTGTCCAGGTAGTCGGGAATTATACGCAGGAAGGAATACATATAAATGACCTCATAGGGGACAGGAGCCATAGTAGGGAAACAAGTGTAGTCAAAGATAAGATAAAACCAATATTGCAAACTAGAAATACTGCAGGAAATAGCAAACAAGAGGACTCCAATAGCAATAGTGAGGATAAATTACCAAAAACAACTGGTGGGAGCTCCATTGTTGGTGCTAGGGAGGATAGAAGTAAGACAGGGAAACATGCACCAACAGGGAATACAGTCACAGAAACCCAAGGCAAACGGAAACCAAGCCTGTGCACATATTATGCACTCGGTATCTGCTGGCATGGGAAATCTGGAAAAACAGATGGGACATGCAACTATGACCACCCTAGAAAATGCCATGCCCATATGACAACAGGAAAATGCAAACTCCCTTCCTGTAAGCTTTTTCACCCTGAAATGTGTTCCTCTTCAGTACAGGAAAGACTGTGCTATAACTTAAATTGCCAGGCATACCATCTAAAGGGGACAAAAAGATACAAAACATCCAGGCCATGGGAAAACCTGGGTAGCCACAGCCACTCAAGAGGGAGAGGTTTTTTAGTGCCAGGAAGAAAAAAAAACTGGCAGGAAATGGCAGAAATCGTACACCAAATCCAGTCATTCCTGGAGTGGAACCACAGTCGATGGCCTCCACTCCAAACCAACAGATACAGATACTAATGCCAGAAAAAAAATCCCCCCCCCCAGTACCAACAATACCACCAGTCCGATAACATTCTTCTTTGCAAATATACAGGGTCTAAAGCCAGCAACAAACAACAAAATACCTTTCATCCGTGGACTGCTTGCAGAGGCAAAGGCAATGTTCGCGGCTTTCACTGAGACCCACATAAAGGATCACTTGGACAACGAAATATGGATCCCAGGTTACAACCTATACAGATGTGACAGAGTGAACAGGCAAAAGGGGGGGGGTTGGCCTGTACATTGCAGAGTCACTTGTTTGCACAGAACTGCTTAATGCCTCAAATGATGTAGTGGAAGTTTTAGCAGTAAAGGTCGAGAACCAAAACCTAGTCATTGTGGTAGTCTACAAGCCTCTGGATGCAACATCCCAGCAATTCCAGGAACAGCTGTTAAAAATTGACCACTGTCTGGAAAATCTTCCAGCTCCTGCACCCAACATCTTGCTCCTGGGGGATTTCAACTTAAGGCACCTAAAATGGAGGAATATAGCAAATAATATTGTTGCAGTAATAACACCAGGAGGCAGCTCTGATGAAAACTCACACTCACACGAGCTTTTAAATATTTTTATATAATATTTTATATATTATATTATCACACCGGCCGATTCCCACCAAGGCAGGGTGGCCCGAAAAAGAAAAACTTTCACCATCATTCACTCCATCACTGTCTTGCCAGAAGGGTGCTTTACACTACAGTTTTTAAACTGCAACATTAACACCCCTCCTTCAGAGTGCAGGCACTGTACTTCCCATCTCCAGGACTCAAGTCCGGCCTGCCGGTTTCCCTGAATCCCTTCATAAATGTTACTTTGCTCACACTCCAACAGCACGTCAAGTATTAAAAACCATTTGTCTCCATTCACTCCTATCAAACATGCTCACGCATGCCTGCTGGAAGTCCAAGCCCCTCGCACACAAAACCTCCTTTACCCCCTCCCTCCAACCCTTCCTAGGCCGACCCCTACCCCGCCTTCCTTCCACTACAGACTGATACACTCTTGAAGTCATTCTGTTTCGCTCCATTCTCTCTACATGTCCGAACCACCTCAACAACCCTTCCTCAGCCCTCTGGACAACAGTTTTGGTAATCCCGCACCTCCTCCTAACTTCCAAACTACGAATTCTCTGCATTATATTCACACCACACATTGCCCTCAGACATGACATCTCCACTGCCTCCAGCCTTCTCCTCGCTGCAACATTCATCACCCACGCTTCACACCCATATAAGAGCGTTGGTAAAACTATACTCTCATACATTCCCCTCTTTGCCTCCAAGGACAAAGTTCTTTGTCTCCACAGACTCCTAAGTGCACCACTCACTCTTTTTCCCTCATCAATTCTATGATTCACCTCATCTTTCATAGACCCATCCGCTGACACGTCCACTCCCAAATATCTGAATACGTTCACCTCCTCCATACTCTCTCCCTCCAATCTGATATTCAATCTTTCATCACCTAATCTTTTTGTTATCCTCATAACCTTATGAGCTTTTAAATCTCTGCACAAAATTCAATTTAAACCAGCAAATAATAGAGCCTACTAGACTGGAGAATACACTAGACCTCATCTTCACTAACAATGATGATCTGATAAGAAATGTCACCATATCAAAAACAATATACTCAGATCACAACATAATTGAGGTTCAGACATGTATGCGTGGAGCCCCAGACCGACAAAATGAGACTAGTCACGAGGGAGCATTCACCAAATTTAACTTCAATAATAAAAACATAAAGTGGGACCCAGTAAACCAAGTCCTAACCGATATAAGCTGGGAAGATATACTAAGCAACACAGACCCCAACTTATGCCTAGAACAGATTAACTCGGTGGCACTCGATGTATGCACAAGACTTATTCCTCTAAGAAAAAGGAGGAGTAGATGTAAAATAGGAAGAGACAGGCGCTCCCTTTACAGGTGACGGAAAAGAATAACAGAGCGGCTAAAAGAGGTCAATATATCTGAAATGCGTAGGGAGACACTGGTCAGAGAAATATCAAGCATCGAACTTAAGCTAAAAGAATCCTTTAGGAGTCAGGAATCGCGGGAAGAACTAAAAGCCATAAATGAAATCGAAAGAAACCCAAAGTATTTCTTCTCCTATGCCAAATCAAAATCGAGAACGACGTCCAGTATTGGGCCCCTACTTAAACAAGATGGGTCCTACACAGATGACAGCAAGGAAATGAGTGAGCTACTCAAGTCCCAATATGACTCAGTTTTTAGCAAGCCGCTAACCAGACTGAGAGTCGAAGATCAAAATGAATTTTTTATGAGAGAGCCACAAAATTTGATTAACACAAGCCTATCCGATGTTATCCTGACGCCAAATGACTTCGAACAGGCGATAAATGACATGCCCATGCACTCTGCCCCAGGGCCAGACTCATGGAACTCTGTGTTCATCAAGAACTGCAAGAAGCCCCTATCACGAGCCTTTTCCATCCTATGGAGAGGGAGCATGGACACAGGGGTCGTCCCTCAGTTACTAAAAACAACAGACATAGCCCCACTCCACAAAGGGGGCAGTAAAGCAACAGCAAAGAACTACAGACCAATAGCACTAACATCCCATATCATAAAAATCTTTGAAAGGGTCCTAAGAAGCAAGATCACCACCCATCTAGAAACCCATCAGTTACACAACCCAGGGCAACATGGGTTTAGAACAGGTCGCTCCTGTCTGTCTCAACTATTGGATCACTACGACAAGGTCCTAAATGCACTAGAAGACAAAAAGAATGCAGATGTAATATATACAGACTTTGCAAAAGCCTTCGACAAGTGTGACCATGGCGTAATAGCGCACAAAATGCGTGCTAAAGGAATAACAGGAAAAGTCGGTCGATGGATCTATAATTTCCTCACTAACAGAACACAGAGAGTAGTCGTCAACAGAGTAAAGTCCGAGGCAGCTACGGTGAAAAGCTCTGTTCCACAAGGCACAGTACTAGCTCCCATCTTGTTCCTCATCCTCATATCCGACATAGACAAGGATGTCAGCCACAGCACCGTGTCTTCCTTTGCAGATGACACCCGAATCTGCATGACAGTGTCTTCCATTGCAGACACTGCAAGGCTCCAGGCGGACATCAACCAAATCTTTCAGTGGGCTGCAGAAAACAATATGAAGTTCAACGATGAGAAATTTCAATTACTCAGATATGGTAAACATGAGGAAATTAAATCTTCATCAGAGTACAAAACAAATTCTGGCCACAAAATAGAGCGAAACATCAACGTCAAAGACCTGGGAGTGATTATGTCGGAGGATCTCACCTTCAAGGACCATAACATTGTATCAATTGCATCTGCTAGAAAAATGACAGGATGGATAATGAGAACCTTCAAAACTAGGGAGGGCAAGCCCATGATGACACTCTTCAGGTCACTTGTTCTATCTAGGCTGGAATATTGCTGCACTCTAACAGCACCTTTCAAGGCAGGTGAAATTGCCGACCTAGAAAATGTACAGAGAACTTTCACGGCGCGCATAACGGAGATAAAACACCTCAATTACTGGGAGCGCTTGAGGTTTCTAAACCTGTATTCCCTGGAATGCAGGAGGGAGAGATACATGATTATATACACCTGGAAAATCCTAGAGGGACTAGTACTGAACTTGCACACGAAAATCACTCACTACGAAGGCAGAAGACTTGGCAGACGATGCGCCATCCCCCCAATGAAAAGCAGGGGTGTCACTAGCACGTTAAGAGACCATACAATAAGTGTCAGGGGCCCGAGACTGTTCAACTGCCTCCCAGCACACATAAGGGGGATTACCAACAGACCCCTGGCAGTCTTCAAGCTGGCACTGGACAAGCACCTAAAGTCAGTTCCTGATCAGCCGGGCTGTGGCTCGTACGTTGGTTTGCGTGCAGCCAGCAGCAACAGCCCGGTTGATCAGGCACTGATCCACCAGGAGGCCTGGTCACAGACCGGGCCGCGGGGGAGTTGACCCCCGAAACTCTCTCCAGGTAAACAGTGGTCCCTCGATAATCGTAGGGCTCAAGAGCCGTAGATTTCGGAAATCATAGCGATATTTTCGTATAAACATGGGCTCGCTAATCGTAGATTGACTGGGAATAGTAGTTCGTCTGGGACAGGTACACACAGCCCTGTGCCGCCTCACACTCCTTTCCCAGCCAGTGTGCCATTGTTTATCAGTGAGTGAGGATGATCCCACGAGTTCATACAATACATTTCATAATATTCCATTCGTTTTAGTGTTTGCAACTGCTAAATAAGTCACCATGGCTTTAAAGAAAGCTTCTAGTTCCAGCCCTTTGGTAAAGAATGTGAGAAACACATATAATTTAAGAAAAAGTTTGTAGAAAAATATGAAGGTGGTGGTGGTGGTGGTAGAGTGGAAGCAGTTGTGATAGTGGTAGATGGTGGTAGTGATGGTGGTAGAAGGTGGTAGTGATGGTGGTAGCAGTTGTAATAGTGGTAATAGTTGTAATAGTAGTTGTAATACTGGTTCTTATGTTATTGAGGCTAGGACTTTGGGTAGTTTCAAATTTAGGTTGGATAAATATATGAGTGAGAGGGGTTGGATTTGAGTGAGACTTGCAAATGAGTGGATAGAGCTATCAGAGCTTATTTCTTGGGTAGCATTAAAAATTGGGTTGGGCAAATGTTTTGTTAGTGGGATGGATTGTAAAGGACCTGCCTAGTATGGGCCAACAGGCCTGCTGCAGTGATCCTCCGTTCTTATGCTCTTAAGGTGGTAGCATTGTAATAGTGGTAGAAGGTGGTAGTGATGGTGGTAGAGGGTGTCTTCTTCAGTGATTTAGCAATTCTACCAACTCCTCCAATGTTGTTGGAGTTATATAGGGCTACAGAAAACACCACCGCCTCAGCTGCTGCTTCACCATCATTATGGACGGCTTACTCTCAGTGGCCCTTATATACCCAACAACAGCACAACACAACACCTCTTGTGACATACATAATGACTTATTTTATTCATTCTAGAGTATATTCCATGTTTCTATGTTATTAATATTGTTTATTATGTCATATTAGTTGAACTGTGATAGATAAATAAGCTGTAGAGTTGATATTAGTGTCATATTCTCCAACAATAAACTTACCATCCCTCCCTCATATGTTCTTATTGAAATAAGAACATAAGAAAGGAGGAACACTGCAGTAGGTCTGTTGGCCCATACTTGGCCTGTCCTTCACAAATCCAACCCACTAACAGCATAACTGCTATACCCAAGCAATAAGCTTTGATAAACCTATTTACTCATGTGCAAGACTGATTCAAACCAACCCCTCTCACTCATGTATTTATCCAACCTAAATTTGAAACTACCCAATGTTCTAGCTTCAATCACCCTACTAGGTAGACCGTTCCACTCATCAACTACCCTTATTACCAATGTTCATTTATACATTTTATTAGTGCTTTACATTTATTTGGCATTTTTTTCTGCATGTAAATCTATATTTATGCTAGGGAAGTGACCCCTGAAGTGACCTAGAGTCCTTATGGAGGGGGATTCCCCTTCCATACAATAACCTCTCTTCCCTCTCTCCTCCTCCCTGTCTTCCATTCATCAACAACAGCCTTCAATAAAGGTAACTGTCATGTTGAATGTTCATTCTTTTGTGCATGTAAATCTATCTTTAAGGTAAAAAAAAATTGTTGTTGATACTTCTGGGTGTCAGAAACGGATTAATTGTGTTTACATTATTTCTTATGGGGAAAATTGATTTGAAAATCGTAGATTTCGATAATAGTAGCACCGCCAGGAACGGATTAATTACGAAAAATAAGGGACCACTGTATTTTATGGTTGTTGCATATATTATATGTATTCTGATAATTATACTTATGTGTACCTGTACCTAAATATACTTACACACTGTGCTGGCATGCAGGTACATATTAAAATCACTAAGAGTCTCTCTGCTCTTGCAGATGCCATAATAACAATAACAATCTTGGCACATTAAATCCATCTATGATATTTTTTTTCAAAATTATATAAGAAGCCTGTTAAATAACACACAAGCATGATACATACTCAAACAGTATAAAACTTGGCATAAATATGAGATGTGTTTACCAAGCAGCTTGTAGGAGTGTCAGAAGAATTACGTTTTCTTGAGTCCAACACCAGTTATGTGGGGATATCTGTAGAAAAGTATTCCTTTCGTATGTCGTCACTCTATTTACGACCCTTGTTGGTTTAGCACTTCTTTTTTATAATAATAATAATAATAATATCATTTACTCTATAAATGGTGTGTTGCATGAGAATGGGAGTGTTGCTGTTTGTATATTCTTCTGTGCTAACTTGTACAAGTTATACACAGTGTAAGAGTATGTGTATTGTGAGGTAATTATTATTATAATAAATACAAATATTGTGAGGTAAAAGTTTCACAAACTCTTACAAATGTATGTGAATGAACTAAAATTGGGCACATATTAATATAATTTTATTTTACCTGACCAAGTGATCCTCCACCACCCGTTCAGTTTGTGTTTTTACATTGTCTGAACTCCGTGTATCTCATTCTCTCTCTTTTACTAATTTGTTAACTAGTTGGCTCTCTTGGACAATGGTATCTAAGCTTAGTTGTGATAAAAAGAAGAGTTGTATGCCTCTGACTTTAAGTGCCATGTTAGTGAGCTGACTTTTTTGGGTTATCCCAGGTTCTCTACACATATCCTACTATGTATGATAATCTATGTAACTGTATTTGTGTATACCTGAATAAATTTACTTACTAACAAGGTATGTGGATGGCTGAAATAGCACGTCAGCTTGGTTTGGCTCATCAGACAGTATAGTTGTGAACAATAAGAAAAAAGTGTTGCAGGAAATTAAAAGTGCTACACGAGTGACCACTAGTAAGTTTATTCAGGTATACACAAATACAGTTACATTTAGCAGCATATGTGTAGAGAACCTGAGATAACCCAAAAGTAAAATAAGACAAAGTGACTTATTGCTGACATGGGAAAACTTTTATACTGCTACTCATCTGTCACATATTCATATTAATTTTTTAAGGTAAGTAACAGGTGTACTGTGAGTATTTTACTTTTTATTGTGTTTTTTAATGCCTAGTTCTATCGCTAACTTAATATATGTTAGTGTAAACCTGTTATCTAGCATTCATATGCATTTACAAATGGAAAAAAAGGTGTTCCACTTTACAGTGGTAGCCTGGAACCTAACCTGCTATGTAAGTGGGGGCTTACCTGGAGTTTACCTGGAGAGAGTTACAGGGGTCAACACCCCCACAGCCCGGTCTGTGACCAGGCCTCCTGGTGGATCAGAGCCTGATCAACCAGGCTGTTACTGCTGGCTGCATGCAATCCAACGTACGAGCCACAGCCCGGCTGGTCAGGAACCGACTTTAGGTGCTTGTCCAGTGCCAGCTTGAAGACTGCCAGGGGTCTATTGGTAATCCCCCTTATGTATGCTGGGAGGCAGTTGAACAGTCTCGGACCCCTGACACTTATTGTATTGTCTCTTAACGTGCTAGTGACACCCCTGCTTTTCATTGGGGGATGTTGCATCGTCTGCCAAGTCTTTTGCTTTCATTGCGAGTGATTTTCGTGTGCAAGTTCGGTACTAGTCCGTCTAGGATTTTCCAGGTGTATATAATAATGTATCTCTCTCACCTGCGTTACAGGGAATACAGGTTCAGGAACTTCAAGCGCTCCCAGTAATTGAAGTGTTTTATCTCCGTTATGCGCGCCTTGAAGGTTCTCTGTACATTTTCTAGGTAAGCAATTTCACCTGCCTTGAAAGGTGCTGTTAGTGTGCAGTAATATTCCAGCCTAAATAGAACAAGTGACCTGAAGAGTGCCATCATGAGCTTGGCATCCCTAGTTTTGAAGGCTCTCATTATCCATCCTGTCATTTTTCTAGCAGCTGCGATTGATACAGTGTTAGGGTCGTTGAAGGTGAGTTCCTCCGACATGATCACTCCCGGGTCATCGACGTTGGTGTTTTGCTCTATTTTGTGGCCAGAATTTGTTTTGTACTCTGATGAAGTTTTAATTTCCTTATGTTTACCATATCGGAGTAATTGAAATTTCTCATCGTTGAACTTCATATTGTTTTCTGCAGCCCATTGAAAGATTTGGTTGATGTCTGCCTGGAGCCTTGCAGTGTCTGCAATGGAAGACACTGTCATGCAGATTCGGGTGTCATCTGCAAAGGAAGACACGGTGCTGTGGCTGACATCCTTGTCTATTTCAGATATGAGGATGAGAAACAAGATGGGAGCGAGTACTTTGCCTTGTGGAACAGAGCTTTTCACCGTAGCCGCCTCGGACTTTACTCTGTTGACTACTACTCTTTGTGTTCTGTTTGTGAGGAAATTATAGATCCATCTACCAACTTTTCCTGTTATTCCTTTAGCACACATTTTGTGCGCTATTACGCCATGGTCACACTTGTCGAAGGCTTTTGCAAAGTCTGTATATATTACATCTGCATTCTTTTTGTCTTCTAGTGCATTTAGGACCTTGTCGTAGTGATCCAGTAGTTGAGACACAGAGGAGCGACCTGCTCTAATCCCATGTTGCCCTGGGTTGTGTAATTGATGGGTTTCTAGATGGGTGGCGATCTTGCTTCTTAGGATCCTTAAAAAGATTTTTATGATATGGGATGTTAGTGCTATCGGTCTGTAGTTCTTTGCTATTGCTTTACTTCCCCCTTTGTGGAGTGGGGCTATGTCTGTTGTTTTTAGTAACTGTGGGATGTCCATGCTCCCTCTCCATAGGATGGTAAAAGCTCGTGATAGGGGCTTCTTGCAGTTCTTGATGAACACGAAGTTCCATGAGTCTGGCCCTGGGGCAGAGTGCATGGGCATATCATTTATCGCCTGTTCAACATCATTTGGCATCAGGATAACATCAGATAGGCTTGTGTTAACCAAATTCTGTGGCTCTCTCATAAAAAATTCATTTTGATCTTCGACTCTCAGTCTGGTTAGCGGCTTGGTAAAAACTGAGTCATATTGGGACTTGAGTAGCTCACTCATTTCCTTGCTGTCATCTGTGTAGGACCCATCTTGTTTAAGTAAGGGCCCAATACTGGATGCTTGCTGTATAATTATTCCATGATGTTCATAGGTTGAATGTATTGAAAAATGTAAAAAGATATTTGTGTACAGCATCTCCACACTGAGTGACATACATGTTTACCGATGACTCAGACTTTGAATGGACTTTCTGACCAGTATGCATTCTTATATGTGTATTTGACCTTGTTTCCTCTATTCTTTTTATTACAATATTCAGTACTCTACTGTATAAACATTTACAAATACAGTAGGGCCCCGCTTTACGGCATTCCGCTAATACATCTATTTCAAATCATGACCAAAACTCGCTACATGGCTCCTACTGTCTTTCTAATATGACGCGCCCCACCAGTTGTGAGCACATCTGTCTATTATGTCTGGAAATTTTCCAAAATTTCAAGTGTTTTAAAGTTATTGCATATTTTATACATACATGTGATAGCCAAATCACCGACCAGTATGTTTTAAATAAGTGGCCCACTGATCAGATCCGTCTGGTTCTGAACCCTTGACTGGTCCGAACCCTTGACCGGTTTCAAACGGATTCGTTGGACGATAAAGCAGACTGTAAACAGACTGGATTTTAGGCACCCTTATCAAACACAAACAATAAATATAAAACAGGAACGTACACCGGTAAGCTGTCCTAATATACAAGTACAGTTAGAAATAGAAATACAAATAGCTAGAGCTTCACTTTAAGGAGGTTATTAGTAGAATATTCAAGAGGTTACTAGTAGAATTACAGTAAATCAACCATTCAAATCACATTATGAAGCTCTGTGTAGTCTGTGGTACATCAAACAAACGGGCTTCCACATGGATAAATTACCATTTTTGTGGAAATTGGTGTCACGCCCCTTGTGCAGATATCCAAGAACTATCTACAAGCAGTATTAAATCAAGGAAGTGTTTTTGGGTATGCCCAAATGAGAGCAATCTGTGGACTAAAATCACATTGGTATTAAAAGAGGATAACATCAAAGCAGTTTTATAAAGTTTTTCTTCTTCTCTTTTTTAGTAAATGTCTACAGGAGAAGGGGTTACAAGCCCATTGCTCCCGGCATTTTAGTCGCCTCATACGACACGCATGGCTTACGGAGGAAAGATTCTTTTCCACTTCCCCATGGACAATAGAAGAAATAAAGAAGAACAAGAGCTATTTAGAAAAAGGAGGAAAACCAAGATGTATGTATATATATATATATATGCATGTGCATGACTGTGAAGTGTGACCAAAGTGTAAGTAGGAGTAGCAAGATATCCCTGTTATCTAGCGTGTTTATGAGACAGAAAAAGAAACCAGCAATCCTACGATCATGCAAAACAGTTACAGGTTTCTGTTTCACAGTCATCTGGCATGACGGTAGTACTTCCCTGGGTGGTTGCTGTCTACCAACCTACTACCTAGGGATTGGCAGAGAGCATGCATGCAAAGGGGACAAAAGAGAGTGCAAAAATTATAGGGGGATAAGTTTGTTGAGTGTACCTGGTAAAGTGTATGGTAGAGTTAATATTGAAAGAATTAAGAGTAAGGCGGAGAATATGATAGCAGATGAACAAGGAGGCTTTAGGAAAGGTAGTGGGTGTGTGGACCAGATGTTTACAGTGAAACACATAAGTGAACAGTATTTAGATAAGGCTAAAGAGGTCTTTGTGGCATTTATGGATTTGGAAAAGGCGTATGACAGGGTGGATAGGGGGGTAATGTGGCAGATGTTGCAGGTGTATGGTGTAGGAGGTAGGTTACTGAAAGCAGTGAAGAGTTTTTATGAGGATAGTTAGGCTCAAGTTAGAGTATGTGGGAAAGAGGGAAATTATTTCCCAGTAAAAGTAGGCCTTAGACAAGGATGTGCGATGTCACCGTGGTTGTTTAATATATTTATAGATGGGGTTGTAAGAGAAGTAAATGCGAGGGTCTTGGCAAGAGGCGTGGAGTTAAAAGATAAAGAATCACACATAAAGTGGGAGTTGTCACAGTTGCTCTTTGCTGATGACACTGTGCTCTTTGGAGATCCTGAAGAGAAGTTGCAGAGATTGGTGGATGAATTTGGTAGGGTATGCAAAAGAAGAAAATTAAAAGTGAATACAGGAAAGAGTAAGGTTATGAGGATAACAAAAAGATTAGGTGATGAAAGATTGGATATCAGATTGGAGGGAGAGGGTATGGAGGAGGTGAATGTATTCAGATATTTGGGAGTGGATGTGTCAGCGGATGGATCTATGAAAGATGAGGTGAATCATTGAATTGATGAGGGGAAAAGGGTGAGTGGTGCACTTAGGAGTCTGTGGAGACAAAGAACTTTGTCCTTGGAGGCAAAGAGGGGAATGTATGAGAGTATAATTTTTACCAACGCTCTTATATGGGTGTGAATCATGGGTGATGAATGTTGCAGCGAGGAGAAGGCTGGAGGCAGTGGAGATGTCATGTCTGAGGGCAATGTGTGGTGTGAATATAATGCAGAGAATTCGTAGTTTGGAAGTTAGGAGGAGGTGCGGGATTACCAAAACTGTTGTCCAGAGGGCTGAGGAAGGGTTGTTTAGGTGGTTCGGACATGTAGAGAGAATGGAGCGAAACAGAATGACTTCAAGAGTGTATCAGTCTGTAGTGGAAGGAAGGCGGGGTAGGGGTCGGCCTAGGAAAGGTTGGAGGGAGGGGGTAAAGGAGGTTTTGTGTGCGAGGGGCTTGGACTTCCAGCAGGCATGCGTGAGCATGTTTGATAGGAGTGAATGGAGACAAATGGTTTTTAATACTTGACGTGCTGTTGGAGTGTTAGCAAAGTAACATTTATGAAGGGGTTCAGGGAAACCGGCAGCCGGACTTGAGTCCTGGAGATGGGAAGTACAGTACCTGCACTCTGAAGGAGGGGTGTTAATGTTGCAGTTTAAAAACTGTAGTGTAAAGCACCCTTCTGGCAAGACAATGATGGAGTGAATGATGGTGAAAGTTTTTCTTTTTTGGGTCACCCTGCCTTGGTGGGAATCGGCCAGTGTGATAATAAAAAAAAAAATCAAAGCAGCCTTCATAGAAAACCTGGAAGCATTCTGTAATAGATGGGAAAATAAAAAGTCTGGGCTGGATGGTATCGCCCTTGATGCTGGCCATGTAGTCAGAAACTGTAAGGCTGGAGGTGATGTCCTGGTAGTCAGTAAATGTGGGGCTGATAGTGCTGTCCTGGTAGACAATAATGGTGAAGCTGGAGGTGCTGTCCTGGGAGACAGTAATGGTGAAGCTGGAGGTGCTGTCTTGGGAGACAGTAATGGTGAAGCTGGAGGTGCTGTCCTGGGAGACAGTAATGGTGAGGATGGAGATGCTGTCCAGGTAGTCAATAAATGTACGCAGGAGGGAATGCATATAAATGACCTTGAGGGAGACAGGAGCTGTAGTGGGGAAACAAGTGTAGTCAAGGACAAGATAAAACCACTATTACAAACTAGTAATAGCACAGGAGATAGCAAACAAGGGGACTTCACTAGCATTAGTGAGGATTCATTACCAAAAACAACTGGTGAGAGCCCCGTTGTTAGTGCTAGTGATGATAGGAAAGAGACAGGTAAACATGCACCAACAGGGAATACAGTCACAGAAACCCAAGGCAAACGGAAACCAAGCATGTGCACATACTATGCACTTGGTATCTGCAGACATGGGAAATCTTGAAAAACAGATGGGACATGCAACTTTGACCACCCTATAAAATGCCGTGCCCATATGACAACAGGAAAATGCAAACTTCCTTCCTGTAAGCTTTTTCATCCTGAAATGTGTCCCTCTTCAGTACAGGAAAGACTGTGCTATAACTTAAATTGCCAGGCACACCATCTAAAGGGGACAAAAAGATACAAAACATCCAGGCCATGGGAAAACCTGGGTAGCCACAGCCACTCAAGAGGGAGAGGTTTTTTAGTTCCAGGAAGGGAAAAAAACTGGCAGGAAATGGCAGAAATCGTACACCAAATCCAGTCATTCCTGGAGTGGAACCACAGTCGATGGCCTCCACTCCAAACCAACAGATACAGATACTAATGCCGGAAAAAAAAGTCCCCCCCAGTACCACCAATACCACCAGTCTGATGACATTCTTCTTGGCAAATATACAGGGTCTAAAGCCAGCAACGAACAACGAAATACCTTTCATCCGTGGACTGCTTGCAGAGGCAAATGCAATGTTTGCGGCTTTCACAGAGACCCACATAAAGGATCACTTGGACAACAAAATATGGATCCCAGGTTACAACCTATACAGATGCGACAATGAACGGGCAAAAGGGGGGGGGGGTGGCCTGTATCGCAGAGTCACTTGTTTGCACAGAACTGCTTAATGCCTCAAATGGTGTAGTGGAAGTTTTAACAGTAAAGATAGAGACCCAAAACGTAGTCATTATGGTAGTCTACAAGCCTCCGGATGCAACGTCCCAGCAATTCCAGGAACAGCTGTTAAAAATTGACCACTCTCTAGAAAATCTGCCAGCTCCTGCCCCCAACAGCTTGCAACTGGGGGATTTCAACTTAAGGCACCTAAAATGGAGGAATATAGCAAATAATGTTGTTGCAGTGATAACACTAGGAGGCAGCTCTGACGAAAACTCACACACTCACGAACTTTTAAATCTCTGCACAAAATTCAACTTAAACCAGCAAATAATAGAGCCTACTAGACTGGAGAATACACTAGACCTCATCTTCACTAACAGTGATGATCTGATACGAAATGTCACCATATCAAAAACAATATACAGTGGACCCCCGGTTAACGATTTTAATCCGTGCAAGAGGGGTAATTGTTATGCGAAATAATCGCTATGTGAATGAATTTTCCCCATAAGAAATAATGGAAATCAAATTAATCCGTGCAAGACACCCAAAAGTATGAAAAAAAAAATTTTACCACATGAAATATACATTTTCCCACACACAAAGAGAAGGATACATGCACAATAGTAGAGTAGTACATGCCCAGTATATATTGTGCATGTACTAGTCTACTAAATGAAGAATAAATGACACTTACCTTTATTGAAGATGCAGCAATGACTGATGAGACACTGTGTCCTGGGAGTGCCTTTTCCTCCTGAGTACTGTAGGTCCTGTTTGGCATTTTCTTCCAGAACAGGCCTTATCACACTGTGTATGCCACTACGATTCTTAAATCTCTCAAACCAACCTTTGCTGGCTTTAAATTCACCAATATGAGCACTAGTTCCAGGCATTTTTCCCTGTTCACCTGGGTGTTAGTCGACTTGTGTGGGTTGCATCCTGGGAGACAAGATTAAGGACCCCAATGGAAATAAGTTAGACAGTCTTCGATGACACTGACTTTTTTGGGTTATCCTGGGTGGCAAATCCTCTGGGGTTAATTGTTTCTTGGTATTCTCAATAAGCCACACCAACAACGGTGCTACAGCAGCAGCAGCAGCTGACAGTGCAGCAGCAGCAGCAGCTGACAGTGCAGCAGCAGCAGCAGCTGTACCACCAATAGTAGCGATGGTTGATTGGGGTTTATTATACAACCTGGCCAGCTCGGAGACATGCACTCCACTTTCATACTTATCAATGATCTTTTTCTTCATCTCTATTGTAATTCTCACCCTTATTGCTGTAGGGTTGGCACTAGAAGCTTTCTTGGGGCCCATGGTCACTTATTTTCCAGAAAAAGCACCGAAAACACTGTAATAATACGAAATATTCCGATTGTATGCTTGGATGTTACCGCGGAGGCTGGCTGGTAAACAATGCCACCGGCGGAACATGTGAGCGCGTCTCGGACGAAAATCGGTAAGCGGGTTTTTAAGCGGTATGTGAGGCAAAATTTTTGCAATTAAAGTAAGCGGTATGTGAAATAATCGCTATGTGATGCCATCGTTATGCGGGGGTCCACTGTACTCAGATCACAACATAATCGAGGTTCAGACATGTATGCACGGAGCCCTAGACCGACATAATGAGATTAGTCACGAGGGAGCCTTCACCAAATTCAACTTCGATAACAAAAACATAAAGTGGGACCAAGTAAACCAAGTCCTAACCGATATAAGCTGGGAAGATAGACTAAGCAACACAGACCCCAACTTATGCCTAGACCAGATTAACTCTGTGGCACTCGATGTATGCTCAAGGCTTATTCCTTTATGAAAAAGGGGGAGTAGATGTAAAATAGAAAGAGAGAGGCGCTCTCTTTACAGGCGACGAAAAACAACAGAGCGGCTAAAAGAGGCCAATATATCTGAAATGCGTAGGGAGTCACTGATCAGAGAAATAGCAAACATCGAACTTAAGCTAAAGGAATCTTAAAGGAGTCAGGAATCGCAGGAAGAACTAAAAGCCATAAATGAAATCGAAAGAAACCCAAAGTATTTCTTTTCCTATGCCAGATCAAAGTCGAGAACAATGTCCAGTATTGGGCCCCTACTTAAACAAGATGGGTCCTACACAGATGACAGCAAGGAAATGAGTGAGCTACTCAAGTCCCAATATGACTCAGTTTTTAGCAAGCCGCTAACCAGACTGAGAGTCGAAGATCAAAATGAATTATTTATGAGAGTGCCACAGAATTTGGTTAACACAAGTCTATCTGATATTATCCTGATGCCAAATGATTTCAAAAAGGCGATAAATGACATGTCCATGCTCTCTGCCCCAGGACCAGACTCGTGGAACTCCGTGTTCATCAAGAACTGCAAGAAGCCCCTATCACGAGCCTTTACCATCCAATGGAGAGGGAGCATGGACACGGGGGTCATCCCACAGTTACTAAAAAGAACAGACCTAGCCCCACTCCACAAAGAGGGCAGTAAAGCAATAGCAAAGAACTACAGACCGATAGCACTAACATCTCATATCATAAAAATCTTTGAAAGGATCCTGAGAAGCAAGATGGTCACCCATCTAGAAACCCATCAATTACACAACCCAGGGCATCATGGGTTTAGAGCAGGTTGCTCCTGTCTGTCTCAACTATTGGATCACTACGACAAGGTCCTAGATGCACTGGAAGACAAAAAGAATGCAGATATATACAGACTTTGCAAAAGCCTTCGACAAGTGTGACCATGGCGTAATAGCGCACAAAATGCGTTCTAAAGGAATAACAGGAAAAGTTGGTAGATGGATCTATAATTTCCTCACAAACAGAACACAAAGAGTAGTAGTCAACAGAGTAAAGTCCGAGGCGGCTACGGTGAAAAGCTCTGTTCCACAAGGCACAGTACTCACTCCCATCATGTTTTTCATCCTCATATCTGACATAGACAAGGGTGTCGGCCACAGCACCATGTCTTCCTTTGCAGATGATACCCGAATCTGCATTACAGTGTTTTCTGTTGCAGACACTGCAAGGCTCCAGACGGACATCAACCAAATCTTTCAGTTGGCTGCAGAAAACAATATGAAGTTTAACGATGAGAAATTTCAAATACTCCGATATGGTAAACATGAGGAAATTAAAACTTCGTCAGAGTACAAAACAAATTCCGGCCACAAAATAGAGTGAAAAACCAATGTCAAAGACCTGGAAGTGATCATGTCAGAGGATCTCACCTTCAGGGACCATAACATTGTATCAATCGCAGCTGCTAGAAAAATGACAGGATGGATAATGAGAACCTTCAAAACTAGGGATGCCAAGCCCATGATGACACTCTTCAGGTCACTTGTTCTATCTAAGCTGGAATATTGTTGCACACTAACAGCACCTTTCAAGGCAGATGAAATTGCTGACCTAGAAAATGTACAGAGAACCTTCAAGGCATGCATAATGGAGAAAAAACTCCTCAATTACTGGGAGCGCTTGAAGTTCCTGAACCTGTATTCCCTGGAATGCATGTGGGAGAGATACATGATTATATACACCTGGGAAATCCTAGAGGGACTAGTACTGAACTTGCACACGAAAATCACTCACAACGAAAGCAAAAGACTTGGCAGACGATGCAACATCCCCCCAATGAAAAGCAGGGGTGTCACTAGCATGTTAAGAGACAATACAATAAGTGTCAGGGGCCCAAGGCTGTTCAACTGCCTCCCAGCATACATAAGGGGGATTACCAATAGACCCCTGGCAGTCTTCAAGCTGGCACTGGACAAGCACCTAAAGTCGGTACCTGACCAGCCGGGCTGTGGCTCGTACGTTGGATTGTGTGCAGCCAGCAGTAACAGTCTGGATGATCAGGCTGTGACTAGGTGGCCTGGTCACAGACCGGGCAGCAGGGGCTTTGACCCCCAGAACTCTCTCCAGGTAAACTCCATGTAAACAGGTCTCCCTCAACATTCGCGTTTTTCACTTTCGCGGGCTTAGAACATTCGTGTATGCCCAGCTGCCCAATCATATTTAAAATATGTCATTACATATGTTAGGAATTGTGGTGGCAGTAGAGTTTGTTTGGAGATAGAACAAACTCCAAGGCATGGAAAAAGCAGAGATAGACTTAATTAAACCAGATGAACCTTACATCCAGCCTGAAGTTGCAGCCAACATACTAAATTTTTTCTTCTTTACTATACGATCAAAACTAGCATACAAAATCCCAACTTTAAATATTCAGGTGAGTGACTACTTTATTGGAAGTTTCCTAAACTCACTATATCCAGTTCAAACTAATCTTACCGAGGTCACACTTACAATAAAGTCTCTGAAAAACAGGACAGGAAACCTAGCTAATTTTCTGCCACTTACATACAAGAAAGCAGCTCATGTACTGTCACCCACTATTATAACTATTATAACTATGTTCAACAAATTATTAGAATCTGCAACTTTCCCAACAAGATCCAACTGAAGTAAATGTAAGTCAATATTAAATTTGCCATTACTATCTAAAATCTTCAAAATATAATTCGTAAGTGAATTTACTCCTTTTTAGTATCTTACAATATACTCAACCTCTGTCTGTGTGGTTTTTAGCCTGAAAATTATACAAATGATGCAAATAATTAAATGCCTGAACTGATTTATGCAGCTCTTGAAATAAAATTAATATCCTCTGGGGCCCTTTATAGACCTGCAGAAAACTTTTGTTCAGAGGTCATACTTTTGCGTACCTAAAGTCTTATGTTAGCAATAGACACCAGTATGTCTCCTCAAACTGCATAGCTTTCTCAACTCAGCCTGTAGACATAGGAGTGCCTCAAGGCAGTGAGTGCCCTTAGCCCTTTGCTCATCCTCATTTACATCAGTGATCTCACTAACACATCTCATCTCATTGAACCTGTTCTGTTTGCAGATGACATGACTTACGTCATCTCCCACTCAAGTCTGACTACTCTCAATGATAGTGTTAATTAATGATGAGCTCCTAAAAATATCTATGTGGATGACTACCAACAATCTCACCCTTAACCCTTTGACTGTTTTGGTCATATATATACGTTTTACGAACCACTGTTTTTGACGTACAATGGTCCCTCAATAATCGTCCAGCCTGAAAGTCGTCCATTTCGGAAATAGTCCCATTATTTCGTCTAAACATTGGCTCGCAAATGGTTCGTTAACTCACTAATCGTCCTTCGTCCTGGATGCGTACTCAAGGCTCTGAGCCACCTCTGCCTCCCTTCCTAGCCAGTGTGCCATTGTTTACCAGTGAGCGACGGTCCCCTCACGTGTTCATACGAAATATTTCATAATATTCCATTCATTTTAGTGCTTGCAAGTGCTAAATAAGCTACCATGGCTCCAAAGAAAGCTCCTAGTGCCAAGCCTTTGGTAAGGGTGAGAAATACGATTGAATTTAAGAAAAACTTCATTGATTAATATGAAAGTGGCGTACGTGTGGGCGAACTGGCCAGGATGTATAACAAATCCCGTACAACCATATCTTCCATCATAGCCAAGAAAAAGGAAATCAAGGAAGCTGTTGTTGCAAAGGGGATAAATATGCTGACAAAAATGAGATCACCAGTACTCAAAGATGTTGAGAAGTTATTATTGGTGTGGATAAACAAGAAACAATTAGCAGGAGATAATCTTATGATGTCGCTTATTTGTGAAAAGGCTAGGCAGTTGCATGACGATTTGGTAAAGAAATTGCCTGGAACTAGTCGTGATGTGAGTGAATTTAAGGCCAGCAAAGGCTGGTTTGAGAGATTTAAGAAGCATACTGGCATACACAGTGTGGTAAGGCATGGTGAGGCTGCCAGTTCAGACCAAAAAGCGGCTGAAAAATATGTGCAGGAATTCAAGGAGTACGTAGAGGCTGAAGGACTGAAACCTGAGCAAGTGTTCAATTGTGACGAAACAGGCCTCTTTTGGAAGAAAATACCAAAGAGGACCTACATTACTCAGGAAGAAAAGGGACTGCCAGGACACAAGCCTATGAAAGACAGGCTGACGCTCATGTTCTGTGCTAATGCTAGTGGGGATTTCAAAGTGAAGCCATTACTAGTGTACCATTCTGAAAATCCCAGAGTGTTCAGGAAAAACAATGTTATGAAGAGTAAATTGTGTGTGTTTTGGAGATCTAATAATAAAGCATGGGTCACAAGGGAAATTTTCGTCGAGTGGTTCAATGAAGTGTTTGGCCCTAGTGTGAAGAATTACCTCGTGGAAAAGAAATTGGATCTCAAGTGCCTCCTAGTAATGAACAATGCATCTGCTCATCCTCCAAACTTGGATGGCCTAATTCTGAAGGAGTTTGGGTTCATCACAGTAAAGTTCTTGCCCCCCAAATACCACTCCTCTCCTCCAGCCCATGGACCAGCAGGTTATTTCAAACTTTAAAAAACTCTTCACCAAAGCAATGTTTGAAAGGTGCTTTAATGTGACCTCAGACACTCACTTGACCCTAAGAGATTTTTGGAAAGAACACTTCAGTATTCTCCATTGCATAAGCCTTATAGGTAAGACTTGGGAGGGAGTGACTACCTGGACTTGGAACTCTGCTTGGAGAAAATTGTGGCCAGATTGTGCCCACAAGAAGCATTTTGAAGGGTTTAAGGCAGCCCCTGATGAGCCTGTCAGTTGTGAACTCTATTGTGGCACTGAGGAGTTCCATGGGGTTGGATGTGAATTTGGAGGATGTGGAAGAGTTTGTCGAGGAACACAACAAAGAGCTAACTACTGAGGAGCTGCAAGAGCTTCAGCAGGAAGAGCAACAGATCGCAGCTCAGAATCTTGCTGCAGAGGAGGAGGAAGAGAGATGGAAGAAGTGGCCTTCTTCAGAAATTAAGGAGATTTTTGAAATGTGGGGTAGGATGGAAAGATTTATGGAGAAACATCACCCTGAGAAGGATGTTGCAAGCCATATCGGCAACTTGTACAGTGACAGAGTCTGGCCCATTTTTGGGAAGTTTTAAAGAGATGCCAGAAACAGAGCTCTCTGGACAGTTTTTTTGTGAGACAGGACTCCAGTGACTCTCAAGCTGGTCCTAGTGGCATTAAGAAACAGAGAAGAGAAGTAACCCCAGAAAAGCACTTGGTACCTGAGGTGTTAATGGAAGGGGAATCCCCTTCCAAAGAATAAATAATCCAATCTCTCTCCTCCTCCAGTCTTCCATACACTAAGAAGAATTGCCAATAAAGGTAAGTGTTATGCTGTTAATGTTTCATTCATCATGTCCCATTGTATTGTTTATGTACTACATCTATATTTCATGTAAAAAATTTTTTTGTTTTAATACTTTTGGGTGTCAAGAATGGATTAATTGTATTTACATTATTTCTTATGGGGAAAATTGATTCAAAAATCGTCTATTTCAATAATAGTCCCACTTCCAGGAACGGATTAAGGACGATAATTGAGGGACCACTGTATATATACTCATAAATTCTAGCGGCTTCAAATCAAGCAGGAGGAAGCTGGTAGGCCCGCATGTGAGAGAATGGGTCTGTGTAGTCAGTGTGCACCATATAAAAGAAATCCTGCAGCACTCGGTGCATAATGAGAAAAAAAACTCCGACCATTCTTTTTAATTAAAATGCCGAATTTGTGGTCTTTTTTTGTATAGTACAGTGGACCCCTGCATATCGTTGGCATCACATAACGATTAATCTGCATACCGCTTGCTTTTATCGCAAAAATTATGCCTCGCATACCGCTTAAAAACCCGCTCACCGCTGTTCGTCCGAGACGCGTCCAATGTGCGCCCTCAGCCAGCCTCACATGTGCCGCCCGTGCCATTGTTTACCAGCCAGCCTCCGCGGTAACATCCAAGCATACAATCGGAACATTTCGTATTATTACATTGTTTTCGGTGCTTTATCTGGAAAATAAGTGACCATGGGCCCCAAGAAAGCTTCTAGTGCCAACCCTACAGCAATAAGGGTGAGAATTCCAATAGAGATGAAGAAAGAGATCATTGATAAGTATGAAAGTGGAGTGCGTATCGCCGACCTGGCCAGGTTGTACAAGAAATCCCAATCAACCATCGCTACTATTGTGGGCACCAGAAAGGCAATCAAGGAAGCTGTTCTTGCCAAAGGTTTAACTGTGTTTTCGAAACAAAGATCGCAAGTGATGGAAGATGTTGAGAGACTCTTATTGGTGTGGATAAATGAAAAACAGCTAGCAGGAGATAGCGTCTCTCAAGCGATCATAAGCGAAAAGGCTAGGAAGTTGCATGAGGATTTAATTAAAAAAATGCCTGCAACTAGTGCTGATGTGAGTGAATTTAAGGCCAGCAAAGGTTGGTTTGAGAGATTTAAGAAGCGTAGTGGCATACATAGTGTGATAAGGCATGGTGAGGCTGCCAGTTTGGACCACAAAGCAGCTGAAAAATATGTGCAGGAATTCAAGAAGTATATAGACAGTGAAGGATTGAAACCTGAACAAGTGTTTAATTGTGACGAAACAGGCCTGTTTTGGAAGAAAATGCCAAGCAGGACCTACATTACTCAGGAGGAAAAGGCACTCCCAGGACATAAGCCTATGAAAGACAGGCTTACTTTGTTGATGTGTTCCAATGCTACTGGTGATTGCAAAGTGAAGCCTTTATTAGTGTATCACTCTGAAACTCCCAGACCGTTCAGGCAAAAGAATGCCCTCAAGGAGAATTTGTGTGTGCTGTGGAGGGCAAACAGTAAGGCATGGGTCACTAGGGACTTTTTCTATGACTGGTTACACCATGCATTTGCCCCCAATGTGAAAGATTACCTAACTGAAAAGAAATTAGAACTTAAGTGCCTCCTGGTGTTAGACAATGCCCCTGGTCATCCTACAGACGTGGCAGAGCGACTTTATGGGGACATGAAATTCATTAAGGTGAAGTTTTTGCCTCCTAATACCACTCCTCTCCTGCAGCCCATGGACCAGCAGGTTATTGCAAACTTCAAAAAACTGTTCACAAAAGCTCTGTTTGAAAGGTGCTTTGTAGTGACCTCAGAAACTCAACTGACTCTAAGAGAGTTTTGGAGAGAGCACTTTAATATCCTCAATTGTGTAAACCTTATAGTTAAGGCTTGGGAAGGAGTGACTAAGAAGACCTTGAACTCTGCTTGGAAGAAACTGTGGCCAGAATGTGTAGACAAAAGGGATTTTGAAGGGTTTGAGGCTAACCCTGAGAGGATTATGCCAGTTGAGGAATCCATTGTGGCATTGGGAAAGTCCTTGGGGTTGGAGGTTAGTGGGGAGGATGTGGAAGAGTTGGTGGAGGAGGACAATGAAGAACTAACCACTGATGAGCTGATAGATCAACTTCAAGAGCAAGAGGCCAGACCTGAGGAAACTGGTTCAGAGGAGGGGAGAGAGAAATTGAAGAAGATTAAGGAAATCTGTGCAAAGTGGCTTGAAGTGCAAACCTTCATGGATGAAAATCACCCTCACACAGCTATTGCAAGCCGTGTTGGCAACCTGTACACTGACAATGTTGTGAAACACTTTAGGGAAGTCATAAAGGAACGAGAGGTACAGGCCACTATGGACAGATATGTTGTGCGAAAGAAGTCCAGTGACTCTGAAGCTGGTCCTAGTGGCATTAAAAGAAGAAGGGAAGTAACCCCAGAAAAGGACTCGACACCTCAAGTCTTAATGGAAGGGGATTCCCCTTCTAAACACTAACACTCTCTCTCCCCTCCCATCCCATCAATCATCACCAGATCTTCAATAAAAGTAAGTGTCATGTAATTGTGCATGCCTTTTTCAGTTTGTGTGTATTAAAATTAACATTTCATGTGGTAAAAATTTTTTTTTTTCATACTTTTGGGTGTCTTGCACGGATTAGTTTGATTTCCATTATTTCTTATGGGGAAAATTCATTCGCATACCGATCATTTCGCATAACAATGAGCCCTCTTGCACGGATTAAAATCACTATGCGGGGGTCCACTGTATTTATGGTTGTATTCTCATTTTCTTGATCTCATTTTATAGTATGGATAACATATTATAGAAATAGAGGTGATTTTTATTGGTTTTACTATGAAAAGAACCTTGAAATGGAGCTCAAAGTAGGGGAAATATTTGATTTTTGCCGATGTTCAATAGTAAACATATGATGTCATTTTCTAATAAATGTCCAAGTAGCCATTCTAATATGCAGTCATGAATGGGTTGACATTATTTATACAATTACAGTGGACCCTCGACCAACGCTGGCATCGTCTAACGTTAAATCCGACTAGCGATACATTTTAATGCAAAAATATTGCCTCGACTAGCGCAAAAAAACTCGACCAACGAGATTCGTTCTGTCCGAGACGCGTCCACCTGTGGCCAGTGTTTACAAGCCAGCCAGCCACCGTGGTCCCATCCAAACATACAATCGGAACATTTCATATTATCACAGCGTTTTTAGTGATTGCACCTGCAAAATAAGTCACCATCGGCCCCAAGAAAGCTTCTAGTGCCAACCCTACAGCAAAAAGGGTGAGAATTACTATGGATATGAAGAAAGAGATCATTGCTAAGTATGAAAGTGGAGTGCGTGTCTCCGAGCTGACCAGGTTGTACACAAAACCCCAATCAACCATCGCTACTATTGTGGCCAAGAAAACGGCAATCAAGGAAGCTGTTTTTTGCCAAAGGTGCAACTATGTTTTCGAGACTGAGATCGCAAGTATTAAAAGATGTTGAGAGACTGTTATTGGTGTGGATAAACGAAAAACAGATAGTGATCATATGTGAAAAGGCTAGGAAGTTGCATGATGATTTAATTAGAAAAATGCCTGCAACTAGTGGTGATGTGAGTGAATTTAAGGCCAGCAAAGGTTGGTGTGAGAAATTTAAGAATCATAGTGGCATACATAGTGTGATAAGGCATGGTGAGGCTGCCAGTTCGGACCAAAAAGCAGCTGAAAAATATGTGCAGGAATTCAAGGAGTACATAGACAGTGAAGAATTGAAACCTGAACAAGTGTTTAATTGTGACGAAACAGGCCTGTTTTGGAAGAAAATGCCAAGCAGGACCTACATTACTCAGGAGGAAAAGGCACTCCTAGGACATAGGCCTATGAAAGACAGGCTTACTCTGTTGATGTGTGCTAATGCTAGTGGTAATTGCAAAGTGAAGCCTTTATTGGTGTATCACTCTGAAACTCCCAGAGTGTTCAGGAAAAACTATGTCCTCAAGGACTTGCCACCTCAAGTCCTAATGGAAAGGGATTCCCCTTCTAAACACTAACACCATCCACACTCTCCCCTCCTCCCATCCCATCAATCATCACCAGATCTTCATGAAAGGTAAGTGTCAATTATTCTATTGTTATTAATCTATTGTTATTGTTGTTATTATAATTATTCTATTGCATTAAACTTAATATTTCATGTGGTAAAATTTTTTTTTCATACTTTTGAGTGTCTTGCGCGGTTTAATTTGATTTCCATTATTTCTTATGGGGAAAATTAACTCGACTAACGATAATTTTGATTAACGATGAGCCTTCAGGAATGGATTAATATTGTTGGTCGAGGGTCCACTGGTGGACCCTCGCCTTATGATATTATTTCATTCCAGAAGTATGTTCAGGTGCCTTTACTGAATGAATTTGTTCCCATAAGGAATATTGTGAATTAGATTAGTCCGTTTCAGACCCCCGAAAATACATGTACAAACGCACTTACATAAATACACTTACATAATTGTTCGCATTGGGAGCTGATCGTAAGGCGGGGGTCCACTGTATTGCCAAAACCCACTACATGATGTTTGGAAACAGAGCTTCAAATATCCAACTAAAGATAATGATTAACGGTTCTCCCATTGTAAGACACATGAATGGTAACTTCTTCTGCCTTCTAGACTGTAACTTGAAACTGAATATCCACATCCAACACATTGAAAAAGGTCTCCAAAACAGTAAGCATTCTCTCCTTGATACATAACTATATACCTCAGACAACACTTCTTACATTGTGCCACTATCTAATCTACCCTTACCTTACCTGAAGGACAGTAGGGCCCCACTTACACAGCAGGTTAGGTTCCAGGGTATCGTTGTAAAGTGGAAATGGCAGTAAAGTGGAATGCTATTTTTTCCACTTATAAATGCATATAAATACCAGATAACAAGTTTGCACTAACATATATTAAGTTAACAACAGAACTTGGCATTAAACAATAAAAAGTGAAATACACAGTACATTCATGATTTACCTTTAAATATTTGTAGTCGTAATGTATGGTGAGAGGTGAGTATTTAACGTAAATAAAAAAGATAAAATTATAGTTTATTTCTTTGTGAAGGTTACAATGTGTAATTACTATTTTGATTTGTTAAGTAGAAAGAAAGTAACTATCATGCTGGGGCATTTTGGGCAGACTAATCTTAATACTTAAAAACTACTTAAGTCTAGACAAGATAAGAGTGGTCATCTTTTAATAATTTTTTATTTTATATTAATACTAATGCAAGGTAGTTAAAGGTAGAGGTTTATAAGAATAACAATCTTGAAGCTGCATACAACAATATTACAAATAATGGTTTGAACAGTAGTATTTTATGGGTTAGCAGATGTTTTAATAGACTATAAGTCATGTAATGTTTGAGAGAGTTGCTAACATACTGATTAGAAGTTGTGTTGTTTAGCACTGAGAGATGAGATGATTTTTAATCATAGCCATAAACATGTAAGCAGTCAGGGGATCTTTTACCAGTGCAGGTAGTGAATTCCAGATCTTTGGGCCCTTTATGTAGATTGCATTTTTGCATAGTGTGAGACTGACACGAGCGATGTTGAAGAGTGCTTTGTGCCTTGTATTGTGACCGTGTGTTCTGTTGTAGCTATTTTATTTATTTATTTTTTAATTTGAACATGATACAGTGAAGTACAAAGGAATACAGTTATTACATTGCAACATGCCAAAACTCCTTGTATGCAGAGCATTATGGGCAGGTTTAAAATTAACTTAAGATTAACTAAGCAATGATATATTCAGTGGTAAAAGCATTATTGTAAGCAGATAACAATTTAGCACAAATGAGTATTACAAAGACAGGTCATATGGTCATTTACTGTGTTGCTGAGCATTCAGTAGAATGGAGTATTCTGTTAGGTAATGTAATTAAAAAATAAAGTTTGATTGGGTCACAGGTCAGACATTTATGAGAAACAATAATGAGACCTTTAGGGGACCTGAATGCTAAAGTAGGAGAAACTTTTAGAGAGGGTGTGGTAGGTAAGTTTGGGGTGCCAGGTGTAAATGATAATGGGAGCCCTTTGATTGAACTTTGTATAGAAAGGGGTTTAGTTATAGGTAATACATATTTTAAGAAAAAGAGGATAAATAAGTATACACGATATGATGTAGGGCGAAATGACAGTAGTTTGTTGGATTATGTATTAGTAGATAAAAGACTGTTGAGTAGACTTCAGGATGTACATGTTTATCGAGGGGCCACAGATATATCAGATCACTTTCTAGTTGTAGCTACACTGAGAGTAAAAGGTAGATGGGATACAAGGAGAATAGTAGCATCAGGGAAGAGAGAGGTGAAGGTTTATAAACTAAAAGAGGAGGCAGTTAGGGTAAGATATAAACAGCTATTGGAGGATAGATGGGCTAATGAGAGCATAGGCAATGGGGTCGAAGAGGAATGGGGTAGGTTTAAAAATGTAGTGTTAGAGTGTTCAGCAGAAGTTTGTGGTTACAGGAAAGTGGGTGCAGGAGGGAAGAGGAGCGATTGGTGGAATGATGATGTAAAGAGAGTAGTAAGGGAGAAAAAGTTAGCATATGAGAAGTTTTTACAAAGTAGAAGTGATGCAAGGAGGGAAGAGTATATGGAGAAAAAGAGAGAGGTTAAGAGAGTGGTGAAGCAATGTAAAAAGAGAGCAAATGAGAGAGTGGGTGAGCTGTTATCAACAAATTTTGTTGAAAATAAGAAAAAGTTTTGGAGTGAGATTAACAAGTTAAGGAAGCCTAGAGAACAAATGGATTTGTCAGTTAAAAATAGGAGAGGAGAGTTATTAAATGGAGAGTTAGAGGTATTGGGAAGATGGAGGGAATATTTTGAGGAATTGTTAAATGTTGATGAAGATAGGGAAGCTGTGATTTCGTGTATAGGGCAAGGAGGAATAACATCTTGTAGGAGTGAGGAAGAGCCAGTTGTGAGTGTGGGGGAAGTTCGTGAGGCAGTAGGTAAAATGAAAGGGGGTAAGGCAGCCGGGATTGATGGGATAAAGATAGAAATGTTAAAAGCAGGTGGGGATATAGTTTTGGAGTGGTTGGTGCAATTATTTAATAAATGTATGGAAGAGGGTAAGGTACCTAGGGATTGGCAGAGAGCATGCATAGTTCCTTTGTATAAAGGCAAAGGGGATAAAAGAGAGTGCAAAAATTATAGGGGGATAAGTCTGTTGAGTGTACCTGGTAAAGTGTATGGTAGAGTTATAATTGAAAGAATTAAGAGTAAGACGGAGAATAGGATAGCAGATGAACAAGGAGGCTTTAGGAAAGGTAGGGGGTGTGTGGACCAGGTGTTTACAGTGAAACATATAAGTGAACAGTATTTAGATAAGGCTAAAGAGGTCTTTGTGGCATTTATGGATTTGGAAAAGGCGTATGACAGGGTGGATAGGGGGGCAATGTGGCAGATGTTGCAAGTGTATGGTGTAGGAGGTAGGTTACTGAAAGCAGTGAAGAGTTTTTACGAGGATAGTGAGGCTCAAGTTAGAGTATGTAGAAAAGAGGGAAATTTTTTCCCAGTAAAAGTAGGCCTTAGACAAGGATGTGTGATGTCACCGTGGTTGTTTAATATATTTATAGATGGGGTTGTAAGAGAAGTAAATGCGAGGGTCTTGGCAAGAGGCGTGGAGTTAAAAGATAAAGAATCACACACAGGGTGGGAGTTGTCACAGCTGCTCTTTGCTGATGACACTGTGCTCTTGGGAGATTCTGAAGAGAAGCTGCAGAGATTGGTGGATGAATTTGGTAGGGTGTGCAAAAGAAGAAAATTAAAGGTGAATACAGGAAAGAGTAAGGTTATGAGGATAACAAAAAGATTAGGTGATGAAAGATTGAATATCAGATTGGAGGGAGAGAGTATGGAGGAGGTGAATGTATTCAGATATTTGGGAGTGGACGTGTCAGCGGATGGGTCTATGAAAGATGAGGTGAATCATAGAATTGATGAGGGAAAAAGAGTGAGTGGTGCACTTAGGAGTCTGTGGAGACAGAGAACTTTGTCCTTGGAGGCAAAGAGGGGAATGTATGAGAGTATAGTTTTACCAACGCTCTTATATGGGTGTGAAGCATGGGTGATGAATGTTGCAGCGAGGAGAAGGCTGGAGGCAGTGGAGATGTCATGTCTGAGGGCAATGTGTGGTGTGAATATAATGCAGAGAATTCGTAGTTTGGAAGTTAGGAGGAGGTGCGGGATTACCAAAACTGTTGTCCAGAGGGCTGAGGAAGGGTTGTTGAGGTGGTTCGGACATGTAGAGAGAATGGAGCGAAACAGAATGACTTCAAGAGTGTATCAGTCTGTAGTGGAAGGAAGGCGGGGTAGGGGTCGGCCTAGGAAGGGTTGGAGGGAGGGGGTAAAGGAGGTTTTGTGTGCGAGGGGCTTGGACTTCCAGCAGGCATGCGTGAGCGTGTTTGATAGGAGTGAATGGAGACAAATGGTTTTTAATACTTGACGTGCTGTTGGAGTGTGAGCAAAGTAACATTTATGAAGCGATTCAGGGAAACCGGCAGGGCGGACTTGAGTCCTGGAGATGGGAAGTACAGTGCCTGCACTCTGAAGGAGGGGTGTTAATGTTGCAGTTTAAAAACTGTAGTGTAAAGCACCCTTCTGGCAAGACAGTGATGGAGTGAATGATGGTGAAAGTTTTTCTTTTTCGGGCCACCCTGCCTTGGTGGGAATCGGCCAGTGTGATAATAAAAAAAAATAAATAATGAGAAACATTTACGAGATACAATTTATGAGATACAATTATTCAGTATTTATTTAGTTGTGGGTGAGTAAGTGATTTTTGAGAAGAGACTGTCAAGGAGAAGTTTAAGTGGAGGGTTTATATTGAAGTTTAATGTTCTGTATATATAGTGGGCACAATAATATGAGTGTATGTCATGTATATTTAGTAGATTCAGAGTTTTGTAAAGTGGTGGGGTGTGCTATCTGGCACAGCAGCTTTTTGTTGGGTTATTAACCCTTTCACTGTTGGTGCCATAATATTATGGCTTGCAAGCCAATGTTGGTGCTGTAAAATTACCTCAAAATTCTAGTGGCTTCTTATCTTGCAGACGCTGGTAGACCTATATATGAGAGAATGGGTCTGATTGGTCAGTGTGCACAGTATAAAAGAAAGTCTTGCAGCACACAGTGCATGAGAAAAAAAAAAGCTCCGACTGTCTTTTTGGTTTAATCCTTTGACTGTTTCTGTCGTATATATACGTCTTACGCACCACTGTTTCTGATGTATTTATACGCGTAAATTCTAGCGGCTTCAAATCAAGTGGGAGAAAGCTGGTAGGCCCACATGTGAGAGAATGGGTCTGTGTGGTCAGTGTGTACCACATAAAAAAAATCCTGCAGCACGCAGTGCATAATGAGAAAAAAAAACTGACCGTTTTTTTGGATTAAAACGCCAAATTTGAGGTGTATTTTTGTATAGTATTTATCGCTGTATTCTCGTTTTCATAGTCTCAGGTGATAAAATGGAAAACGTATTACAGAAATAGAGATGATTTTGATTACATTCACGATGAAAAAGACCTTGAAATTGTGCTCAAAGTAGCGGAAATGTTCGATTTTTACCAATGTTCAGGAGTATGTAAATCACACCACACGTCCAAAACACTTCAACTGGGGAGTCTAATATTTTTTTGCTATTGTACTGATGTTATTTATACCATTTTTACAATAATGCATTAGTCTGCATAACAGTAAATTTTGTATTTTTTTTGCATGAATAAAAAATCAAAATAGAAAGCAATAGTAATATAAGAGGGGCCTAGAGACGTGACTAATGAACAGAGGATATGTTATTTTAGTGCCAAGAATGTCTACATTGTTTATTCTGGACCCTATTTTGAAATTAGCATCTTTTTCAATTTGCGTGAAATTGGTCAAATTGTCAATTTCTGACCACTTTATTGGGTAGTTAAAATTGGTAAATGGGTGGTTTCTTGTATTCAGCTGATAGAAAAAATGGAGTTCTAAAGAAACAGCTATGAGTTTGGTCAACTGGAACAAGGGAATTGGCCAAAAAACAGGGCTCAAAGTGGGTGAAATCGCCGATGCATATATGTCGCCGAGACTGCTAACTTCGCTGGAGGCTAATTCCGTAAGTTTTCGACCAAATTTCATACTTTTGATGTCATTACCATCGGGAAAATATTCTCTATCATTTCATAAGAATTTTTTTTTTTTTTTTCAAAACATTTATTGGCATAGAATGACAGTTTCAGAAAGGGGCTTGCGACAGTCAAAGGGTTAAAACACGTACTTTGCAGTGTATTTTCACGCAGTTTTTATGATTGTATTCTCCTTTTCCTGGTCTCATTTTATAGAATGGAAGATATATCACTGAAATAGAGATGATTTTGAATGGTTTGTGGCCTAAAAGTACCGGGTAATTGAGCTCAAAATAGCGGAATTGTTAGATTTTTACCGATGTTGAAGAGTAAACATATCATGTCACACATCCAATACACATGATGTGGTGGGTCTAATATACTTTCACAAATGTGCTGATTTTATTTATAATTTTTACAATAAAGCAGTAGTTTGCATAACAGTAAATCCTCTATTTTTTGTGTGAATAAAAATTCAAAATGGAAAGCAAGTGTACTA